>NC_064877.1:53518146-53598146 GCF_943734665.1 Anopheles aquasalis
CACTCTTCTAGCCACCAGCTCGAAGTTGCCCAGCAACGGGGCGCTTTGGGCGGGTTGTATTGCAGAACACTCAATGACAGCATTCCATCTCCGCATCCGATGGCCCGATCCGATCCGATCCGATGGGCCCCATCGCGCCGATTCTTGACCCTGGAAAAGCTCATCGATCTTCGCGGCTCTTCCTTTGCGCCGTAATTCCCGCGAATTCCCCATTCTCTCTCTTTATCTCTCCTCTTTCTCAGTCTCGCTCGTTCTGGTCTTTTCCGTCGCCCATACCTCCCCCCAATCGGTTCTTCGGCGCGCGGTTCTTCGCCCGTAATTTTGCGCGCTTCCCGCACACGCGGTCGTTGTCGTTTGCTGCTGGTGCCGATGGCGCTCATGGGGTTGCGTTGCTGTTGCTGGACGCACGACCGCGAGGATGGTGGCGCGAAATGGGTTTGGATCTGTATCTCTGGGACTCTCTCGCTGCGCTGTTTCTCCACCACCCATCCGCTCCGTCTGGGCCCGGCCCACACAAACACACAAACACACGAAGCCGTTCGCTGATTTTGCGATTTTTTTTTCCACGCGAGTTGCGATGCACAACACCCTAGCAACCGCCGACGAGCTGCGGTTCAAAAGTTAGTCACTGGCGACCGCCGTTTCGAGCCTGCTGCTCCCGTTCCATCGGTGTGGTGCGCATAAATTACGTACACGCTTCTACACTAAATGGACTCCAATCGGTCCAGCGGTTCTTAAGACGGGGTTCCCGAAAGAATCGCGTTCCGTGTTGACACCTCAAGTTAGGGGCAACAATGAAAAAAAAAAACGGCAATCTTAGACCAAACTATGTAAGGCACCATGTAAGGAAAACAAAATCCGAAACCAAGCGAAGCGCAGCGAACACGCAGAAGGAGTGTAAAGATAGACCTTCACGATAGGGGACACCGTTCAACCGATCCCGCGCCGAGTTATTACAAACATTAGAAGCAGAATTTGGAAGTAGACACAGGTGAAGTGGGTTCAAGTAACAAGGGGAGAATTTGCAAAACCTGTCCATTGAATCCAGGCAACCATGACGGTCCAAGGATACAGTGGTAGTAGGCGGCGGCGGCGTATCCTGCCCTACGGTTTTCGCCATTTTATGCCGCCACCATATCGCGATATGTTTCGTAGTGACCCTTTCGTGATGGCGTAAATAACGAATAAAATTCATGAATCGGAACCGAATAACAGCAATTCAGTGGCTCCGAATGTACGGAAGGAGAAAGGCATAGAAAAGCAGACCACAAAATAATCAAACGAGGCCAAACAAAGTGTTCGAAATATTAAAACGCCTAATATCGGACACTCTCTTCGCTTACCCTTATCTAGTGACTCCGGCGGTGGTCCGCATGCGCATGCGACACGATGTTTTCACATTATCACATGTTTACCAGGCCTGGACGCAAAATGCGCGTATGATTGATGGACAAATACGATCACCACGCGCACACACAAAACCGTGCCAACCCGTAAGGGTCCGTTGCCTGTTCGTTTCGACAACCATCATCGCATCGCACATGTGCACAGTGGGCCGGGACGCGGAGGGAGGGACCGACCGAAATGCGTTCAACAACAGCTAGCACAGGCAAGCAAGAGAGTTGCCATACCAACGACACCAGCGGCCTGGGGGACAACCCCATCGAATCAGGCGGGCCAAAGAACGGAAAAAAGAGCTATTAGTATTGGTGCGTGCAACCCCCTGACGCGACGCGGGGTGGTACTAGCCCAAGGCTTGCTTCGACGTTTGGTCGTTCGACGTCAACGCGGGGCGGCAGCTTGCGGGCTCAAGTGCACATCTGCCGTTTGCATTTCGCTTTTATGTTGCGTGCCCGCGCGACATCGGGGACTTTGCGCAGCGCAGCAGGGGCGAAAGGAAGGGCGTCGTCCACAGTCTGCCTGCTGCTGCTGCTGCTGCTACTGCTTGCTATCCGATCTCGTTGTTTTTTTTGTCGTTCGTCGTTCTCCCCTTCTTCTTCCTGTTCGCGTCTCCCTCGCGTCTGTTCGGTGCGGTTGCGGTTCTAGTTCCCTTGCGCAATCCCTAACAGGGGGTGCCCAAAACGCGGAATAATGATAGGTCACAGCACAATCGGCGCCTCTGTCGAGTAGAACGAACCTAGAGGCGCGCGAACTACGCGCGTGGAACGATGATAAGCCCTTTCCGACGACGGAGCAAGCGGCGGCGTCTAGCGGCGACCGCTACCCATGGTGATTACCGCTTTGCAAATGAAAGCAAATCTGCATCACAAACCATTCCATCATCTAATCATTTCGGTTTTCCGCTCTCTAGAAACTTATCGTAAAGCAGTGTGTGCAGTATAATTGTACTTCTGCGCCATCGAAAATCACTCAAATGATTCGTTTCCCTCTTCATCTCGCGTACTCGCGACGTTGATGTATTGCGTCGATGATGCCGGGCACAGAAGGAGGCACGGCACGACGGTTCCTGGCTGGCTGGCTGGCGTTACATTTAATGGCCCTGAATTTTCCACCAGCACCGCATTCTTTCTTCGTCCATACATCCATCCAGTTGTGCCCTTTGAGAGCTGAGGCTGAGAGAGGGATATTGGAAATCCGCGTAGTATGAAGATGTTGAAGGGTTCCGCTGCATATCATAAAAGAGTTATCGAAAGAGTTTAACTGACGGTGTTGACTGACATCAAGCGCAGCACACAAACATAATAAATAATAGAGATTTACTATTCATTGAACAGACCTTTCTCTGCTATTGGGTGTCCCTTAACCACAGACACTACACTTTTTATAACTATTTTTGTGAAGTACAAAATTGGCTTGTCACTTTCCATTTCTTCTACCTTTGTATTCCCTTTGTGTGTTAAGGTGTGATACGATTTTTCCTGCTATTGCTACCAATGTTATTTTAGAGTTTAATCTAAAAATGAATAAAATTCCATTCTTGTTACAGCTGCTTTTCAAAATGCTAATAACAACGTACATCACAAACGTTCGGGTTCCAACTAGACGAATGATTTTACAAAAATAATTTGGAACTTTCGATGTATTACGTCGTGTTCAAATTTGAAGCACTCCGTAGGACTCTTGATGGACTCCAAGTTATTAATGCAGCGGTGTTAACCCACCACCAGGTATACCTTTGCAGGAAGTGCATTATTCTTCTTTGTCAATGTACGAAAATCAACTATATCAACGAAAAAAAAAACGAATCGAACAAACTCCGACAGAGTCCTGCCTTACAATGTCCGCGCCAACCGCGGTAATCACGTAAAATGTATAATAATCCTAAGCGATAGACGAAACAAAGGAAAGGTTGTCGACCACCGGTGGTGGCTGGATCATGTGCTGGGCACGGCTGTCCCTGAATCTCTCTGGAAAGATCTGCTCTGGCCGGAGGAGAGCTGACCAGCAAAACGGGCACACAACAAACTTCATTGGACGCCATCTGTGTGCGCTGATTCCTGACCGGAGTCTTGAAGCGAAGCGGTTGCGAAGCGCTGGGGAGCCTACTTCGATCGTTTCCCCCCGCCCCCCCCCCCCCCCCCCCCTTTTGCCCATGGGATACTTGGGATCCGTCGTGCTCGCCAGAGCCTTCTGCAACAGGCGTACAACAGCACAGGCGTTGGGGTTGTGGTTGCTGTTGACCATCAAGGCAAAAAAAAAAAACAAGAAACACTCACACAGCGAGGGACGAAGCCTATACATCTCTTCTTCACGACTTTTTTTGCGCTTACAACAAATTTAACGATCCGGCAAACGCAGACGCTGGCCACCACACGGTTTCAAGGTTTTGACCGCACCGCTGTGGAGCATCCTTTGTCTTCTCGATATTCGCCCGGCATCCATAGCAACAGTCGCAACCAGACGCGCGGTTCTCAGACCAGACGGTCCCGGCAGCCGTTGGACGACAACATCTGCAAAGCGTGCGACGGTGGATTTGCTGCTGTTGCCAAGGAGATTGCCTCCTGGGCACGAAATGTTGGTTGGCTTCACTTGCCCTTGGCGAAAAGGATTCCACGCTTGCTCCGATCGGTCAGGATTTCTCCGATTTCCTGGAACGATCCGCTTCCGCCCGACGAGACCGAAGCATCATTCCGGAATGCGCGATAATCTGTGCGAGTGTGCGAACAACGCGGAACACACCGGCAAACCAATCGGAACCTCGCTAATTGGAACGCATTTATGCATCCCCCCCACCCCCCGCGGAACAGATCAGTAAACGCGCCCGCGCAGTTCTTGTTGGGGTTTGGCCAGTACCATCGGTCAATGGTATCATCATCGGTGCGGCAATGCTTAGAGATGAAAGAACCAAACACAACCTGTCGCACACTCGTGTCCGCCGTGTCCGGCAAAGCGCAAACCGGCACGGTCATCCTCATTCGATTTATTGGGCTAATTAGGGGGACCTGGACCAGGGTGGATCAAAAAAAAAAAAAAAAAGGAACATAAACGTATTTATGACCACCCATGCATCGCATGCGGCCGTGCAGGTAGATGACCGAACCGAACACCGAACAGAGAGCCTGTTCCGAGGAGCGCAGTTACCTGCCAGACCGCACCGGACGGGGATCGTCAAGGATCAGGCCTGTCTCGCAGTAGTTAAACCGTTTTGCCAAAAATATAACCGACAAATCCGGAGGATAAAGGACCGACCGAACGACCGATCGAAGGTGATCAAACGGACGGACGGGCGGACGGACGGGTCACAGGGTACAAAAGAGCGTCTTTTCCGGAACGGTTTCTCAATTGCTGAATGCCCCCCTCTCCCTCTGGTCCCTTCTTGTGATTGTCCCTTTTTTTCTGTTTTCCGTTCCTCTCCTGGGCCTTGTACCACACCTTATGGTGATAGAGCCTTTAGCCTGTTGTCAGGCAAAGACGATGCAAAACGATTTGAAAGGATCATATTTCGCTCTCTCGAGAGCGAAGGACCCCGGACCCGGATTGGAATGGAGCAGACGGCAGCAGGCGAAGAGCAGTAAAAATGTATTATTTAAAGCTTCGAAGCATCTCATCTCCGGGAAGTGGCGGCCGCGCGGGCCTCAAGTCGGTATAAGGATGACGAAGACGAACTGCGAGCAGTAACAGAGCGGACCACCGGAATGAAGCTCGAAGAGGCTTCGGTGAGTGAGCGAACAGAGCAAAAAATAAAAAGGAAACCCACAGTGACACAGGATACTGAGATGCTGGTAGACGGTGATGGAGTGAGGAAAAAAAAGCGACCATCCCAACCAGCCTCCTTAGCTCAGGACATTCGGTCGCTCTGTCCTTCCTTTCTACGGTGTTGCATCTCTCTCTCTCTCTCTCCCGCTCCTTTTGTCACTCCTTGGCTTCCCTGGAAAAAAGGTCAGCCGACGCATCCATCCACCATCTTGTTTTCGACAGCGGCAGGATAATGTTGTTCCGTTACAGGGGTGTCATAAACCCCTATCCAAACTTTCCGCTCAAGCCCTAGCAAAGTGCGAAAGATTCCTGATAGAACTGATCAATGGACTGAACCACCATTAGAACAACGACAGCGAAGGATGTGCCAAGGGATGGTAACAGGTTACGTTCTTTAACCTTCGTTTTCAACTCACATCGAAGCTACAAAACTTTAAAAGGACATTAACGACTCAGGTTCGAAGTTTTTTTTTTTTTTTGAGGGGGCGATTGCAGTCTATAATATTTCAATATCTCGGGAATAGAGCAAAGGTATTTGGAACAGCAAACACCTTCATCAGGCCTAGGCCGGAGGTAGACGGACAGACGGATGGACGGAACTGTAACCGATTTTTATCGATAAATATGACAGCGACCGACAGTGGCGGCAATGTTGGGCTTCTTATCGCAAAACCTGTCAACAAACGGAACGACATGGAACGATGTTAGCCGCTAGGCGGTACCAGAGCAATGCCCGTGGGATTGCTTGGAATATTCGGAGTCGGGTCAACATTTCTAGGAACCTTTACCAGCCTAAGAAGCCTTAAAACCTGTCCGCTTTGTTCCGCGAAAATGCTGCCATGCTCTCGAATTCGATCCTCGAGCGAACCACAAAAACGATGATGATTTTGCTGCTGCTGCTGCTGCTGATGATGATGATGATGAAGCTCGCAGGTAAGAGAACGATCAGTTGGCTGTGATGAATACCGCCCTGGGGTAGAAGAACCCTGGATGATCCTCCTTGGACGATCGCGAGCTCGATTATCTTGGGACCAGAGAGAGAGAGAGAGAGAGAGAGAGAGAACGAAAACCCGCGCGCAGGTAGCAGCAACAGGCAGCAATAAATCGTCGCGCACCAACCCGCAGAAAACTGCATCGGGATGCAGGAGCCTTCGAGCGAGCGAGCGAGCCCGACGATCGAGCAAAATGTCGATCGAGCGCACAGGATCCGCTCGCCGCCGAGAGAGGGCACAGACCCGCCATTGCTGGCCATTGCACTCCCCCACCGAGTGTCCCATTCATGGTGGCAGAGAGACCATGGGATGGTCGCGAAGATGCTATCCTTGCACCAAGAATCCCTCACCCCCCCACCTCGACCGCCCAACCCATGATCATTTGAGCATTCCTGTATCGGGCGCTCCGATACCCTGTGTGACCGTACGGATACAGTCATGGTCACATTCTGATTCACATGCAGCCCAGCGCAGGCTCTCTTTCTCATCTCGCCATCATCGTCTGGTGCGAGCGAGGAATTCCACGGTCCCAACAGCAGAACCGGTTCGACTGGCTCGAGTCAGAACGGAACGGAACGGAACGGAAAGGACCGGACGAGGATTCACCGCCCTGGATCGCTCCGCGAATGCAGCACGTATGCACGGCGACGGTACGAGCGAAATATGGCCAAAAAAGGGGTGGAAGAAAATCAATAAATGTTCGCCGCAATATGCCGTCGTGGTGCTGCTGCTGCTGCTGCTGCTGATGTTGTGCTGTTGGCTTGTGTGTAGCTGTCCGTCCGTGTGATTGTGAGTGGTTAGCATTTAGATTGGTCGTTGTCTCTTTAGAACAGACAACGGACGCGCGTAGTCCACGATTGGTTTCCTTCCTGTGTCTCCTCCGCGTGTGGCCGAACGATGATGATGATGATCGTCGTGCTCGGGGGCGCCTTGCCTTCCTTTGGGGTCGACTGGCACTGGCCACAGGCACAGGGGCGGGCCATCGTCGTTTCGTTTCGTTTCGTTTGGGACCTCTTTCGGGAGTGCAGATCCAGCAGTCTCGACGTGAGGCGCGAGCGATGCCCCAGGGCGGTGAACTAACGAATCCAGCGCCATGTTTCCATGCCATGTTTCTGTTGCCGATTATATCCCTCGTGCAAACTGCGACGGCGACGCGCCGACCGGAGGAATGGGTTTAGAACGGACCGAACGAACAGTGACGTGGGGTACAGTGTGGTACCGATCGAAGACATCTCTGCGTTCAGATTATAATCGCTCAATCTCTAGAATATTTTAATAGTATTCTCTAGGATGGTAAAAACCAAAAATCTACAGGGTGTACCATAAAAAAATGAGAATGTTTTCATTGCTCTGTTTTGAGTATTTTTTTCAACATCAATATGGCGTTATGGGGTATCGTTGTGTCAAATGTCAAAAATCTATCAAATGATGTATAAAAAGTACTCGTGCAAAAGATGTTTGTTCGAAAAAATGTATTCAAAGGCGACAGTGTCGTGTTTGATTCGCGCCCAAGAAAAATCTCATAGAAATAACAGCGGTTCTCGGATGTCATTTTGGAATTGTTTAAAGGATTAAGCGTACTATTCATGAAGGTGCAATGCTTAGGAAACACGGTAGTGGCCGGCAACGATCTGAGCGCACTTAAAAAGTGGTAAGATCCGTCAGAGCAAAAGTTAGCGAAATCCAGTGCAATCCATATGAAAGCTTGCAAAAGAGACGAATATCTCAAGATCCTCCATGCATCGGTTGGCCAAATATGACCTAAAAGCAACCTCTAGTGCTAGGGTGAAGCGTAATTTAATAGTTGAAAGGATAACACATCTTTGACATGAGCGATCGACACATTTGCTGTCAGTTTTGAAGACGAAGAAACCGGTTATCGTTATATTAAAATGAATATTGATGTGTATATCATTTTTTTTAAGAAATACGCTTTACCGTGGAGTAAAACTAGCTTCGATACATCAGAAAATGTTGAGTTTCAGCAACCTGGAGGTCCCTGCCATACGTCTAAACGGGCTCAAACATGGTTGAAGGAAAACATGAATTTTTGGTCGAATGATGAATGCCCTCCAAGCGGTCCTAAATTAAATCGGTTGGGCTATTCAACATGAGCATTTGCTCGGCCTAAGACCTGTGAATCATCACACCATACTCGGTTGGCTCGCTGAAATTGTTTATTAGAGAAAGATTCTAGAGACTGACCTCTCACTTTTTCTAGCGATTCTACAATCGGTTTCAAGCCGACACTGTCCAACCGGTCTGTTGAAGTAGACGAACTAACCGTCCAATCTGGCTGCGTTAAATATTATAGTGTGGATACAGGAAAAAAGAAATAACCACTAGATTCTAGGGTTAGATTCTGTGGTAAGAAACCAATATCTACATCTCTATCTAATTGCATAAATTTAGGGGTTTCTAATTGATATTTAAGTGAGTTATTAAAGAACAGTTAGTTCAAATATGCCAAAAGCTTATAAATATCTTGAAAGGGGGTAAGAGGAACCGAAAGCATGTATTACAATCCTTCTACCACCCCCTGCCAACTAGCTAAAATGGTTAAACCCTAAAAATATGCAATTTTTTAGCGATGTACTTATCTTTTTTTTTCAAATTCTTATATTGGCAAGGGCAAGGGATAAGAACACACCTAAAACATTGTGAAGCGCCTCTGATACGATAGATACGAGACGATTGTAAGCGCATTTCACTCTTTGATCGTTGAAACAATAAACCAAAAACGGCCAACCCAATTAAACGTTAAAGTAAGACCACACCAACCTGATCATGCTAGTGTATATGATCGGTCAGTCTGTCTGCGGTAACGATCAAATCGCGTCCAGGACTGTAGAAGCAGACTCGAGAACGCAGAGATGTGGAAAATGCAGCAAACTGCATCGCGCAAAATCTTCTTCATCGCTGGCCCCCACCCTCCGGGACACATTCACATGCGTTCTAAGTTCCATGCTCCCTGTCCCGCGTGCCTTGGCCAGAACACGTCTCCTGCGAAACACAGATCATCTAGTGGTGAACGGAACGGGCTGTTTTGTGATGTGATCTAGAGAGAGAGAGAGAGAGAGAGAAAGCGACCGGCGCACCGTGCCTTCCGATCGGTCGGTCCTCTCTGTGGGGACGTTGCACTTGCAGGCGGTCTGTGGGCCTCTTCTTCTTCTTCTCGTGCACGTTGTTGCTGGCCGTTTGTTAGGCCGCCAGTTCACTGCTTAACATAGGCGCGTCGTCCCAAGCGGCAGCATATCGGGCGCAGGCAAAGGTGCCACCTTTCGACAACGAGTGCGATGACGACAGTCTGGTGATCCTGCGGCCAACACTGAACCGAGCCGAGCCGACTTCTGCGCACGCTGACTGCTGCTTTTGGGAAACAGCAAAACGGCGAGCGGCACACATTAATCTTTCTGGCCCCGGGAATTCTTGGAAATGCGTCTGCGTCTCTTTTGGAGTCTCATCGTTCGGCGTTGGGCGTGCGAAGAACGCAAATGATGAAGAGCGAGCGACTGACGGGCCTTCCACACTTCCGTTGATTAGCGGCTGTAGCGCGGCAAACCAAGTTGGCCTTCACTTCCCTGGCACCAACTGGACGCTGAACGCTGGTGTTGCGACGCTACACATTCGGAAACTCGCAGACCTAGTGCTGCTCGCGGATTGACCTTAGCCAGAGACAATTGCATCTTTTAGCAGCCCCCTCAAGGGGAGAAAAGAGGATGTGAGACCACAGAGTTCAGGACTCTGACCTCGTGTTTCGCCTCTGACTAGTGTATGCATCTGGGCGTTGTGTCTTGGGTCTTGGCTGACTGGATCATATTCTCTGCTCTGCTCTGTCTCTCTCTCTCGTCGAGGCGGTAATAAATGTGTTCAATAGGCATGAAACCTGATAAGTTTGCTAAGCAGAAGACAGGCAGCGATCCCGGGACCACCGGGTGGAGCCTACGAGACAATGAAAGATGGTGTGTAACCGATACATCTCTCCTCCGGTCTTCAACGCTGCATTCTTAATTAATATGGCTAACAATTCAATAACACACGCCGCGCAGTGCTTCTGCTGCCGGTTTGATGCCGGGGTTTGGGATACCTAACAAGCTAAGAAGGCTTGCGCCGTTGTTACATTCGTATGAAGTCATTCGCTTCTTAACGGAGTTATGATATCCGGAATAACAGTGCGATATTGGCTTCATATTTCTACAGTGTCACAGATGACGTCTCAGAAATGGGAAAAAGACACAATTAGCAGAGGGAATGCTGAAGCGAAATTACTTCGCATTTGTAACGATCGCATTTTTACAAAAGTCAATTAATAGACCAAGATGTATTGAATTTTAGAATAGAGTAAGGTGGGTCAAAATTTCGACTGGAGTTCGTTTTTATTGTTTGAAGCACAGAAAATTGGCAACATTTACATGAACTAGCATTAGACAGTTGTTTTTCATCTAAATGATGTAATATTCTGTTGGTAGGTAAACGGGTTTTGATAAACAAAGTAATAGGTTTCGTAAGTGTTGTTGTGCTTTTTGTCATTGCAGCAATGACTATCAATGACTATCAAATAGAGTGGTACACACTTTTATATGTTTTCCCAATCTTGAGTTATTTGGTATAAAGCCCCAAAATCTATAGTGGGGCAAAAGTTCGAATCCGAATAATCATGCGTTTGTTTTTTTTTTCAATTAATTCATTGTTTTCATTTGCAGAATTCGTGGTAATATCCAATAATCAGAGACCTATAAAATGAAAACTCGTTTCAAAAATTGACCATTGAATATTGATTCGGATAAGCCACTTCATTCGACAGCATATCTTCAAATGCCTATTTCACATGCTTTTATGCTTCCAATTAACATGCTGCCTGAAGTGAGAAGCTTAAACCGCTCTTGATTTCTCTTCGAAATGTCCTGGAATCTATTGAGAAAGTGTACTCAGAGAGCAACTTCAACCGTGCCGATGTCCCCAAAGGAGCAATCGGAGCTTGTATACTTTGCAAAAATTGCAGGCCACTGCCGGAACGAGAGGAGCCACAGCAAAGACGGAAACGAGACCAGCGATCTGAAATAATTATCAGCACGCCATTCAAGGAAATATTAGATCTGAAGTCTAAAGAGCAAGCAAAAAAAACTGTTCAACGAATCACAAAGTTTTAAGAAAAGAGGAAAGATTGAGAAATACTGAAACTGTACACACGAATTTACCTGAATAACTGCGGCATTTAAAAGACGCCATTATGTCATATATTTTATAAAAATAAAAATCTACTCAAGTCGAACTATTGCCCAACCTTATTCTAATGATATGATGCGTTAATTGGTGCATAAACAGTTGATATTAAATATCTCCTTGTATCTGAATATTAGCAACGTTTTAAATGGTTCGTGATATGTTCAACATCCTCGATCTGCGTAAACCATTCCCTTATCCTCTTAATACGATGCATGTAGTGCCTTCCTGTTTGCTATCATCACTATACTCGAGGATCGTCGATCTGTACAACAACATTAATGCATGTTCCCTGTAATGTGTATTCGCTTCTTTCTCGTCATTGTTTGCTCATTCGTTTGTCTTGTTGTAATCCTTTACCATTCATTAATCACGTCGAAAGAGACATACATGAACATGAGCGTTCAAATGTTTTCTCGAATCACAGCAAATGACAATTTCGACAACAAGCCCTAATTGTACAAACATCGCGGGGATCAGATCAATTAATGTTTAGCACCTTTTAACACGCTGTACCACCCGTGTGGACTGATTAACGCTTATCCTCTCATTTCGCTCGCCATGGGCCGTGATAGATTGCGAAATTTGTAAAAAAAAAAACGTCAAACCGACTGCTTGCAAATGGGACACCCTCACAGATGAGCTCATTTATTGGGCTCTCGGAAACACTTCCCCCAGAGACAGACACAGAAACATTTGAATGGCGGCCTGCGTGGCACTAATCCGCTGGGCTGGAATAAATATATTAACGCCGTTACGGACGAAAGCCCCACGGCCGGAATGTAGAATCGGTAAACGGCCGATGGTTGGGCCTGTTGAGCTGAAGCAGAGGACTATACGCGATGGCGATTATTATCGTGAGGCGTGAAAATGGGACAAAAGCAAACACAAAAAATGTTAGCTGGCTCTAGTTTGTATGTGAACCGAGAGAAGGAGAGAGAGAGAGAGAGAGAAAAGCGAGGTCCTGTGAAAGCTCAACAAATTTATTTCCATCTTTAAGCCTCGCCTCCTAACCGCCCATCGTGCGACATCGTTCTCGTCCATGAAATGAGTCATGGTGGCAAAAGAATAAGCAATAACGTTCGCTCAATGCATCAACAATAAACAAGAAACAACCCAGCCTGGCCATTCCGGGGGGGGGATAAGTCCCACAGAGGACGACGCTTTGGTTGTTGGTTGGTTCTTCTGTTGGTAAATTGCCACAATTTACCGGACAGGTCGAGAGTGAGACCCAAGCCCCTGCTGTTCAGCTAGGTAGTCCGCAGTCGGCAGTCGTCGTTCGATAAGCATTTTCTTACCCTAAAAGCTCACCGATCCTGATGACTATGAGTCTCGGCTTCTGCTGGCAAGGATACGCTTCCCATTTGATTATTTTGGACTGAATAAGGGGTGCCCGAGTGGTAAACAGAGGCAGCGCTACACATCTCTCCGAATCCGAAAGCAATAGAAGCCATTAGCAACTCCCAACATGGCCTCCTACCACTGGTTAGTGCGCGCTCTCTCGTTCCCTCGTCTCTAGGCAGAAAACGGTCCTCGTTCTACAAGAGCTCCCTATATTAAATTTTGAGCCTCAACCGAGTCACCCCTCATGGACAGGACGACGACGACGAGCGAATCCAGCGATGATGGGGTGGGGTGGTTGGCCGGAAATGACAGCACGACAGCAACACTGACGGAGCCCAGAAAAGGACACACATACAGCGACCGAAACACCCCACAACGAAACACAATTATGTAAAATCCATCTTCCTTTCAACTGTTCTAGCAGCCGGGTCGGTCGGTCCTTCTCCGGGGGGCTTTGGCCAGCCCCGCGGGTTCTTGCTTCTTGTTGATTCGTCGAATCGCCCACCATGGCCAAACAAACATGGCCGGAAGGGGGATGAGGCTGAAAAATCGTATCAGAATCCACCCTCCAACGCCGACAACAGTCCGGGCCCCCGAGGGAAGCGCGTGCCGGGAAACGAGTGCCGAGGATTTACCGAATTTCTAGTTCCCCCCCACCTTCAAAGTGCCCCCGGTTGGTCGGTCTTTAGGTTCCTAGGGGGCTCCTACTCCTGCTCCTGAAGGAGCGAAAAAGGTGAACAACCTTTGGCCCAGCACCCCACAAGCGACGAGCACGAGCCGATGATAGGACAGCGAAGTACGCGGCGCGGCACTTTTCGATAAGGGTGGAACACCGGCATACGACACGTCACCGGGAAAGCCTGGCTCCCCCGGTTGTTGATGTGAGTCAGACCCCGAAGACCGAAGACCGAAGACCGAAGGAGCGCTTCTGGGTGGCTGGGAACTGCTACTAAGTAAGTAGTACGAGTCTCGGCCCTGGATGTTGTTAATTACTGCGGAACATATTTAGCAGCAAAGTTATGAGAGTTTGGCTGCTTTTCCTGCTGCGATTCTGTTCTCTTGTTGCGCTCTAATGTCCCCCTTCTCGAATGGCTCGAAAGGACTCGTGGCTCTCTGTCACTCCTTTTACTTCCAAGTGAAAGTTTCAATCATAAACAAAGTGGCGCTTGGAGAACGCAACCACAGATGGCCGAGGGTGGGGACGGGACGATTTATGCTCGCAATCTAGAACTCCATGGTTGTTATGGCGAAAAAAAGGGGGAAATCGCTTAGCCATATGAACCAACTGCTTGGCATATTGAATTTAAAGTATTGTATTTAGTTTCGGCTATCCACCCATAGCACGGTAGCGATTGAAGAGGATTTTAATTGTGATTTTCGTTAACCTGCCGGCCGGTGCCTCATGAAAAATTCCGAATATCCTTCTGACCCTGCGTGGACATTATAAGAATTTTGGTAAAAATGTATGTAATCCTAGAAAACATTTCTTGAGATTGAGCTATCAAAGAGCTGCCACTTCATACAAATCTGTCATCTAACACACGAGATTCTTAGAGGTAATGTGGACGCAGGGGGAGAAATCTGGTTTCGTGTACCAACGCTAGGAAATTCCCATAATGTTTCTTTTCGAATGTCTTTTTGAAATTTCTAATTCACTTCCTTTATTTTGCCAAACCAGAGAGGAAGGTCCATAGGAGAGTTTCATGTGCGAGCATTCAAGTTGCACGAAATGTATAATATTCTAAGTGTTTGGTAAGTATCCTGTTGTACGTTGAACAATCCTGTTAAACAGTGACATGTCGAAAGTAGGTATAGTTTCGTAAACAATTGGTCCCAAAGTATCCTATAGGAAAATGGTCCAAAAGTTGTAATTTGATTGGGTCGGATGAATAAACTGTCTGAAGAAGTGATCCTGATTAAAGTTAAATCAATAAAAAATAATCTTCTTTTGCCACAGGATTTTGCCACTCATTTTATTCAACAAATTTCGTTTTGGGTGCTCCTCAAAATTATCCTTTTGTTGTGTACAAGGATATTAATGACCGCGTATAACTTTACTTTTACTTTTATAATGTCTCTAAAAATGTCGTCCTTCTTCAAGTCTTTTCAAAAACTGAAGCAACGAATAAAAGTTTGCAGCAGCGTTACTAGGAAGGTTCAGTGCATAGCTGCCACACGTAACAACCACAGCACAGCCAATCTGATTGCCGTATAGCTCAATCTCGAAGCAAAACAGAAAGGCCCTTGCTCTCATTTTGGCATTATAACCAAGTCGACGTGGATTTCCGTGGATTTCATAGGGCATATCTACTCCTCGATAGAAGGCACACTACTGTAGCCACTAAAATCAAGTAAGAACGCCCTAAGGTGACAGGTTATTGTTTGCTGCATGTAGTACGCACAGGATACGGTGCGACCGAATGAATCACCTTGAACGCAAAATGAGTCTCGGCAGCGAATGGCAGCGAGGAAGCGTGGGTAACCATTAGTGGCAGGGCATCACCATCGTCGTGCATCATATCATGTACGCAGTTAAGCGATTGTGCAACGAATTTCACGGACATATGCAACGCTTTCCAAACGCGCTGAAAGGAACGGGAGCGGAGAGAAGCAGTAGGAAAGGAAAAGGGAACCCAGACAAACAAAACGGAACACCACCACTCCCCCCCCCCCCCCCCTTCATCAGTACTAGTTGTAATAAACTCATAAACTTATGACAAACAAGGGCGTTGGAGCAACACAACAAAAAACAAGAAACAATTATGGCCCAAGCAAGACATTCATCAATACACACCCAAGGGAGGATTCGCGGGTGGAAACTCTAAAATGCAGAAACCGTGGCAGCATTGCCATCACGTACCTGGCCGGCGCGCTTATAGCTGACCACCGGAGCACTCGCAAAACCCCATCCCAATTTCGCTCCCGGCGACCACAGGCTGCCGGGCACAATTCGTCGTTCGTTCGTTCGTTTATTTCAAGGACTTTTCCCCCGGCACCAGGCACCCGGCACGGCCCGGGCATGGAAAGTAATCCCTGGCCTGGACTGGAAGAGATGGCCCCGATGGCCGTCTGCACACCCGCGCGCCATCGGTGGTCGTTGTTGCTGGCGCTGGTGCGTTGGATGCATTTTTCTTTGTGCCCGGTGCTCGGTACACACTTGGGGCACCCGACCGTGGCCAATCGAAATCACCTTCACGGAAGACAACATCTATCCTTTCTCGCTCTCGCTCTCTCTCTTTCACTCGCTTTCCCTGTCGGCCAGGGATGCGTGGTTCGAGGGAGGTGAGTGTACCGGGAGACCACAGAGCCAACCCCAACCGACCGCACCTCAGCGCGTCGTTTCGCCATTTTTGCATACATAATTTGCCTGTGCTCTGGGTATTTATGCTCGCCCTCCCCCTTCCGCTCTTCGTGGTCTGGTTTTGCTGTTTGCGGATAGTAACTGCGAGTTGCTGCTGCTGCTGATCGATAAATCTTGCGTCCGGACCTTCCGGTCTCCTCCATGACTCACAGACAGCAGCACGGGGCTTGAAAAAGACGACGAAAATTCATCGTTAACTCGATGTTACCATGATTTGAAACAAACGTCACGGGAAATTCCCATAAATATTCGCTTCACTGACGACCACACTGGGACAACATTGTTTCGAAGGACCGATCCCCCGTCGGCCGTCTGCGTCGACCTTCAGCGGAAGTTTGACGTCGTTGTGCGGTACCAGAATGTGGTGCATCGCCAAGCGCGACCAGTCCGCCCGGCCCGAAGCCCGCGGGTAGGTTCGTTCGTTCCGGGCTTCCTTGCACCGCGCCTCCATGACGGAGCTCGTCCGCGCCTCAGTGCACAATCATTAGATGCACTTCGGGTCCCTCGGACCTCGCTAGAGGTTGACAAAGGATTCTGGAGCAAATGCATCGCAGTAGGCGACACATGGTGGTCACGTTGCAGCTGCAGGTGAATGAATTTAACGAGAGAACGAACGAACGAAATGAGATTAATGTCATCGTGGTGTCCGTGGTCTTCATGGGGTCTCTGGGCCTCACCAGCCGGAGATTGAAATCCATTTATGCATCCCCGCTCGTCACGGCTGCACCTTCACAAAACAAAAAACCATCCATGGGAGCGTCTGGACGGCCTTCGTTTTGCACCATTTCGCCACCTTCACCGTCGAGACGCAAAAAACTCCATCCACAACATGACAATCATGATGATGATGATGATGGTGCGGAAATGCATTTTGCCGGGGCATTCGCGCACCAGACCCAGACGCTGGCCAGTGATCCGTGTGTGTTGGTGTTGCTGTACATAAAGCGCGGCACCCACAGCATCAGCAACAGCGCACGAGGGAGCAGACAAAACGCCGGCCATGCGCGCCACTGCACATGCGTCCTTGCACGCCAGACAATCGCGGCACCGGGACCAACACAGACATATCGACATGAAAGCCCAAAGACCGCGCAGACCCCGGCGGACGAGACAAATGGCAAAACCGGATGATGGTTATCACTTCTTTTGCCCCTTTTTTTCGTGACCGGCGAGCATCTGCCGCTCGTCGACGACGGATTCTCGCGATCGGAAGCCGTGGCTGGCTAGTCGCCACCGAATGTCGTCTGCCGGGGTCTAGGAGTCGCAGGTTCGGATCATAATCCTTCCTTCTGCATTGATTACTTGAGTGAAACGAAATGCAACGTCCGGATAGCGGACGACGTGCTGGAAATTGTTTTTTTTTTGGGTGCCGTTGCCGGCAACGATTGTTGTGCTTTTGGTCATGTTGAAACAAATAAAAACGGCTTGGTGGCAATCTTTTGTTGGCCTTTTGTTCGCGTGAGTTTGATAAGCTGCGTAGACGAAACGACAGCCTTTTGGAAAAAAAAATCCTTGACCCGCGAATACGTAAATTTCAGTTAAAAATACAAAATACGAATAATAAATATTGCACTATAAATATTTATAAATACGAATACAAATTTTGACTGGAATAATTTTTCACTTGATATTTATAAAGCAGTTTAATATCAGGAAGAATAATGCTTAAAAAATACCAAAAACACCCCCAAACGGAGGATAACGTGGAAACAATTTTTATAGCACCCTCTACACTGGTACGAGATTCACGCCCCGCACTGTAGCGAAGTGCACTGCGCTGAACATCGTTGACAGCCGTTTGTTTACGAAATTTGAAGGGGGGTGGGGGGCAAAAAAATATATCTAAAAACTTAACCACTTACCTTAAAAACCTGTAGAAACCACTCCAGCAAGTTGTCCACATGAAAGTCCCTTGCCACCATCATTTCATTCAACAGTTTTTCACCCATTTTCCACCCTTTGGCACGGTCAACTTTGCACAACACACAAAAACGAACGAACGACCGGACGAAACCACGAACGCGCACAATTTGAGTCCGCGCGATTTGGTAGAATGGAGAAGGACGAAGAACGCAAACTTCCGCTGCCGAGCGACGGGCATACGAGTCATCCGGTACGATTATCCCACAAATTCACCTTGTTTTACATTTAGCGCAAATTCAGTCGTTTTCCGCGGCGCGACATGAGAAAGACGGCAGGAGATCACAACAAAAATGCATTTCTGTTTATACTGGTACACGGTCTTACAACATGGTACTACATGGTACTACTTGGTACTTGCTCGCGAAAAACCAAAACAAACTTCCGTCAGGTCAATTTTCACGAACCAAACAAAGGTTTTACTGGCCAACAAACGGTTGGCTTCTGCGTGTACCGTAAACGAGAACGAGCGACTAGGCGGAAAGCAAGATTGTGAAAATGATCATACGATATTATATTTTTTTATCTATTTATTACCCGAAATTTTCCCATTTGCGACACGGTTAATAGAAAAAGTAAGTAGTTGATAATTGCTTAAAACAACCCAGAAAAGTAAGATAGTTCCGAAACATATTTTCCGGTGCATGCTGGCGAAAGGAAAAGCGGCGCGAATTTCGCTTTGTCAGGAACGCGCAACGTGGTACCAAGTTGTGCCAAGTGGTACTAGGCTGGCAAGTTCAAACGGTCAATCGATAAAACGGAATGCCCCTCCGAGAAGCGAGAAGTCCGAGAAAGAGAAGGGAGATCGACAAAAACTGTCGGACAACGACGACCGCGTGGAAAATTAACTAGAAACAGCCAGAAGAACGAGGCTCCCGAATAATCATCCGGCTCGCGTTTTTTCTTGCCGAGGACAGGCGGCCCCATGCGATGTTTAGTGAAGTGATTAGTGAAAATAACTCGTTTTTGTGTTCTCTGATTAAAAATCAGAAAAGTGGAAATCGTTAAGAATTGTAGTGCAGTGTTTTGTGTAGCGTAAATCAAAAGGTTTTGTACGGGTATTTTGTGCATTAGTGAAGCTGATTTAGTTACATTGAATACATGTTCGAACAAGAAACAAGTTCGTTTCATGGAAAACATTGAACCCAGTGACCGTACCGTTTTCGTGGAAGAGAGTGTGTTATTGTTCTCGCGAATAAAGGCGCAAAAAGAAAATGGCGGTTTGGAGAGAAATCCGGTCGATTGGATGTGGATTTCTTTTGTGCCCGTATTTTTCGCAGAACACGTGCTTGAAAGTAGAGGTAAGTTCTTGGTTTGTGGATTAGTGAGGCGTCCAGATGAAATATAACGAAAGAGCATCCATTTTTGTGAAAATTGTGTTTTGCAGGCAAAGGAATCCAGCCGGAGAATACAGTAGTTATTGTAATAGCAAGATAGTCGTATTTTAATTCGTTTGTTAAATTAGGCAATTGAGGTAAGTTGTCGGAATGTACGATTTATTAGGCAAATTTGCTCTAATGAATAATAATTAGCTTTAATTAAACTGCTGCGCAACAAACGCTAACAGCTCCCACCGACCAAAGATTGTCCGAGCTCTGCCGACCAACAGGAACACGCTAGAATGAAGGATACGTGCCGGAACAGGAATGTCCAGAGTCCCAAGTAACGCCGAGAAGTCGATGAAGCCTTCGAGGAGCGCAGCGACAAAAAGTGCGCACTGACTGACTGCTCTTCTCACAGATAGAGGCTCCAAGCTGCCATTCAACAGATGTAAGTCCTAAAGGTAGAAAATCAAAATTGAAAATATTTTAGGAACGCCGGACCGTCCGATCCTTTGCGCTATATGGAATTACCAAGCGACGGTGAGCAGAGAGAGACCGATTGAGACGATGCGTGTCTGATGTTTTTCTCCGCTTCTTGATTAGAGTAAATCGCAGCTCCTACCTCGATAAGATCAGGTGAGTGCTTCTTTTTTTTCGTATTGCCGTACGGCATCAATTTCTTATGATTATATAACCGATCCTATTACTACTTTTACTTCAACATTTTTACACTTCTTTTTACTATCATAATTATGTTATAGAGGCTAAGCCTTAGACATTAACCTTCGACATTTGCCTATCCATATTCCTATGTTGGTGAGAACTAAATAACCTTTTATCCCATTTGTACGTTTTACTTCCTATTTAAATTTCTACCAATTATAACAAGTTTATCGGTTCTGTCTTCCTGACAGTTTTATGATAAAAAAGAGTCTGACCATGAGGGCGGCGTTAACATTGGGTGTTTTGAAACTATAAGGAGAAACATTTTAATTTTTTCGGTTTTTTTTTCATTGTTCAAATCATTTTCAATTTTTCCAAGCAAAACGGCATTCGTTTCTGTCACATTGATATATCGTACATTCTTCTACTAAGTGTTTTACCGTTATCTTAACACCACACGTCTCATACAGGGGTCTGTGCACAGTGTGGACACAATATGGTGGCTAGTGCTAGGTTTACTGCGTACCTTTAGCTTCTTACCCAAGAAACAACGGTAGCCTTCGTTTTTGATGAGAGGAACAAAAAGTAGCCTCGAAGGACCCAAAAGGTTGAACAATAGGGACGAAAATCAACCCGATGGACCCAACTAAGATGGACCTAACCAAATCCAAGCGTTGTTTCACTTCGTGTTTTTTGTTTGGCTGTGTTGTGCAAACTGCATCTAACTGCGTTCAACACACGCTTGTACTTGGGTCTGAAAGAAACATCTTCATTTTCGGTGATAAATCTTGTTCCGACTGAATGAAATGGATCAGTTAAAGCGCAGTGGGAGACATTACCGGCGAAAGAACCAGTTTAGTTTTACAAATCACTGATTGTAGATTTTCTCGATGAAGCTAAGATGCTCCAAACATCGACCCTGTACGATGTGTGTGCGATGGCGTATGCAAAATGATAAATTTATTCTAACGCATTATTGTTTACATACATGAAGTAACATTTACGACTAGTACCCGCATCATCGCAACGTTATCAGCCGCCGCAGCTCTCTCGCGAGAACCTTTGCGAGGCCCACGCCGACCAGCTTGAAGGCGTTTCATCATCGCAGCCGCCTCAAGAAGATATTCCTGAGATAACTACCGCTGATCATTCAGAGCATCAAAGAAGTTATGTTCAACGCCTGCGGCATTGGGCTTTGAAAACAAATCAAACCCATGAAACGGTAAACCAACTTCCTCGCTCAGCTGGAACGCTTCTGAAGACATCGAGGACGGCTAGCACCTCGCCTGTCTATGTCTTCTAAAATACCAGACAGTTGCGTTAATATGGTCGACATAGTTTCTACGGATTTCTTGTATCGTTGATCGGATAAGGTGTGGCACAGAAGTCTTCACCGTCGAATGCTGTTCTTGTGAATTCAGATTGCGCTGAACTTGTTTAAATTCTTCTGTGCGGTTTAAGAATTTGCCTTTAGCTTTTCCTTTTGTCATACACATGGATGATGTGCTGCTGCAGATTTTTGGCGCGCATCTCTTGCATCGCGTTGCGAGAACAGGGTACCGGCACGGACCGGCACGGCGTTCATTGCAATGTGAGAGCACTTTGTGCAGACCGGGAACTTTATTGGCGTCTTGATTCCATGGCCATTGGCCATTCCAGGCCATGGTACAGTAAATGCGGATTGCGGGAATCGACTTGCCATCCGCATTTATCGCACTTCAGCGGGTCACCTCTATACCCGTGCTTTTCAAAGAGGTGCAGGCACTCCGCGTACCGTGTACGTAGGTATATTTGATAGCAGCGGACCATCTACACCAAACACCAGGTGGTCGTTGAGTCTGTCAAGCAGCACCTGCTCGTAGATTTTGGCTGCACCGACGGGCACACACAGTGGCCGATTCGAAGAGGCATTTCCCGGCGCTTTCTCCGGTTTGGGGATGAGAACTAACCGCTGGTCTTTCCACTGTTTGGGAAACGTTCCCTCGTCCATGCACTGCTGCAGCACCCGCTGAAACACTGATGGATTCTGCAGCAACGCCGTGCGAATGGCCACACTGGGTATTCCATCACAACCCGCAGCCTTTTTAGTACAAATTTCCTTGGCAATATGTTGCAGCTCACTGAGCGAGATCGGGCGCAGCATCCCGTCCGTGCTAGGGAGCGGTCTTGGCCACTGCTTCGGTGGGGCTACTGGAAATAGCTCCTTGATGTGGCGTGCTATGATGCTCGCGTCTACTTGCTGCGGCTGCCGGCCTCCACAAGCCCACCGCATTGCAATACCAAATGCTTCCCCAAAGGGGTTGTCATCCAAGGATTTAGCCAACTCTTCCAAGCAGGATTTTTTCCGTCACCGAATTTCATGCGTCAGCAGGCGCTTTATCTGCTGGTACTCTTGCGCACGCCGCATTCGTTCTCTCCGGTCACTATTCGGTACGTGTACTCTTTTCTTAGTCCACTTGCAGGCCAACTGCAACCGCTCAAGATATTCACTCCACCAGTACACGTTGCGACGGTTCTGGGTGCCTGGCTGTCGCCAAACCCGAGGCATCGTCGCATTGCAGGCCAGAATAATGCGCTGTGTCATCTCTGTCACCGTGGTAGCCTCTCTAAACCTTACAGCATCCAGCGCACGGCTGAATGTTTGCGCCTCGAAGAATCGTACCTTCCATCGCGGAAGCACCGATACCTTGGCACTCGAAGTGCTGCCTCCGCCTGTGTGTTTGTTGCCCACGACAAAGCTTACTTCCGCATGATCAGAAAGTGTTGGCCGGTCAGTTTTCTGCCATTCCGAAGCCTTTGCCTGCTGGTTGGCATATGTTATGTCCACAAAGGAACAATGCGCAATTCCACTGCCGAGGAACGTTGGCTTACGACCATCATTCAGCAGGACCAATCCAAGATCCTCCATAGCGTTGGAGATTATTCGTCCTCTGACGTTCTCCGCTCTGCTGAAGTCACCTCCTACCACTATTCGTGGTGCTCCCCTTATCGAATTGACCAGCAGGTCAATCGTGTCGACAAACTGTCGTAACTTACGACTCGTAAGCTCGGGGGAGCGTAACAGCTCGCAAAGGTGATGCCGGCAACATCCACCACTACAATTCCGGGAGCCACGCAGCGAACCGTATGTATTGGTTGTGCGCCGCTGGCCACCACCGCACAGCTAATATTCGTATCTACCACCCATCGGCCACATTTAGGAACGGCTTGCGTGTAAGGGTGCGACACGAGTAGCACTCCTGCTTCGGCACGTTTGGCGGCCTGCATAAGGCAGGTCCTGCGCTGCGCTGCATCCGTTTACATTCAATTGGATTACAGTGATCATTGAGCAGTTGATTTCACAGTGCATTCTCTGGCACCAACACGGTGCTCTCCTTTGCATATGATGCATTTTGCTGGTTGCTCGCAGCTGAAGCTCTCGTGACCAGTTTCCCCACAGTTGAGGCAGAGCGCACCGCGACTCTCGCCTTTACAATCGCGAGCCAGGTGACCTCGTTCCAGGCACCGGTAGCACCGGCGCAGTGCCACAGGCAGTGGCCCAAGTTCGCGGGCTGCGCTCAGCGAATAACTGATCTTCAGAACTATAATTCATGCATCGTCCACCTATTGGCCGTGTATATTCCATCCATTTAAGTTACTACGGCTGCTTTTCTCATTTAACTTATCTCCCGCCCTTATATCTGCGTCTTATTTGCATCAATATAATACATATATTATTTTATAAGTGTCCGTTTAAAACCTTCTATAACTGCTATCACTAGAAAGTCGGTACGTGGGCATATTTAGCGTTAGTTCTCCGTGTACTTTTATGAACACGGGGTACTCCGAGTCAGTTTGCTCGCCTCATGGTTTTTGTACTAAAGTTCGTGCTGTATTCGTTACGGGATTTCCCTGGCATGCCATGGCTTCATCTTTAAGGAAACCAAACGAATCCTCGAATCGATTGGTCGCGGTCGGTGCCGTCTGATGACACTGCTAGAAACCAGCAGTCAGTCTCGCTTTCTGCGTCAAGAAAAAAAGGTTTTCCACAACCGAACCTTCTTGAATTCGCATTCATTCGCATTCCCTTCCAAAAACTGGGGAAATAGTTCAATTCCGCTAGCCTGGCCTAGCAACATTCTATAGGCACTTTGAAATGGATTCAACATGTTCCCTTCTTTAAACACCTTAAGGCGAATCTGCTCTTGCAACCACTCCAACCGGTCCGTGGAGTTCCATTGGTAAAGGTCGTATGTGTTCACCTCCTTTTTGAGGTGAACTAATATATGTGTCTTTAAGGCCCTATTCATATACGTTGCCACCGGATCATTCCTCATTAGCCCGTATAAAAATTGTAGTATTAGGCTATGTGCCGCATCTAAATTCGCCAAAGACGTGCAATAGTAAGTAATTGCTGTGTGTATGCGGATGAACATTTAAGTAAGTTCTGAGTCTAGCAAATTTGAAAATATTGCAACCCCGGCATAATGGAATATACAAATATAAATCCAATATGTTCCTCACGCCTAGTGTTCTATATTTGACTCCATGATTGTCCACCTGCTCGGCCCAATCCACGTGGCACCTCATATGGATAATGTTCCCTACCAGAAATGGTACTATTTTTTTAAAGCTAAGACTGGCAATGAGATGAGAACATATTAATTAGATTAGAAGAAGTATTAATTAATTAGAAATTAGAAAAACCGACGGAACCAATGAAAATTATAAAACCAATATACTTACCGAGGTCATAATGCCAATACTCGTAGCTAAATTCTGCCACCACTTCCATTGATGTGGCCTGTTGATAATCTGTAGGATTGCAGTACGAATGGTCCTCGTCGCTTTCTCCAGGATAAATATGTAATATAGCATCGAACCGAGCTAAAACTTTGCCCATCTGGCATTTCAGCTTTGCCCATCTGGCAGACTGTTACACTTTCTCTATTACCAACCATGATCTTGTATTAATTAAAATGCTTGAGAAAAATTATAAGAAATTGATTACTATCTTATTAATAAAACCAAGTATGTATGTTTGTATCCCATTTACTCTATGATAACCCTGCAGCACTGCATGTTTGCACTGGCCTTGTGAGAAACTATTTCTTTCGTGATGCAACTGGTAAAATGTGCCACTTACTAGCTCCACTGTGGAGAAAAATCTCAGTATCCCATTCTAAGGTCGTCTCTTTTGTTTCCGGCCCCCCAAACTCACTTGTAATGCACAGCGTGGGGATATTTCTCCATCTCTGGCTGAAAAAAAAAACAACTCAACGCCGACGGTCGTCGAAGCGGTTGTCAAAGCAATTTCTGAACGCAAGCTAGCGTTCTCCACTTCCAAATTCTCAATTTGTCTACTCAGAGCAGCAATTTGCTCCTCCAAATTGTTTTTATCTGTTCAGATATTTTGTTATTTTTGAGAAATACTTGGAGCAATGGAGAATTTCATGATGCCCGCAAATACCACATGGCGCATTTCGCCAGCCAGCACGTCATTTACCACGTTCTCGGGCATTGGAACCCGCTGATTATGTCATGAAATTTAAAGACCACGAATTTTATTGGTAAAGAAGTTACCTACTGTGCCAAGGTAATAGACCAATGAAAGCACAGCGATAAGAATTATTAATTTGAATTGCTTTTTCATGAAATCCTAGCAATTAGTTCCTTTATTCATATACTCACATTTCCGTTACATTATAATGAAATGTTCTTTATTGACACTGATCTTAATAATAAACACATGTTTGTTCTGTTTGTATGTTCCGTTCCTGCGCCTATGCATGTTCCGTGCGCTGCGCCGCTGGCCTCTACGCCCCCTTCACCTATCCTTGCGATTTTCCTGCTGTTCGTCCTGGTCCAAAGAGCCTGCATTGCTGCCGTTCCGAGGTAGAACATCGTGACTAGCGGTTTGCGTCCCCCTCTGGATCCCAAACATTCGGCAAATCTCGTCACACATAGCTGCTAACGTTTCGAGGTCGGAGAATCGTGGACTATCTTGTGATTTTATAACTGTAACTATTAGCTCATACAAAATATTGAGTACCTGTTTCATTTCCATCACTTCTCTCGACAATTGGCGCACTCTAACTCCAGTTGTTACACAAACGCTATTGGTGCAATTAGGCATTCTTTACAATCGAAAGCATTCATGCTCAGAACTTACGAGCGACGCGTGGAGCTTTGATTTTTCTTTGCGACATTGCTCTTTCCCGCAGTTATTCTAACGGATAGGTGAAAGTCGTTGGTGATTCTTCGTCGTTACTGTCCTCTTGTCCTCGTATGGGGACCCGTTTGAGCGTGGGTGGTTCACGAGCAGTTTCCGGGTCTTGTCCTCGTACGGGGACATTAGTTTATTATACAATTTAATTTAATTTTTTGTTTAATTACATGAAATATACAATTTGCCAGCGATCATTGGGACGCTTACCCTTTAACCTTTACCCGTAATATAGCCCTTACCCTTAATATATTTCCTTAATATATACCTTTTAACCCTAATATTTTACCCTCCACCCGTAATATAGCCATTTATATCTATTACATATGATCGATGAGGAGTCTCATCATCGGTTTTATTAGTGGATTCGATGAATCTGCAAATATTAAATAAAACAACGAATAGAACAGATAATTCAAATAACATGTAGTGCTGTAAAATATGAGTAAAGAAAAAGGCTTCTTACCAGGGGTGGTTCACGAGCAGTTTCCGGGTCTTGTCCTCGTACGGGGACCCGTTTGAGCGTGGGTGGTTCACGAGCAGTTTCCGGGTCTTGTCCTCGTACGTGGACATTAGTTTATTATACAATTTAATTTAATTTTTTGTTTAATTACATGAAATATACAATTTGCCAGCGATCATTGGGACGCTTACCCTTTAACCTTTACCCATAATATAGCCCTTACCCTTAATATATTTCCTTAATATATTCCTTTTAACCCTAATATTTTACCCTCCACCCGTAATATAGCCATTTATATCTATTACATATGATCGATGAGGAGTCTCATCATCGGTTTTATTAGTGGATTCGATGAATCTGCAAATATTAAATAAAACAACGAATAGAACAGATAATTCAAATAACATGTAGTGCTGTAAAATATGAGTAAAGAAAAAGGCTTCTTACCAGGGGTGGTTCACGAGCAGTTTCCGGGTCTTGTCCTCGTACGGGGACCCGTTTGAGCGTGGGTGGTTCACGAGCAGTTTCCGGGTCTTGTCCTCGTACGGGGACATTAGTTTATTATACAATTTAATTTTATTGTTTAATTACATGAAATATACAATTTGCCAGCGATCATTGGGACGCTTACCCTTTAACCTTTACCCGTAATATAGCCCTTACCCTTAATATATTTCCTTAATATATACCTTTTAACCCTAATATTTTACCCTCCACCCGTAATATAGCCTTTTATATCTACTACATATGATCGATGAGGAGTCTCATCATCGATTTTATTAGTGGATTCGATGAATCTGCAAATATTAAATAAAACAACGAATAGAACAGATAATTCAAATAACATGTAGTGCTGTAAAATATGAGTAAAGAAAAAGGCTTCTTACCAGGGGTGGTTCACGAGCAGTTTCCGGGTCTTGTCCTCGTACGGGGACCCGTTTGAGCGTGGGTGGTTCACGAGCAGTTTCCTGGTCTTGTCCTCGTACGGGGTCCCGTTTGAGCGTGGGTGGTTCACGAGCAGTTTCCGGGTCTTGTCCTCGTACGGGGACCCGTTTGAGCGTGGGTGGTTCACGAGCAGTTTCCGGGTCTTGTCCTCGTACGGGGACCCGTTTGAGCGTGGGTGGTTCACGAGCAGTTTCCGGGTCTTGTCCTCGTACGGGGACCCGTTTGAGCGTGGGTGGTTCACGAGCAGTTTCCGGGTCTTGTCCTCGTACGTGTACCAATTCAAGCGTGGGAGGATCACGAGGAGTTTCCGCCCAATTGGTTGTGTCAGCCATTCGGAACTGGGCCTCTAAATCCCCAGCCACTGTACGAAGCTGAACATGGTTTTGGCTTAGACTGTTCAATTCATCTACTGTTTGGCTTAAGAATAATTTTGCTGGCGGCTCAGGCCCTAAACAAATGCCCGCTACCAAGGGCACCACTAACGCGTCGATCACTAGTTAGCGTCTTACGCCCGAAACAAGCGAATTTCGCGGAAAAACGAGGTAAAATAGCCGGAGCTCGGAATGTGCGCGTCTGAACGAGATGGCGATCAGATCGGATTTTCACAGATACCGCACAGGTTTCGCTCTGCACACGGTTCACAGATTTTTAGTCCAGTAAATTCCTGCGCTGCTATGCTGAACTGTCGACATCGACTGCGTTAGATCTAATGGTCGCAATGAAGGACCTTTTCGCCATGTCTACTCTTCTTGGCTCGTTGAGCCCCGTTCGTGTGCCAAACTTTGAAGCGCATTGGTCGCAGTGATGGACCTTTTCTGCATGGGGCTTTTTGAATGTGGGATTTTAGGTTATTACACAGGCGGAAAGATTTTTCACACTGTGTGCATGCAAACGGCCATTTGTTTGTGTGTACAATTTTGTGTTTTACTTAGTTTGTTTGAAAACGACGACAGTCATCATACCGGCAGCTTAGCAATCGGCGTCCCTCTGTTAGTGATTGTTCAACAGGTTTATTACCTGCTTCTCTAGCCTTTTTACCAATTACGGTTAAAAAATTACCTCTCATTCGAAAAATACGCCTCGTATCTCAACCGCGCATCTAGGTTCGACATTAGCCATATCATAATCTTCCTCCAGGATCGCGGATGGGTCCGTGACGTACACTTTATTTCTCCTGGGAACAAACATGTCCCACTTAATGGTTAAATGGTGGGACAGCCAGGCATCGGAAAAATACACAAACAGTGCAGTGCAGCACCATTCATCATGTCGGTCTTTTGCAGACCGACGAACAGGCAGACCCTGAGACATTGTATTCCGGACTGTAGCACGCGTCGCATTTGGTAAATTTAATTATAAATGCCTTATGACATCCTCGTATTCGTAGACGTACGAACTTATCTTTGCCATGCCATTCATGGTTTACGCACGTATGTTTTGTATGTGATCACTTGAGACGTTTCACGTTCGTGAAAATTTAATGAAAAATTGCGTTCATTCGTACTTTTTCAATTTACTGATTATTCCTCTGTACTAATTGTCTTAAATGCTATTTTTGTTGAAAATTGAAACAAACTACTTATACTACTACCTTGGTAAAAACGAGCTTCCATTCCATGCGAAATCTTCGCTAAACGGAATAGTGTTGCGGACGAGCAACATAAATAAATAGAAGAACTCTAAACGGTTTCTTTAAACGCGCTTGCTTTATTCGCGTATTCACTATTTCACGGTGGAACGCGGGTTTGAGGTATTTTATGGTATTTGATCGGAATTTAGCGGGATTTAGCGTTTAAAAAAGAACACGTCTTTAATCGTGGCATTTTGGTTTGGAATAGAAGCGCGAAAACGTCCCCCCATTCGCGTCATCAGCTTATACCGCAGCGGCGATTGCGCTGTTATCAGTGCTGCTAGGGCCGTCCTGTCGTTCGTCGGCTGTTGTCGCCAAGAGTATAGAATATCAATATCATAATTTGCTAGCAATTTAAACCAGCAATATCATCCCACAACTATGTTATTTGTTGAAACTCAGGGAGTGAGTACTGGCATAATATAATTTTCATTTTAATAGTTACTAGCGCAAGCTTGCACAATATTTTGTCTATCTCAAAATACATACATATAAAGGTGGAGCTATCTATATTTGAGGATCGGTATATCAGCATTTCTGGTAATTGTAAATCGTCCTGTCGGTCCCACTTATTTTCAAATGCTGCTATTTTACCGGAAGCTACTACACTATGTTTCATAATGATAGCCTCACCCTGTTTTTTCGATTTCGCGCTCGTATAAAGCGCCCCAAAAATAATTAAAAATACTGTTACGCAAAGCATTACGCAAAGGTAATAACTTCAAACGATGTTATCAAAAAGGAAGTGATCGTTGTTAGCGACTAGAGGAAATAATCAGTGCTTAATGACTAATTTAATGACTTTCTTAATTCTAAACAGTTGATTCATAAATGTTGCTTTCATACATTTCTGTTTCGATGCTATTCATTTCTTGGTATAGTTTTCCGATAACCAAAGTTTGATCTCGACTATCGAAGTTATTTATCCAATTTGCTATATCGCTAGCGATTCTGGATGAAGTTCGCTGCATGTGTCGTTTCGTAATATCGACCAGCGCCTGCAGCTCATCATTGAATGGAGCAAATCGAACCGCGTGCTGTGGTTTTGGTTTCCCATCTGCTGGTTTTGCCTTTCCTACCGGCGGTTGACAATTTCCATTCACACATAGTACCCCATCAGCAGGTTGTGGTTGCACCTGTCCGTATTTCAGGACACAACTGCCTAAGAAGGTACACTTTTCAGTGCCCTCTTTTTCGGCATACGGTGTTTCTTGACTAGATATTTTTGTAAAGAATCTTTGTTGCTATATTTTAAACCGCACAGGCCACATGGAATTTTCTGGGCGGGGCCCTTTGGTATGTGCTGTTTTCGCACATGATTGCTTAATGCTTGTTTGCTGCGGTATTTTCTATCGCATTGACTGCAACGATATGCTTCTTTTTCGAGTAGAGATTGGATTATTTCTACTGCCGTTTCATCGACGATCTCATATTCCACTTCTTCATATTCTTAATCTAATATTAATATAATAATAATTAATATTCTAGTTCTTAATCCTATGGATAGCGAAAACACCCCACCATCGACTATACAGAATCTCAACGGTGGAATCACTTCGCCGGAAAAGCAACAGCCAGGTTCGATGGACAGCGGTGAGATTGAGGAGAACTTAGTTGATGGAGAAAGCTACAAAGTCGTCTGCTACTTCACCAACTGGGCCTGGTATAGGCAGGACAATGGGAAGTATCTCCCAGAAGACATTGATCCTCAGCTGTGCACTCACATCGTGTACGGATTTGCGGTACTGGATCGGGAAGCTCTCACGATCAAGCCACACGATTCGTGGAGCCACAAGAGCCAGTTCGTGAAAGCGATGGGTCTCGGTGGGGCCATGATCTGGGCATTGGATTTAGACGATTTCCGAAATCTTTGTGACTGCGAAGAGTATCCTTTGCTGCGAACTATTAACCGGGTGCTACGCAACTATCCCGGTCCCGGACCAAAGTGTACCCTTGGAGCAGGAAAACCTGCTAACGAACCATCTAAAGAGCGTCTCACAACGGCCATGGCTACGGTGACCAACCGGACTACTTCGAAACCAATGGCCAGGCCTACTACCACTACTACCACCACCATGCGAACAACTACGGCCCGGACAACAACGACAACGCGTAGGCCTACTGCTACCCGAACTACTGCCCGGCCTACTACTACAATGCGAACCACAAGACCGTCTATCGATGAAATAGATACGGACGGCTCGCGAGGAGTATGCGATGACCGACTATTTGTCCCCCATGAAACGGATTGTTCCAAGTATTATGTTTGTACGAATGGTAAACGTTATCTGCAAACGTGAGAGACGCGTTCGTCCATCGATTACCTACAGGAAACTAGTGAACTCTTCAAAATCTTGATCTTCTTTGGCGGACTATCGGCGAATGCACCGGTTTAGAGCGGTTACACTAACTCTTCGGTATTAAATCAAATTCATTATACGTATTAATATTCAATTTTATTTAAAAATCATTTCATCAATCATATCATTCTTTTATCATCTTTGATAATCATTTCATACCTTAACCTACGGTACCGTTTCTGAGCACATTTCAAAACTCCTTTAAACAACTTTTCTGTGTCGCTCAATGTTGTCTGCGTATTATACTCTCTGATGCATAAGAAGAGAGTTGTATAAAATTTCTGTAAAGCTTAACGCTGTAACGAGGGAAATCAATTAATACGGTTTTATATCTTCGCAAAATGCGGTTCAAAATCCCATATATTTTTCCTTCTTCGCTGGTTCCTGTTCTCTTCGATGGTCCAAGGGAAAAAGATCCGCTCCTCTCTTTGTTTCACGCTTGTAACCTTCGGGCCCTATCCTCGTAGGTTTTTACTTCTGAATCTAGTACTTTAGATAGCCTACGTTTTGGACATCGGGCCCAGTTCTTACTTTCTAGCTGTGCGCTACAGCTTGAATTGGAGTTTCTTTTCGTGATTATGGTTGGCCTTACCAGACCATGAGAAATGCGCTAGTAACTTTCGTTCGAAAAACGAGGAGGCGCCAACCGACGCGAAGGCGGTTCATAGCGAGCAGCACAGATTGTGGACGATTGTGCACAGATTGTGCGAGTATTCTTAATAAATGGGATGGACGGATTACGCTGTCCGATTTTTACGAATCATTTTCGTTGTTGGTTTGAACAGAAAAAGAACAAAACAAACGGGACATAATAATTTAGCTCCAGGATATAATTTCCAGGACGATAATTTAGCTCCAGGATTTTATAGTCGTCCCCAGCAGCGAGAAATTTGAGAGTTATGAATTTGTCCCTCGCAGTAATAGCAGCTCGCATTACTGTGTCCTGCTTTCTTATTTTTGGGGTTATGAGGGAAAGGAGATAGTGGAAATCTTCCCTCGAAGCTGATCAAAGTTTTATCAGTCTCTTCTTCTAGCAGTTTCTCGACGAGCCTGCCGGCATGCTCCTCGTCCCTTTCGCGCAACGCTGGGCGCATCCACAAATGGCGGTTTATTCTATGGCGTTGCTGTTGTAGCAAGTGCACTATCAAAAATAGCATTAGCACGCAAACACCAGCGACCGTCGCTCCTTCGCGCGGAAGAACGATCGCTCCGACAATCTACAATGTTCCTTGTGTTGTGAAAGCGTTAGACGAATGCATTTCTTTTATTTTTATTTCCCCTTTTTAATTATCTACTATATTCAACCCTTGTTGTCGAAATTAATTCAAAATCACGATTATTCTCCAATCGTGCTTTATTCCACTCTTTTCCACCAATCTTCTGCGATTATTCGCCAATCGCTGTCACAAAACGCTTTTCTAATTCTGCTAGCACTCGTTCTTGGGAAATCCTAAACTATTCACCAGTATGCTTCCACCACGAGATGCTGCCAAATTCTAATCTCCACCGCCAGCAGCAAGCGCGGGGTAGATCAGGATCAACTATCACGATCACGTCGCCTACCTGCGCCGGCCTGCAGTGCTGGTGCCACTTCGTGCGTCTCGTTATCTCTGGTAGGTAGTCGGTGACCCACCTCCTCCAAAACGAGTTCGCAAGGATCTGCGAGGTCATCCATCCCTTGCTAAGCGCGTTCCCGTCATCTTCCATCAGCGTCAAGGGCCTGCTTCCATCCGACGAGCCGAGCAGGAAATGGTTCGGTGTGACGGCGGGGGCTGAGTCGTCGTCAGGGGGACATGTGTCAGTGGGCGGGAGTTGATGCTACTCTCGACCTCTGCCAGCAAGTTCCGGAGCACTTCTTCGCTTAGCGTCCTGCCGCTGCAGATCCTGGCGAGGTTGGTTTTCACCGTTCTCACCAAGCGTTCCCAGCTGCCACCCATGTGCGGTGACGAAGGGGGAAGAAAGTGCCATTCGATTCCGTCGTTGGCCATTTCCGACGCGGCTTGACCCAGGCACGTCCGGGCGGCTTCTCGCATTATTCTATCGGCGCCGACGAAGTTAGTGCCGCGGTCGCTGTACACGGCTGCTGGCTTACCGCGTCTCGCGAATACGTTCCGCAGTGCCATGATGCACGAGTTGCTGGACAGCGTGTTGGCAATCTCGAGATGGATGGCGCGGATTGTCAAACAGGTTGCCAGAAGAATCCACCTCTTTTCCCTCCTCCTTCCTACGACTACCTCGGTTGGTCCAAAATAATCCACCCCAACATGTGTGAGTGGGCGTGTAAAGGCCTGAAGCCTCGCTGGGGGAAGATCCGCCATAAATGGTACCGCCGGTTTGACGTGGTAGATCTTGCAGATTTGGCAGTCCTTGCGCACCTGGGCGAGCCGTGATCGTAGGTGCGGAATGCGGAACTTCTGCCGTACCTCGTTGACCACTGTTTCAAAGTTTTGATGATGGTATCGCAGGTGGTACTCGTGCAGGAGGAGATGTGTGATGTGATGTTTGCCCGGTAGAATCACTGGACGCTTGGCCTCTTCGGTGGCGTACATGCAGGCAGCGATTCGCGTCCTCATCCGGAGGACGCCGTCGGCGTCCAGCCAAGGCGACAGCGTGTACAGGGCACTATTCTTAGCGACGGTCGCTGTCCCTTCCCGCCCATGGTGTGCCTCTTTGAGGGCCGCTATCTCCTCGGCATAGGCTTCACCTTGGGCTTGACGGAACAACGTGTAGCTTTCACTCACATTCGTAAACTCTAACAGCGTGTCCACTCGATGGCCTACATACTGACTGTAGCGACGACTGTCCGAGTTTATCCAGAACAGCACATTTCTGGAGTCGGTCCACAGCGTTTGGCTCTCGATTCTGATGGACAGTGCTTCTGTGATGGATCGGGTCAGCCTGGCTCCCAATACTGCTGCGTTTAATTCCATCCTGGGAATCGACGTGAAACGCAGCGGTGCGACCTTTGTCTTTCCCGCTACCAGCGTACATTGCCCCTCCTTGGAGCGCAGATAGCAGGCGGCGGCGATCCCGTTTTCACTCGCGTCCACGAACGTATGCAGTTGGGCTGCAGCTTCTTCACTCCGATTTAAGTACTGTCGGGGTACCTTTAGATTCGCCACTTTTGGCAGCTCCTTCAGCCATTCTTCCCATCTCGGGATAATGTCATCTGGGAGGGTATCGTCCCAACCGATCCCCGCGCGCCAAACTTCTTGCAGTAGCATTTTCAGTGGGCTGAGGAGTACGGCGACTAGTCCCAACGGGTCGAAGATGCGCATCAATAATCTCAGGACCTCTCGTTTTGTAGGTTTCCGGGTCCCTGCCAACAGGGCCGTGTCCTCTTCGGGACACCCGTGGTAAATTGTCCATCCAAGCCGTGTCTTCACACCAACGGGCTCGCCTAACCTTCCTTCTCTGCATTTCAGTGGTAGTCCTAGCTGTATGTGTGCGGAACCGATAAGTAGCCGTGGTCGAGCGTTCGTGAACAATTCAGCTGGGACATCGCGGAGGTGTGCATACCTCTCCTTCAGAGCCGTTACATCCAGTGTCTGTCCGGCTATTCCCAGGTTTTTTACCGTCCTGACTCCCGCCAACTCGTAGCTACTCGCTCCTGGCATGCGACCGGCCACTTTCACTCTCACTATCTGCTCAGGTGGAACTCTTCCCCGCTCTCCTGGCTCCAGTTATGCATCGTGTCGCTTCGGTGCGTGCGCCCTATGGTGGTAGAACATAGCCCGGGCTGCTCAGCTGTTCGGCGCTCTCGACTCACAGGACGCGCGTGAGAGCGAGATTAAGGAATTCCTCTCCCTGCCTGTAGGTTGCTTCATGCGTGGTTCCGTGGTAGCAGCATTGCTCTCTGATCGTCCCGTCCGGGCCCCGGGGCCGTTCGCACTCGCGTAATTCACCGATATATTGTTCATTGTCATGACGATTCAGTCGCACACTCCTAGCGCACGATTGGGGTCCAGGGCGTAGCTCACTACGGCACTCTCTTTCCTGTGCACGATTCAGATCCCTTTCCGCGCGCACTTTATCGTGTTCGCCACTCTTCTCACACATTTGCAGCGAGCGATTAACTTCGGCTGCCCACTCGCTCGTCCTTTCCGAGGAACTCACGTAGCTTCTGGTGCGTCTGCTTCCACACTTGCTACGGCGTTCACTGCTGGTGAACCGGGAGCTCGCTACCGAACTTGCGCGCCCCATTGCTTCCGCGATGCACTTCATGTTTCTGCTTACCTCCACCATCATTTCCATCATGGCCGGAGGTTCGACCATCGTTTCACCGATCTCCACGGGCACCAGCTCGGACGCGCGCGCCTCCGAGTTTGCGCCTTCGTTCGTTTTCACCGACCCCGCTCGAGACCCTCCAGCATCCGCTAGCTGCTCCATACGCGGTCCGTCCGTTTGGGGTGCTGACTTCTTCCCCTTACGGTTCGTTGTTGCTCCCGTCCGTGGAGTCGTCTTCCCACCGCCCTTTTGGGCCGCCATCGCTCCCGTGTTGCCGCCATGGGACGCTGCGACACCTTCGGCGACCTTAGTTGACTCCGGTGCAGAGGTCGATGTTCTCGCGCCGCTCGCGACGCCACCGTTGCTCTCGCCGTCCGCTGGGCCCGTCGCCGCTGCCGTCTTCCCGCCACAGGACACAACACTTTTGGCCTTTACTGACTTCATGGTGATCACACTCCAATAGTTTTTCACTATTCACCAGTGCAGTTTGTGGTTTCACGCAGACGCTAGTTTGCACTATTCACCAGTGCACGAAATGTAGTTGCAGAGAATTTTGCAGTGTTAACTGCCGACGAGGGGGGGGGGGGGGGGGCAACTCTTCGATACTAATATAAACATCGACAACGTTTGGTTTTTCTCCATAGCGAAAATGGAATCTGATGCTCTTTCTTTTTGCAGAATTTGGCAGTGTTGTCGAAATTAATTCGAAATCACGATTATTCTCCAATCGTGCTTTATTCCACTCTTTTCCACCAATCTTCTGCGATTATTCGCCAATCGCTGTCACAAAACGCTTTTCTAATTCTGCTAGCACTCGTTCTTGGGAAATCCTAAACTATTCACCAGCATGCTTCCACCACGAGATGCTGCCAAATTCTAATCTCCACCGCCAGAATCTCCTCTCCACCAGCCTGTGGAGCCACACCTTCTCCCTCTCTACAAACTCTCCACTCGATCGGCTGTCACCGGTGGTGGAGTACCACCTAGTTTAGTACCACCGGCAACAACCCTCTTAGTTGGTTTTCTGCGCCGCCTCTTGTAGTATGTTTGAAGGGAGAAAATAAATGTACAATTTGTAATTCTCGACACATTGGGAAACATGTCTAAAAAATGACTTGGTGAAGCCGAGCTGTAAGGAAAACTCTGTGAATAGCAGGAAACTTGAGATGTGACTCAAGTTCTAAAGGATTCTATATATATTATTCATGTCCATTTTGGGTTGGGTTTTGACCTTCCTCCCTCATGTTTTGGTTTTCCATCTGTTGTTGACGCCTTTCCTGGCGGCGGTTAAGAATTGTCATCAACAGTTCGCACGCACGGCCAGCGTAGCCCATAAGCTCATTATGGCTGCACCCTTCGGCGGCGCGCCCAAAGACGGCGGCGCGACGAAGGGAACGACGTTCCCGCGATGGGTTCTGGCGATTTCTACGCCATGGTTGGCGGGAACAGGGCGGTGGCGGAGGACCGTCCACGGGTTCTTTCGTATTAGACATTATCGTTAACTGCAAAAGAAAAGAAAAGTTCAAATTTATTCTCTTTGCACATTTGCATATGCAGTTCCCTCTACTTCCAGATCCTAATTTGGCGCTGTGAAGTATTCCTTGTTTCGTGCCACACGTTACTTTATACATTTGTGTATTGTGTACAGATGAGGAGGAGAACACACGGTAAAACGGTGTGAAGGAGGAGAACTCTCAGAAACCCTTAAAGTTTTTAAACTCGATAATTCCGCTTTTCGATACGCTAGTTTTGCTTCTTTTGCCCCCTGCCCAACTGAGAGCAGCTTTAAACTGTTTGGACAGCAGAAGGTCTAACGTCTGCAACATTCTTCTGTTACTGCTGTCGGGAGTCACTCCTAACTGCAACCAATCAATCGTATGAATTTAGAAGAAATGGCATTAAACAAACCAAGTGTTTTGGTAATTTTTCTCCTTGAGATTTTCTTCTACATTCTCTAGATCGGTAGCATTGCTAATAGCCTCAAGCACCAGAGGTGGTTTGTGTTATTTCTTGCTCCGGTTTTAGTAATTTCTGTACTGCATCTTGCATGAAGGTGCAGTGCGTAATTATGGTTGTGATTTAATTTTTTATCAATTGCTTTTGTCGGTCATGACCCTTCTGTTGATTGTTTTTTTGTAACTGCAACTTGATGGCATTCTGCTGCCGTCTGATTATTTGAAGCAGCTTCGTATATCCAGCAACGGAGATGAGCTGAAGTTTTTGAGAAATAAAACTGAACATGATCAATGTTGGGAACGGGGCAATTGTTTCGCTACTCAATTTACCTGACAGGTTAGCGCAATGACTCCAACAATGGAAAGAATGCGTAACTTTTCATAGATATCGGGATTGCCACCAATGTGCAAAAACGTCGTCGATGCTAAAATCCTGCAGGACGTACGCATACACATTGGACAGTTTGTACCAATGGAGGTCCGGCAGGGTATGGCAATCTACCAAATCTGCAATGTTTTCGTGATAACTTCGAACATGCTGAACGAACACGAACATGAACATGCTTCGAAAGACCGTGTAAGGAACCATCTCTCATTGTCCTTGGCAGACAAGTTGTAGCCCCTCATGTAGAGCGTCTTGCCTCGAATATGCGGGTAGTTATCGATGTACAAGCATGGATTTTCATGTTTCAAATAGTTAGCCACCATTGCAGGTAGGGGATTTCCCCCGGCGGTCCTCGGTGCTCATGATGTACAGAGCAACAACGAAACGAAGTATCCACTGGTACGACTCTGATCTGCGTGCCGGAATGATCAGTACGTACCAACTGAGGAACCGGTAGTGGTGCATCGACGCGGATTCGACATTAAAGCATTATTGGATATGTTTTCTGCTTTGCTAAAATGCATTTTGTATTGGCCATCTCGAAATACAGGATCTATCCGCAATGAGGGCAGGGGACTCCTATATCGGAATGTCACCAAATTGCAAAGCGTGCAAAATCAATCTGCAAGGTTCCTCCGAATTCCATGGCACAGTGCCCGCCATTCGAAATTCGCTTTCTAGGTCCCCGGCGAATGTGCGCAACTTTACACTTCTGAGTTGGCCATTTACACGGACGGTCTACCACTCTTCTTGGGTCAGGACCCTCAGGAGGATAAATTCAATTGTTTGATTCAATTATTGATTAATTTTGAGTGATTTCTGTTCCGGATCAAAATCCTCGTCGTGTGAAAAGACCCAAGTGTACATTATGTGGTTTCCATGCTTCAGTCATAGAAACGTTTTATCGAACAAAACGTTCTGCGTTTTTTAATGTAATAAAGAATTACCCGTATCAGTCAATGGGCACTCCTCCCCACTTTTGATCCGCAGAAAGTTACTATCACTTTCTACATATTTTCATTATTATATTTTACAGTTTCATATAAAAGTCTTTTACTGAATTGCGTTTAAACTTTAAGGGTTTTGAAAATTATGCTTTTGATTTAAAAGATAAAAATAAGCGAAATGAAAACTATCAAGCAAAAGTATAAGCGTATTCTGCAAAGATTAAAATACGTTTAAGAAAAATCTTTTATTTTGGTGTTTGTCAGTCTAGGTGATTTAGTCCAAGGTACCTAGCGGATTAGTCCATCAGCTAAAAATTATCCCTAAATAACTGGCGGAAGGTTTTATATTCTTTGTGAAAAGTACAGGCAACCCAGCTGTCGGTTGATATGATGAAACATACGATAAAGTTTGAGAGTCTCAGTTTGCGCATGTAATAAATACGTACATTTGTTTTTCTTTTAGAACAAAGTATGCAGTTTATTTCGGAATAACATAACAAAATCTGCAACCAGCATAAATCAGAAATTAAAACCAATGGTTAGAAATGTCTTAGGGATATGTACGGTAAATGTCGATACTTATAACTTTCCTTGAAGTAGGTGGACGATGATTTCATTTTTCGTGGATAGTTTTTTTTTATCCATGCGTCAATATGATATGATGGCCGTTTGGATCCTCTGCATTCCATTACCGACACTTCGAAAGTATTTACATGTTTGAACAATTGCATAGATGACTATAAAACCAATCCCCTTATTTTGGTGTGCTGCATGATCCTTTCCAAAATCGCGAACGTCAAGATTACAAACACGTAACAATATTTTTAACATACCCCATATTTACCTGGAAGATTTCTTTTATGATATCATTTCTACTATTCTAGTTACATTTCACACTTAAACGTAATCCGCTTTTCGCACTTAAAATTAATCCAGCGGGAAGAGCACGCGAGTTCCGCGACGGTGGACTATTGCTGAGTTTTCTTAACTTGTAACCTTTTTCATGCGCTGTTAACTTCTCAGAACTCTCAGAAACCCTTAAAGTTTTTAAACTCGATAATTCCGCTTTTCGATACGCTAGTTTTGCTTCTTTTGCCCCCTGCCCAACTGAGAGCAGCTTTAAACTGTTTGGACAGCAGAAGGTCTAACGTCTGCAACATTCTTCTGTTACTGCTGTCGGGAGTCACTCCTAACTGCAACCAATCAATCGTATGAATTTAGAAGAAATGGCATTAAACAAACCAAGTGTTTTGGTAATTTTTCTCCTTGAGATTTTCTTCTACATTCTCTAGATCGGTAGCATTGCTAATAGCCTCAAGCACCAGAGGTGGTTTGTGTTATTTCTTGCTCCGGTTTTAGTAATTTCTGTACTGCATCTTGCATGAAGGTGCAGTGCGTAATTATGGTTGTGATTTAATTTTTTATCAATTGCTTTTGTCGGTCATGACCCTTCTGTTGATTGTTTTTTTGTAACTGCAACTTGATGGCATTCTGCTGCCGTCTGATTATTTGAAGCAGCTTCGTATATCCAGCAACGGAGATGAGCTGAAGTTTTTGAGAAATAAAACTGAACATGATCAATGTTGGGAACGGGGCAATTGTTTCGCTACTCAATTTACCTGACAGGTTAGCGCAATGACTCCAACAATGGAAAGAATGCGTAACTTTTCATAGATATCGGGATTGCCACCAATGTGCAAAAACGTCGTCGATGCTAAAATCCTGCAGGACGTACGCATACACATTGGACAGTTTGTACCAATGGAGGTCCGGCAGGGTATGGCAATCTACCAAATCTGCAATGTTTTCGTGATAACTTCGAACATGCTGAACGAACACGAACATGAACATGCTTCGAAAGACCGTGTAAGGAACCATCTCTCATTGTCCTTGGCAGACAAGTTGTAGCCCCTCATGTAGAGCGTCTTTCCTCGAATATGCGGGTAGTTATCGATGTACAAGCATGGATTTTCATGTTCGCGATCGTTTTTCCGTTCCTATAACACCGCAAGAAGTTCTGCAGGAGCTTCGCACCTTCATCGCTGGTTGGATCAATGGTTGGATCATGGGTTTGAACACGGACCCCTGTATGTACTCCTTTACAGACAGAGCAGCGAATTCGGTCCATTCGAACGCGAGCACACTAATCAATTCTCCCTGATGCCGCCCTCTATCTAGCACTTCATTTGCTGGACTGCTGGTTTGATGTTGTCAACGGCACTCGTTAAATTGAGTTACTGTGAGCTTTGGGCTGTCGATTTCGCAGCGCCGCACTCTTTAGCCCTGACGCGGTGCTCTCCCTTGCAGATTATGCATCTCGCTGGTTTCTCATGTGTAGAGATGTTGTCTGAGAGGATTGTCTCTTTGTGCCAATTGATGCCCGACATATTCCCGTCGTCGAAATGCATCGTTCTGTCGAGATCTGGCGGCTTGCTTGCAATGGGAATTGCTGATTTCTGAAGACCATGGAATACTCTCCTTCGCAATCACAACGTGGGCAGCCATGATTGCTGTGGAATGCTTTGGTGGATAACAGAAAAGGAAATGTGAAAGAATAAATTTGATTTTATGGAGCTTTACAGTTGAATGTCAGCAAAGTGGCTATTAATACAAACCTGTTATTAGCGCACGGGCTTGTGCATCAACTGTGAACATTCTGACCTTCACGATGATGATCACCCGGCCTTCCAATACAACCGCCACGTCTTTCTAAATCATTGGCCTCTCTGGCAAATGGCAGCAAAATCTCCGGGGTCGGAATTTCCAATCCTAATTGTTCATGTTCAATAACGTCGACATCGCCATTTTCGTCTTCCATTGGCAAGAAGTCGTCGTTTTTGATGCCATCTTCCGTTTCCCCGATATTTTGGAACGAAATCGTCAAGGAGATCGCGGGCCTTCCCTATTAATTCTTTATGCAGATCGTTGGACAGGATAGTTATCGATGTCCAGAACGGAGCATACAGGTTTGAATATTTTGCTAAATCTCCCCCATCGATCTCGACCGGGAGCATCGCGGTCAGCTTCTTGAAAATGCTGAGCTTGGCCGTATTCTTTTTCGCCGGAAATTGGCGGAAGATGTCGCCCAGGATATAGCCGTACACCAGCTGGACCGGTTCGGCTAGAACAACCATTGCCCCAGAGTCATCGCCATGGAGTGATGCCTCCAGGGTACGGTACTCCAGCCGAACCGGGTACACAATTTTGCCCTCGCATCGTCCAATGGGGCAGCCAAAATTACGGGTACCGTACTCGAGGCCTGTAAAGAAGAAATAAGAGTTAATTAGTAGAACTTAAAAATAATTTAATATTGTGAATACATATTGTGATCCTCTTTGCCTCGCGATTCGAAAGTTGGTTCTGCACGGAAAATGGCACCTTGTGTCTTAGCTTCTTCGTAGAAGCTCTCCAGCATGTCTTTGGCGGGCTTGGCACCGATGTAGAACCCTACATCGAACATGAGTCCTGAGTCAGCTAGACGGTAAAAATACCAGATTCCACACTGGGGTTATGCTATTTACCAGTGGCTTAAAATACGTCTCCCCATTCAGTGCGATGCGTATTAGCTTACATAGCACGCTACCGATCGGTACACTGACCGATTCAGTGTCTTCATTTTCCGCTCGGTAATCAAATGTAGGAAAACGCAAAGTGCCCTCATAGAATTCCATTTTGGTGACATTTGTTAGTCGTTCCCCACGAACGAAGGTTTCTGTCGCATATACCATGGACACAATTCCAACTGTAGATAAGAACCAGCAATCGTTGGTGGTTCTGGCACTGAGCCAAAAATACCGTGTGAGCAGCAACTTCAAAAATCGCCCTTCACCAATTGGATGTACCAATTGAGGGTATGTTGGAAGTTTAAAAGTTGGGCTATAAAATTTATTTTGGAAAAATTTCAAAGAATTCAGAAGGTACTTTGAGCGATTCAATTTATCTCGATATAGCTCTTGTTGAAGTTCTGTTCGGTCGGTGCTGTTCCACTGCAGCATCCCGTGGCGCCGCACCTGGCGAAGCTGGCCGATGTGGATGACGGTGCCGTCGGTCGTCCAGTCGATGTCGATACGGTCCACTCGGTCCCAGATCAGCCCGGCATCAACATGCCGGTTAATTTTTATCGCTAGAAATACCAAAAACCACCATTAAAATTTACCAATTGGACAAACCCGCCACTCCCTTCTTGCGCGGAAGCCAGTTCCCACCACTACAAGCAGCAGCGTTATCCGAAGCGCCGACTGATCGACCGTTCCCCTCCAGCGCATTCTTTTCCTCCGTTAATGGAGGGCACCGCCTGGGCAGATCCGATACCTTTTTGCACCTTTGGTGTGGCAGGTGTGAACCGGCCATTTGAAATCGTAGAGGACTTCACAGGCACCGGTGTGTGCTGCGTCGATCGTCGCAACCGTGCGCGCCCCCCTCCGGTCCGCCCTCCCCTCGCCAAAGGCGGAAGATAAAACCGATCCACCACCGCAACACATATTAAACATATTAAACATTATTTTTTTCATCGGCCCTGTCCCGATGCAGCATTATGTGTAACCATACCGCTTACGAAGGTGTAATACATTGTGTTTTTTAGGCTTTCTTTGTTATCGAAAGATCCGTTACAATCGCCACAACGGTAATTATTGTTTGTGCGATGTTTCTGTATGTGAGCTACCAAATTTCCTTTGAACTTGTAGATTCTAGAACAAACGTACGCTTGTCCGGCACGTAGTTTCCTTCCTACGTTGTGTGGTTACGTTAACATGTACTCGGTACTTCATTCTATAAATGGAACTTACCTTCACTGTGGTGCAAGCCTCAATTCTGAATAGAAACTTTTCATCCCTATATCCCCTGGAAACAGCTTGCGGTGATGCCTGGTACAGTTTTGGCCGCAAAGGCGGCAGTATTCAAGCTGAAGACGAATTCAATCCCGCGTAGGACCTGTTTTTTTGTGGATATGACTATCCAAAGTTTGGCGATCTGAGTCGCTGTCCTGCGATAATCTCGCGGAGGACCTGTTTTTTTTCGATCTATATTGATTTACCAGAGAGTAAGTGCTCAAGTCTTTGTGTTTATGGTTAATATGCCTCATTAAAGAATCTCGGCGGTTATAGGGTTTTTGGCACTCTGGGCAAGTAAACACCAAACCTGGCTCTTTGTGTATCAGTTTTTGGTGTCTTCTAAGCGCATCAGCGCTTGTGTACTTACTACCGCACTCTGTACAATAAACGATCTGAGGCTCTAGCCTCTCAGCTATTACTCCCGGCTCCTCGTGTTTTCTTTTCCTGTGCTTGTTTAGATTATCTTGCATCGCGAATGTTTCCTCGCACTTATTGTACGGGATACGAGGTTTTGGCAAAGAAGCGTGACTTCTTGTCTTGTGCCTGTTTAGAGAATCTTTTTTGGTAAACATTCTATTGCACACATTGCAATAGAAATGAGCAATCTGAGGTCGCTCATCACCCACTCCGGATGATGAAACACCAATGATGTGCCTGGTTTCCGTTGAACCTGAAGTAGATGGCATTATTCCGGGTGACGACACATCTACCTCCAACCCTTCCACACATTCGGCGGTTGGTGGCTCATCATCATCGTCGAAGCCCGCAAATTCCTCTTCAGATTGGTTATTGTGTGCCGTTTCACGGTGTAGAATGTAGACCGAATAAGTTGTAAAATTTTGGTCACATGCTTGACATGCGAGGCCTTTCTCATGGTTTTTTTAAATGTTGTTTTAACTTGTATTCTGAATTGGTCGCATAGGAGCAATCAACCCTATCGCATACGTATGTTTCATTATGTGTTGCTAAGTGGTTTTGAAGATTAACGTTACTATTAAATCCTTTGCCACACAATGTACATTGAAATCTATCTGTATGTTCATTCTTATGCATCGCAAAGCTTGCGAGGGACATATACATTTTACCACAAATATCACATTTGTACATTATGGTTGTTTTGTTGTGTTTAGCGCGTTTATGTCTCTTAAGCTGTTTCTGTTCCGCAAATTAATATTCTTCTCAAACAAATAATTCTCTCCATTATGCGAAGAGAAATAATGTTTCGAATTGCAAGGGCTTCATTTGAAGGCCTTTGTGTTGCTTTTCCAGGACTTGCCTGATGGTGAATATATGATCAGTGGTGGAACTCCCTCTGCGGAATCCTCTCTGATAGTTACTAACTATCTCGTCGGCGTATGGGTCAAGTCGGTCCTGAAGGACAAGGAAGAAAATCCTGTAGGCGGTATTCAACACCGTAATACCCCTGTAGTTATTGCAGTCTAACTTATCTCCCTTCTTGAATGTGACTACTATGGAAAATGGACGATATTAAATTACCGCCCAGCTATCAAAATGCTTTCGGACGTTTGCAATCATTAGAAATGCACTTGAAAAAGAATGCAAGCCTTACCGAGTGAATCTCGAAATAGGCATTGAATCTCCACGCACCTTTTATCTTCTACCTTTCATTGTAATAAATAAAAACACCACTCCTCCGGCATATTTACAAATGAACAATCTGATTTCCCTTGTCTATTAATGATTCTGATTTACGGAATGCAGATACGACTATTGCATGGATGATGTAACCGGCAAGGTCGGACCGAGGCACCGGCTGGTCTTTAGTCGGCGCCGGTGAGCGGCGGACCAGATTGTTTGTTACCTACTTGAACGAAGCCAAAACATCGTCTATAACACATTTTCCTTCTAAATACCGGGTGTTCCGGTTGTGATTGGCACTATCAATTTCCGGCATCTGGTTATAAATATGCTGCCACGTATTTGCTTTGGTAACATACAGGCATCTGTGAATGGTCTTCGATAACGGGAGAAAGTTGTGAGAAATCGAGATGCAGGAGCATCGGGAAGATCTACCGAACCGCATCCATAGCCTTCTTGCGCCGGCGCCGTCGAGTGAAATCCCGTTATCAGTCGGAAATGTAAAATAGTAAGACCACGCAACAGAATATCGGTACATCATCCTAGGATGATTTAGAATTTATTATCAGAGGCAGATAAAAAATCCGATGACGATTGCGTTTGATTGGGGTTGATGTTATTTGTGTATGTTGAAAATGGACAAAAGGATTATAAGGACTAAGAAAGAGGAATCTCTTCGTGCACAGGTTCGTTCAGTTCTGTCCATGTGGTAGGATAGGGAAAAGGCATGTGTGCGTGAAAAGATGTCGTAATCGGGCAAACCACAGCCGCAAAAAGAACACGTTATCGAAAAATCGTTCAAACGGCTCGAACCGTTCAACTTTCCGTACATTCAAAGCGCTAGGTTGACGATCTGCTCAGCTACGCCACCAATGTTTCGCGCCGCCGTCAACTTCGGGGAGCTGCGACTTCCCGTTGCTTCTTCGTTCGGGCAGGGGAACCAGGTCACAGTGTGGGCTCCGAACCTTCGACAGAAGTGTTATGTGCCTTGCAAGGCTTGCTTTGAGAGCTAGCTAGTGTGGGACTATGGATTCAACAATCGGTTTAAAGTAGATTGTCTTTCCCACTGTGACCCGCACTAGCGTGCAGGACATATCTGCGAAAAGTACATTGATATATCTTCAGTGCCAATTCCAGTGACATTCGCATTCAAACCACTTGTTTGATATCTGATATTTAATTCCGAGTTTATAACGAATAATTCGCTGTTTAAGGCAGATTTCATTTGTACGACCCGTTTTGGAGAGTTTGCCAAGAATCAGCATTCATCGGTGCTTTCGGCATCGAGTCTCAGGGATCGAGTAGTGGCCTTGGTACGAGCCCATTCTGAAACTTTACGGATCCCGTGGTGGTGGCAGGGGAATTGAGTAATCAACAGTGGTTAATGTAACCACTATGCACTGCCGGCAATAACTACTCCAAGGTTGCGTCCCGGCCATACGGTACTGGGTCTCTAAATCGCCAGCAATGACCGAACCCGCACTTCTCTGGCAGGGCCATTACCGATACCGAGGGAACCCATATTTTTTATTTCTTCAACCGATAGTCAAGATGATTTTCCGGTGGCATATCGGCTCCAACATAGACATCTGATACAAGGTGCTTTAATGGTGTAATACTAAACACCACGTACCACATAGTTTAGCGGGTGGCCATTATATTTTATTGTGTTTTTCCAATCACTAGATTTACTGTCCGACTTATTAATAAACATCCAACATGAGCTCCATGAGTCGTTGAAAAGAACACATTCTCGCGTGCCGACCTCGAAGCGTTTCAAGGAAAGCTTCGCCTTCAAACCGTAACACATGTGAAGAACTTTCTTTCTATTTCGAATACGATGTTACTCTCTTGGAGATTAGCTAACGGGTATTCTTTATTCCTCAGTTTCATGCGTTTTATAATATTCGAAGACCGTCGTTTTCGTAAACATCAATTATTCGCGGGTAGGAGATGAGAACGGATCGGTCGCGTAGTGTCTCCAACATCATTACGCGCTGGTTGCAGCTGCTGAAGAAGGACCAGTCACCTCCAGAATGGTTGCCAAGTACCGCACCCTGCAGGAATCGGTTTGGAAGACATTTATCGCAACCAAATTAATCGTCCCAGTTTTTCGTTTTGCTTTTGTTTTGCGCTCTATTAATACGCATATACTACATTTCGATCCTTACGAAACAATTCGTTCCTTCTCTGCTGCGACGGTCCAGGTTTGCGTCCTTTCCGAGTGTTATTTGAGCGAGGGCGTGCGTCACCATCCTCTTTCACCATGATATCAGCTTCAACCTTATTGAACTTGTCCATGATTGATGCTTTCTTTCGTCGAAATCAGACAAAATTGGCTGAGGATAGGATTGGGGAGGGGATAGGCTTAGGCTGAAGCTTCTCTTTAGAGTACCTTGGTACAACGTCTTAATTTGGGAGGGAAAACGGGGATTACGATTGATGAAGTAGGTGGTTTGGATCATCATTCCAAGGAAGTCGTTTTAGACGGTTGTTTCTTGGTGTAAGTGCTTTGGCACTGCCTCTCCTCTGTGTGTAATCTCGAAAGAGGAAAGCCGCGGAGGTGAGGTAACAGGAACCAAGCGAGTGGTTTAGTGGGTGGGAGTCCCACACTGTTCCTGGTGTCTTTGCCCAGGTTCGTACATTAGTATTCCACTAAGCTTGTAAAATTAAAAAAAAAAAAAATATACTACATACGAAAACCACAAACGCAGTTTAGAGCTAATTAATCTATCATTTATTTATTTCATCATTTTTTACTTCAGATATACATGCGCACTCTCAGACATATGCGTGAACGCTTACTCTAATCTGAATCTGAAGATGACATTGAGTCAATATTGAACTCCACCGTTCCTAACTGGTTCTCTTAATTATTCAACTGTGCCTCATTATTTATTTTGTCGAACCGGAATTCCTTCCGGGTTTTCGTTGCACCACGCCTGTCCATGGCTTCCAAAATCACAGACTGTTGTGTTAGTATGTTGGACATGATTTCTACTAATTTGTGATATCGTAGATCGGATAATGCAATCAGATTGCTCAACTGTTGCTTCATTTCTATCTGGTTTTTGAGTATCTGCTCAAGTGAGATTGTGGATGGTTGAGACATCGGTTCCTGTGCGGACCACTCTCTTGAGAGTGACTGGTGGATTTCTTGGAGAGGCACAGTACACTCCATAGATGATGGCGTTTTTTTAGCATTCAATCTGTCCAATGAGTGTTGTCCTCTGTTGAACGCGTTATGATCGTTTGTAAACGTTGACTTTGATTTAAATCTATGTCTCTTGATTCGGTGTACGTCCTGGAACGCCCATTGAATGGTACAATTGTAAGGGAATGTTTTCTCAAAATATAACTCCTCCAAACTCTCCAACGAAGAGTCCATGCAGCGGAAACATGTTGAAACAAAAAACCCACCATTGAACATAAGAACTTTCAGCTGTGTAAGAAGCGGTAGATTTTCGATAATGTGTTTTATCAGACCCGGACAGTAAAAAGAGTAAGGTGTGTCTGCCTTAAACATTACTACCAATTCCCTCAAGTTGGTATTGCAGCTTAAAATCGCTTTTTTCATGTATTCCTGGTTATCACTGCCTTTAGCCTTGTGATCCATGCAGGAAGTTTTACAAAATAGAGTCAAAGACAATAGATTTCCACCAAAACCAAACCAAAAACCCAAAACCAAAAAAAAAGTCCAAAAACCACAACCCCCTTTACCAAATCACGTCTTCTCCTCGCCCATGTGTCCTTATTTTTGTGCACTTTCGCTGTGTGATGCCTTAACCCATCGTTTGTGGTGAAAAACAACATCTCTTTACTGTGTGTCTTCATGTGTCTGTTTAGGTCGGCATTTATGGCATAACTCTTATTACACTCAGGGCAACTGTGCCGTTTTTCGTTGGTGTGCACTGACGCCGTGTCTTTTTAATACATCTTTTCTTTTGAATCGCTTTTCACATGTTTGGCAATCGAATGGTTTCTCTGCCGGGTGTATTAATAAGCGTGTCCTTAACCCATCGCTTGTGGCGAATGACTTATTACAGTCTGCCACAGGACATTTAAACAACTTCTCTTCGTTGGTGTGCGCCGCTTGGTGGAGAAGTAGCTCATACTTGTTCTTAAACCGTTTTCCACAGTACAGGTGGATATCACCTTGGGGTAATCGGTGTCGGTGGAATCGGATACCTCTAGCTGTTGCTGGCTTGTTCTAGATCAGGAAAATACATTAATTTCAATAATGTGTAAAGACAGTTGTCAAATATTAAATCTTTTTTTTTTTTTAGCTCAGGGCTTGGCATCCGCAGGTTGGCGGCATAAGATTCAAAAACAGGTGTGAAGAAAATCTGGTGGCCAAACGGAAAAGGGTAGATATTGAAGAGTAAAGGGGAGAGTACACTTCCCTTAGGTACTCCTGTCACTGGTGTGTAGACGTTAGATTTCGAGTTTCCTATGAATACCTGATTTTGTCTGTTTTTGAGGAACGACTCTACTAGTTCAACAATGTTCTGTGGGTATTCAAAATTAGCCAGTTTGTATATTAAACCGTCATGCCAGATTGTGTCGAAGGCCTTTTCGATGTCTAGTAGGACGAGTCCGATGGATTTTTTATTTTTGAAGTTTGATCGTATATTACTGGTTAGTCTGTGTAGTTGGTGGGTGGTTGACAGTGATTTTTGGAAGCCGAATTGTGTAGGTTGGATTATGTGGTTATTCTTTGAATGTTGGTTTATCCTATTGGCTATTGTTTTTTCGAACATTTTTCCCAGGCAGCTGAGAGCAGGCTGATGGGTCTGTAGTTTTGGGGGAGGCTAAGGTCTTTACCCGATTTGGGTATTGGAACTATGTTTGCGTGTTTCCAGGCATTGGGCATCGGACCCAAGTGATCCACATGAAAAGAATCTGAGGGAATATCCCACTTTGGAATTGGATACAACTGCCCTCCTTTTTCCCTCTTTTCCTCTCACTTATAATACACCGAACGTAATTATCGATGCACGCACTAATCTTCTCATCAACATTCTCTATGTGGCAATCTGATGCTAAACGCTCTTTTGTCTTTTTGACGCCAAAATGTCCTTGTTCGTGCGCCTGACGAATCATATTATCTTGCATCGATCTAGGTACGCACCAACGCTTTGGTGTATGACCCTTATACAAAATTCCTCCTTCTACCATGAAATCATTCACGATATTTCCTTCCTCGATTTCCTTGATGATCGCGCACATCTCTCTCCAGCTTCACCACCGTTTCACCGTTTCCCTCCCACCGTCTTCTCCCGGCGCTGTCCCGGCGTTTCCTCCGTTCTTTTCACTCTTCCGCACCTTCTGTCTCTTGTTCTTTGCACTTGCTTTCACTTTTCACTCTTTCCACTTCTTCCGCACTACCAGCCTGAACCAGGGTGGCCCCAGTTCCGGTTCCAATACCGATTCCGATTCGAATCCCGATTCCACTAGCTAGCTGCGGAGAGGACTACCATCTGCTCTTGCACAGTTTCCAAACACCAGTGGCACACTTTTCCCTCTCCCCGGTGACACTCCAGCGACTCCGACACGTCGCACGTTTGCCTCCCTGTCTACGTTGCCATGTGCTCAGTGCTCACTGCTTGATGCTCGTTGCCTTATGTTCCCCTGCTTGATGCTCACTGTTGCTCACCCTACATATATGTATTAATTTCATTTAAATTATATATTATTAATATTCACAACTATCTTAGTAGCTGTTCTCATTTAAAGAAACTGTCCGTAATTTCTTTGTTCCAACGCTTAAAGCATGTTATAGCCGGTTAATTAATGAAGGGATTACCATTTATAGCTCATTTAGAGATTCTCACTATCGATGGGTTAGGTTTTAAAGAATCGAATTTTCATCACATAAGCGCCCCTTTGAATCATCTGCGTAAACTAGTGTTTAGAAACTGCACCATACCGTTAAATCATTCTTTTCTGAAACATTTGTTTCCTATCTTGACAGAATTTGAAATTTTTAAATGCAATATTGATCGGTCTGAAAAAATCCTCGTTTTCGTTTAAATAGAAAATGGTAGCACCCCAGGTCACGATGATCATTAATAGTGCTACACTACTGACTCATCGATCGGCTCCGCCAACCTCTTCATGTGGTTTAGCTGCTCGTATTCATGCATGAAATGCGTATTGGCTTCTCTCATTGTAGGATTGTCTTTCAATCGACGTTCCACTGTGAGCAGCCGCCGGTCTGCGATCTGCTTGGACGCTCCTAGAACGGCATTCGGTTCTGTTGTGCATGACAATTGTACTACATACCGTCCAGCAGCATTGCGAGCTGTTGAGGCTGCATAGATCCTCTCACATAAGTCCTTCTCCGCACAGAAGCGTTCCATAATTGATTCCAACGTTGGGCTGTTTGTCGACAGATGACACACCGTTGATGCCGTTGAATTGGAACACGTGTGGGCTCGTGAATCCAGCACAAGGAATTACACGACCGCTGAATGTATCTCGCTCTTGGACAGGATCGTCGGCAACCGCGCGTTGTCATATCGTTTCAGCAACGCTCGCCAAGTGGACGCGTAGTTTTCCGCCGTGAGCGTCACATACTCGCACGCTAGTGCCGCGTCCCCCTTTCAGCGACGATAACAGGTACTGGAGCTTTGCGAACGCTGGCAGTTGCAATGATCCGTCGATCATGGCCACGGACCGGTCCCGAAAGGACAGCTATTTTGTGGTGTCTCCGTCGAACGATGACAGCCCAATCTTTGGTAGCCGACTGTTCGACGTGTTTTGCCGACGTGAAACTCGTTGAGTTGGCCATCACCGAAGAGTCGAGGGTTGTGGCCACTTCATTCGGCCTCTTGCTCCGCAGGAACGCTATCAGTGCGCGAACCCGACCCTCGAAAGTAATCTCTTCATGAAGGGTAGGGCGTCGATAGCTTCCACGCCATCTTTCAGCTCCTCGAGCTTCGTCATTGCTGCGAAAAATTCGTCCTTGTAACGATCCAGATCCTCCATTGAGTCGGGAATCTGGATCGCGGCGTCCCCCGGGAACCGCTCCAGTGCCTCAACACTCTCCAAAGCATAAAAAATGTGGAAAATCGGGAGAATTGAATATTCGTTACGCGCGCATCTTTTACTTTTGTTGCGTGGCGTTCAGTGTGGTAGCCCCTAACGTCCGGCTATGGTACGGCTTCGTACTAAAACAGGCGTTTTACAACTAATCTTTCACCTTCCTCACCTACAAGTGACTGCGCTTGTGTTACTATTCCATGTTCCTTTTCCCTCTTCCATGCCTTCGTTTCGGCACATTATCTCCTCATTCTCTATAATTTTTTTGAAGGAATTATTAGAAGCATTTCCTGTATAAATACCTTTTTGTTCAGTAATAAGAAGCGATTCCTGATTGCGTAAAATTAAATTTTGTTAAGAAATCATACGTGCTTCTCTTTTTGCTTGATACATGAAAGATAAAAGTTTAGATAAATTGTCCTCGATTCCTCGATGTTCCTAAAATCAAATGAGTCTTCAGTGAACAAGAGTGCCTTTCTGAAACATAACTTAAAACTAGTAGCGTTTTAATGCATGCGGATTATCAAGCAACGTTATTACACTGATCATTATTGATAAATCCTCCATTAGTAGTCCTTCCAATGTTAAAGAACGAAAACGACAATTTGTTTAAACAACACCCAAATTTATAATAATGCTAAAATTTTCTCTTTATTTGTGATCCTTGCTTTTGCTCCACATTCCTCGAGACGCTTGTCCAGGAACAATTATGTTGGAATTTTCGAGTAAAGGATATGTCCAAACACCGAAACATTTGTTTGTAAGCGGATTGATCGCCGATGTTATGTTCTAGCCATTGAACCAAATCTTCTTTAAACTCCACCGTTGTCAAGTGCTACTCAAAGTTATTTAACTGCTCCGCGTTATCTATTTGATCGAACTGGAATTCCTCATAGGCAGAATGGCAACTACCAACGAGAAAGTCTTGCAGAGTACGACAGTCTGTTGCCTCTAAACATGACATGGCCATGGTCGACATGGCTTCTACCAGTTTCTCGTAGCGGTATTCGTATAAAGCTTGCGCATTAAGCAGATCGTTTAACTGTTGCTTAATACGGTTCTCGTAAAGATGAAATCATACATCCACATCGCTTGCAGCACTCTTTTAAATAATGTAGATTAGAACTGTAGCTATGCAACCGTTATTATTTTATTCTTTCTAATTCAATCAAACTTCAATTCACACTTTACTGAGGACACCTCCGCTCCGGTAACCGGCTTTTCTGGCACTGGCGAAATGCTAGATGCATCGACAATAAGAACTATAAACAAAAATTGGGTTTGCCCAAAAAAAAAAGATTAAATGATGTAAGAGAAACTACATAGTAATAATAGTTTAAATAACGCAAAAAGAGACGCTTCGAAGACGCTTACAGCACTCCTTTAAAACATGTAGATTAGAGCAGGGAGTTTGAACTTTCTTAATTAATACTATCTATTGATTCAAAACGAAACATTGTTAAGAAATGCTAGTTACAACAACAACAAAAAAAACAACAAGCAAACCAACAGCACAAAAGATTGGATTTGAGCACACGAGAAAAGATTGAATAGTTTAAGCGAAACTACATTGCAAGGACAACTTCGAAGTAAAGGCAATCTCAACCTCAGCAACGTCACCCCTAAGAACACGATTAAATTCGGGTGAATCGTGCGACACGACCAACCAGCATCACCAGAGATGTGAAACACAAATCATCTACAGGCCCCTTCAGAGAATGCTTCTCTCCGAACTCATGAAGCTTCGAGTAGAATGGGAACTACCAACGAGAAAGTATCTAACGCCATTCATCCAATCTAAAGGTATGTGTATTGTATTGTCCGACCTTGCAGCGACCATTTCGAGTTTGGCATTGTCAATAAATTTACACGTGTATTCTTTTTTCTTTTGTTTTTACAGAATCGATCGAACAGTAAGAGATTGGACCGCTTCGGTGTGTTTGATGACGCTTTATTCCATCGCCTTCATTAAAAACATCGCCATTATGGGAGAGAGAGTATTGCTTCGAATCATTTTCTTCAATGGAAATCTGCTGGACGAAGGAATTTTATGTTTTATAAAACATTAAGAATTACTTATTAGGATAATAGCGTAGGGAATAGAATGAACAGTATTGGTGACCTTATATCCTTAAACCAAATCTTAGCTTGGTCCCTTCAATGACCCACCACAACCTTGGCAACAAGAAAACCTTTTGCTATGCCTGTACAAAAGCTTTGGATTGTGCAATTCCACAAAGCGGGACAAAGGAGATCAATGGAGTTCGAAAGCATCGAAAGACAGCTACACATCACCATAAGAAGATCTTCGACAACGATGCAGCATTACTTCTTCAACATTAGCCATCCTGTAGTTACTGTGGAGCAACATCAAATTGAATCATGCTTCGTACCTGACGCTTCAAATTCTGCGACAAACATATGAAGAGCACAACTGCTATAAGAACGATGAAACTTCGACGTCTAAAAGAAAATGTGTAATCATAATGAATAACAATCATCAAAGTAAACAAAACATCACAGCCAAAACAGATAAGGACAACAAAAATGTAATGGACTGCAGTAACCTGCGAATTACACACTGAACGAGTGTACAGTACCCTTCAATGTACTTCTACAGCTACTACGGAATAATACTTCAGCTGTACGGTGTGAAGCAGAGCGCGATTGCGTTTCCGTTTGTAGTAAAACGGATCACATACTGATTGAAATCGGAATTTCGGATCGGAAGAATTCGTTATGATATTCGTGCTACCAGCTACTGTGGAGAAATAGATGGAGAATATTCACCCGATTGATGTCTTGGCGCAATAGTATCCAGACTTGTGGCTACAACGATGAACAATTATCGCTATAATTGCGCTATGATGAGAAATCTGAAGACGTGCTGGCTACGCTGGTTTTCACTGCAAAGGTTGTTGGTGGTATCACTGAAGGTGATTATCTCTGACGATGCGGTTTAGTACGGATAGCGGGAAACCAAAGGCTAGGAAAATTCTGTGGGAATTTTACGCAAAGGTAGCAAATGTATAATATTGATCAAATAGAAACATTACTTAGCAGGATAGATAGATTCTGAAATGGATCGGAATGATGCATAATATCAGCAAAATAAAAAAGAAACTGGAACGATTAAAGCAACGATAGAGGCGATAAAGAGAAAGTGTGTAAGCAAACAAGTGAGAATAGGAGCGTAATGAAACGATGAGAGATGGAAGGAAAAGGGTGAAACTATTATGAGACAATGGATGCATTAGACTCAGGTATCTTAGTTGTTAATGAATAGATTATGCTTTATGTACAGAACATGTTAGAATCTCAACATGCAATGCGATAATGTTGTATTTTGTGGTGTGCGTATTGCTTTTGTGTTCTGTAATCACATCGATCAATGCAATGCAATGTAGGGATATCGATCACACGCATCGTTTTTTCATAGTTTCGTTGTGGATACTACAATAGTACATGGTTGTTAATTTAGGATTATTTGAAATAAGAATGGAAATCATGTTTCGATTGTTGTAATGGTTTATATTTCTGAATATTTGTAACTGTCTATTATGAATGAAAACTGAAATAATTGTACCTGAACTGAAATAACATTGAATCTTTTAAAAATTGTTCTTGAAAATCTCGTATCATTTCCGAAACAGTTAGATGGATTTTGATGGAACGTAAGTATAGGTTTGATGGAGCGGTCAAGCCCAGGAAGGACCGATACCCTATCATGTATACACGCGCTTAGACGATAGCCGGAGGAGAGTTTTGAGAGATTTGTTCAATTTGGCGGGATTAAGTAATTCCCTCACTTTAGGAGCGCACTGTCACAAAGCCCGTTGTGGAAAGTATATGAAAAATGTAAAAAAGGAATAACGAGAGGACAAGTAACACAGTGTTGTGCTCTCAACATATCTCTCTATGGAATTGCATAATTTAACTAGTTTATAATCCCTTAATTTATGATCCCTTAAATTATGCAATTCTGTGGAGAAGATTTGTTTTTTCCTTGATCGCATAACGATTTATTCATGCCTTATGTATTTTATATTTACTATTTAATCTAATTTTGAGTTTTTTTTCTTTTAGGTAAAATGTACACAGTACAACGCAGCTGGTATTGCTTTATATTAAAAGCTCATGTCGGTTTTGCTGTCATCAAGCATTAATCAAATGAAATTTATTTAGATTTCATTTGATTTAGAATTAATCAAATGAAATATATTTGAAATTTTTGAACGTCTATGTCCTTCAAACAAGCATCACCATTTAAACAACCAGATAACAGTGTTATGCTGGACATTCGAATTCAGTATGGTTGAACGGTACTAGCGTAGGGATACAAAATCCGAAATATAACGTATAATTATCGGTTGAATTAAATATCAACGAAAGGAATAGAATTAGGTTGTCAAATATGCGTATTTTAATGGGTAATTTATGAAACCCAATAAACCCTAGTTAAGCAGCATTTTATTTAATTGGTTCTGTTTTTCTCAAATTTTAGGCAATATGTAAACACTAATGGGGAAAAGTGGCCGCGTCTCAAAACCTTACAGCAATATCTCCTTAGCTTCCCGGCCGGGTGTCACCTGTTTTCGACGTATAAAATTAATATCTACGTGATTGTTCTTCTGTTTACACATAATGATAGTGACCAGTGGTCGAATGAAGGATATGGAATAGTAGCACACGCTTAAAATGAGACCAATCGTCGAATTAACCGAGGCAGACTTGGACACGATCAATGGCACCGAAAGTAGTTCCAGTAACAGCGAACCATAGAGCCGCTGCATAGCGAACACAAGGTACGAAACCGACAGAAAGATGGACAGCTTCAGCGCAAAGGCTACATTCTCGTCCACCTCATCCGGATGGGGAAAGTGTTTTCCGTTGTGAAATTTAATCACCAACTGTATGGTGGTTATGACTAGTGCAACGGTTGGAATGGCAATGCGTATGCCAATTACCAGCAAAGTTATCGCGAAATTATTCATGCTTGTGTTCGTCAGAATGGCACATTGTTTCGTTTGTTCTTGTTTTCGGTCCTCCCCGTTGACGTCGGCAAAGAGAAACACTGGCAACGACACGGACACGGCAATGAACCAAACGAGCAGAATCGGGAACAGCACCGAGATACGCGTCTTCTTGTACCGATAGTCAATTGTGAGTGATCGCTTCTGTGAAACGGCATCTGCAGTCACTTCATAGCCGTTCTCCTCGGTCACAGAGGAGTCCTCCGTGCACTCCTGCTCTGGTGTGGCTAGCGTACTTTTCGCGATATCAACCGCCAGATTATATGTCGCTATGGCGTGAAAGTTAAGCACAACGATGAAGTACACGGTCGCGACGCTGGTGAACGAATCGAAGCCTCTGTAGAGTGAACAGTGAACCGACGGTAGCGTCCAGGCGTGTTGGAAGAGATAATGGAGCTCCCAGTTGCTGATCAACAGCGTCAATACATCGACGATCGCTATCTGCACCAGGAATAAGAAAGCGCCTGATGAACCGCGGCGAAGGTCAATGCTGTGCGATTAGTGAGACGTCGCTCGCGTTACGGACCACCCAATATACTCACCACTAGCTTTGGCGCTAAGAATTCCTTTAATCAGCACAATATTGAACACAATTCCGATGCCGACAATTATGACGTTGTACGCGTACAGGAACATTATCTCTTCCATGGTCCGAATTTGTGCACCACCGGCATCATCAGCAGCAGCAGCAGCGATGCCATCCGGACACCCGGTGGAACCGCATACCGTGTCGTAGAACTCGCTGCTCAGATAATCCTCAATCGATTCGTAATCTTGCTCCATGGCTCTAACGATGATGATAGTGAACGCATTGAAACGAGTCAACGGCAAACACGCGATCGGAACTTCGTACAACCGCGCACCGTTTTAAAAATCACAAACTCACAAAACGTCCGATCGGTGGCGCCTCTGGAACGATACTGGCATCACGGAGCCGTTGCTGGTATTGTTGACTGGTTGCGTTTCGCTCAGAACGCGCCGGCCGCATCATCCTAAGAACGCGATCTTCGGAGAGCATCTCGCGATCGGTAATGTGATGCCCGATCTTCTTCTCCTTCTTCTGGCGGCAGCACAGGGGATCGGTCGGTAGGAATATGGGATTTGTACGCTCACACCACATCGCTGCCTCCATGCTCCATGTATGCGACGAAACTGCGCCTAGCGTTGCCTCAATTAACCATAAACATACATTTGTCACACATTTATTTATATCTGGCACGAGAGATCAGTGTTTAGCTGAAGTGAAAGACAAGGGGTTCGAAGTGAGAGGTTCCAAGAGCAAGAGAGTACTCGCTCCATCACACTTCTCGTCCCCTTCCGTACGATCGATGAGTAGGATTAGTGCCGTTGCGGTGCTCCGGTGTCGTTTTTTATGTTTATGCATTAAGAAGTGAGAAATTATGCTCGATGCGCCCGCGCGATCGAGTGTCACGTTCTGTCTTCTCTGTTCTTCTGTTCCTGAGTCCGCGGGGCCATCACGCAGCCGGATGCAGTCATTGGGTTGCGCAGGGGGTGGGGGTCGGATGTGTTTGCTGCTGATCCCCGCGATCGCCGTTGTCGCTTTACGCACGAATGACTGTTCGGGCGCGATTCTCGGTCGCTCTAACGCAGTGCAACTGCTCTTCGTCGAACAAAGACCACCAGACCAAAGACCATTTGCATTAGCAAAAAAAAAACGGAGTTGAAAGTGAAACGGCGGCAGAGAAGGAAGAAAAGATCCATAACATTGACTGGCGCAAAAAAAGGGCAACAAATCATATGAACGAACGAATGTCTAAACGAACGAACGCGCCCGTTGCGGAGCATTCAGCAGAGACAATGCACGCATCTCGCGCGTGGAATGCGAGAAGAGATCAAGATCCGAGCCATGGCAGCGTTCTGCGGTTCCGCCACCGAGACGACCGCGAGTGCAGTCGCAGATACTTTACTTGTTTTGCAAACACTTTTGATTTCATCTCTCAATCGGTCCGTTTTCGTTTTGTCTCTGACAGGACTGCGTCTGGTGACTGGTCGAGCAGGAGTTGCCCAGTGGTTTGTTGGTTTTCCAGCTCGATTCCGGAGTCATCTTGCCTCTTGCTGTGGGCAATGAAGCAAAAAGGCAGACATCGTATGAGTGGTTCATTAAGCGAGATGTGGTGTTTCCGTGGTTCGCGATTTAATTGTTTCAAATCGAATTGAGACTACTCACCAAAGTACGATCGCAATGCTCCTGCCGCTCATATCGATGACACATACAACTTGAATCAACTATGTCGGTTTATCCGAAATTTTATTTACATGCACGCATGGTATGTAAGATAAATAATTCAACAAATCGTTACTCTATCATAATAGATTCATTATAATACTCACTACGTCACATAACATTTGAGCGTTCTTTAACTTTAAATAATATTTTTAATTACGATTTCAATTTAAACTATATTTTTTAAAGTCAATACAAACTATAATTAATTTTTTTCGATTTTTTCGCTCAACAGAAACCAATTATTTTCCAAATCTACAGTTTTTTCAAATTTTCATGCAGTTTTAGAATTCCGTGTCGAAGGAACTCTTCATCTTCTGAAGCAATCCAGTCATCTACACTATTTGACTATTTAACTGTTTAACAAGTAGCATTCAGAAAGGACAATGTCTGGTGGCGGGCGACCTAACATTTCATTTTCAACGTTCATCTGAAAGGTTTTTATCGGTTTTGCCACATCTGGTCGAGTGTTATCATTTTGAAAAATAAGATTCTCACGTAAGTTATCCGTTTCTAACCAGAGCTCGCGTGAAATGGATAAATTATTGTGAATAACGTTCGTCTATTTCTTTGTCTTTAAGGTAATAATCTTCGCTTCCAAGCGTTTTGAAGCTAGGTTTCACATTTTTTTGGGTAAGAACATATATTCACCATAAGCTTAAACTAACAAACGATAACTTTCTGCAGCCGTGTTCTTCAAATCAAAGTAGATGGATTAAACCTATTCCGCAAAAAAGAGTTTTCTGACACAATACTCGACATTTTCACCTTAAGAAATAATTATGTTAAATTCCATAATATAACCAATAATTTATTACGTTGTAAAGGTACTATGCTTAAAAAAGACATAACATATGGGGCTGCAACGTTCCCCCAAAAAAAAATATGGCGCCATCTTTACACAGAATCGAAAGAACTAAGTTATTGACCTAATACAGTAAACACGTTTAATCAAGTAAAACGAATTGAGTTTGCCTCATAATAAAACGCTCTCACGAAAGCAAAGTTTAAAACAATTTACAAATTAAGCCAATTTACCTCCAACCCGTCTAGCAACAAGAAAAGAAGCAGGCCAAGGATTTGGTACGGGAAACAGCAGTGCTGGCCGGGCCCGACAGTGCTGGAACATCTGCACTTGACACCTTACCAAAGGTTCCCCGTCATCCGTCATTAATAGGTAGATTATTGTAGCATTTAATTGGTGTCAATTACGATAAATCGTAACCAAGTGTGAACTGAGCGCGCCACGCAAAAGCCCATATGACACGCGACACCCGCATCTCGTCTTGTATGCTTTGAATTTAAAAGCAGTTCCACCTAGCTGGTATCGTAAGTGCACGCTCTCTACCGCACACCACATGGCATTGTAACGGCCAGACTTGGCCAGATGGATCCGCTGGGTGGATGAGTTTTGTGGTGTCTTTTTTTTTGTTTCACCCAATTTGCATTTATCCTTTGGCACCATCCCCACCCGTTCCAGCCAGCCAGCCGTTCCGTGCGTCCGGAAGTGGCCGTGGGTTGTGCTACTGATCTCATTCAGGTGGCTCGTATACTTGCGTCACCCGTGCAGAATCGCTAAGTTGCCTGAAATCCATTTAAAACCCACGGTTTCACAGAATTTCTCCCGCAGTTCACACCGCAGGCTCGGTTCGTGCAAACGGTTCGTTCGGTTTCGTTCGCGGCACACCTGAAGATGGTTCAATTCGTGCTGTTCAGTGGATTGTTGATAGTGATCGTGGGTCATTCCGTCGATGGCCATTCGATCGTTGAGACCGGGAACGGGCCTGGATCGCATCGAGCTGCTAGTGTCGATGGTTTAAAGTATTTTGGAACCACGATCGAAAGTGATTGGCCTTACTTTGAAGTGGTGGATCTTCGAGTGCAACCCCTTCCGGCCGGTGGTTCTGGCAACGCTAAGGCTCTAAATCTGAGTTTCACGTTCCGAAACACACCGATCGCATTACACCTCAAACCGAACCGGGTGCTCACCACACGGGAAACCGTTTTCAAGACGATCCAGGATCGAGCGACGAAAGTGCTAAACGATGCCGCCGGTGGCCACAGTGAGCATTTCGTGCATAATGATGGCAATATCACCGCAGCAGTGTCACAGAATGGTGTCGATAGATATGTACGTATTAAAAACCGACCGGAATGAAGTGTTAATTTCAGCCACGATCTCGTCGACCGGTAGCGGCGGTGCCTGTGACTCACTGAGACCGACGATGTTTACGATCAACGAAATCGAAATGAAGTGAAATCCCGGGAGCAGTGGGGATTTTGTTAGTGGAACATGAAAGTAGAAAGTGTTTCTCCGAAATCACGTCTTTTTTAGTATTATATGCACGATGCGCGACAATGCGTTTTATGATTTTTGGTGATATTGTTGTCCTGTGTGTTGTATAATATTGTAACCTCAAGTGGGAATGATAACGGAGCCCCTTTATTTTTTTAAACAAGCATAGCGCGATCGTTTAGGGTAGTTCGAAGTTGTTACACCCCCTTCGATTAGTAACTTGCGAAATCTTTTAAAGTGGATGCCGCACGTTAAAAGTCCCTTCGAGCATCTACCAATGCCTTCGCGAATGCACCGGCACTATCCACAGCAGGTTGTCCTGTGCAATTGCTACTCGTCAACTAATTTCATAATCGTGTGGCTGATGAACTTATTCACAGTCTTAAATGTTGGGTTTCTTATTGGCGAAAAAGTTTAGCAATTGAGTTTTATATGCTACTTTTGATTCCAGTCTTTTAGCATTTAGATTTTTTTTAGTCAGCCGAAAAGGTGCCGATCAATCGCTTAGTCCCAGGATTGAACTACCGGTTGGATGTATCTAAATAGCTCTCGGTGTGTCTGATAAGTCAATACAAACACGTGTTGCTTTACGTCGTCCTGATGGAACAGAACACCTCTTTTGTTGACAAAATTCTGGTAATTTGTGGTAAATCGCTAGCTTCAAATGGCACCGCTAAAGATCTTAATTTCGTATTTGGCTGTACGGAAATAGCACTTTTGTATGTAATAATTTGGGTTGTAAATACACTATAGAAGCTGCTTAGCAGTTGGATACACCGTTGTAATATCGCAAATTTTATTATCAAGAGATTGATAGGGAGAAGAGAGGCCACTAGTTTCTAATGTATTTAGTTTTTATTCAATCAAAATCCAAACTGGCAGAGATTCGGGCCTAAACGTGAAAGACGGCCCTGAAGACAATAGTTACATGGCGATGACTAAGATCCGTGTAGCCACCTCTTCTCCGTGATATGTTACGAGAATACATTGCTAGCCATGTGATGCACGTAATCAGTTGGGTTATCTCTCTTCAAATCAAACAAAAATTAATGAAGAAACATCAGTTTGAATTGTGCTTTCTTTGGACGGTTCATGCTTAACATAATGCTATTAACACACGTATACCACAGCTTTAACAAAAGTGTTCTTTCTTCCAATTTCTAGACTGGAGTAATTTTTCACTCCTTGGGTGATCTAGAGATCATCCCCTTGGATGACGACGATGGAAACCCTACGAAGGTATCCTTTCGCCGACCTCATCTTATCAAAACGCTTCAAATTCACACTCCCCCCGACGTATCCTATGAGCTGATTCGTCGACGAGCCCAATCCGCGATTCATCTGCTCGGTGACACCTTGGCCCAGCGAAACTATACCTCCAACGAGCTGGAAGAGATCGACGTGAAAGATGGCCGTAACAGAACCGCTGCGACCTTGCGCCGGCCTAGCAAACCAACCGTCGAATTGGCCGTGTTCTTTGATGAGGCTGCTTATCGTACCTTTTCACCGTACTTTAAGCACAACGATGATGCCTTAAAAGATTTCTTGCTAGCGTACATCAATGGCATACAAGCGCTCTACAAGCATCCCTCGCTAGGAAGTGGCGTCGATATCGTTCTAGTGTATTTAGAAATCATGCGCTCACAACCATCGGCAATGCCACACTACAACGGTGAGAGCAATTTGTTGCTGAACTCCTTTTGCTCCTATCAAACCACGCTCAACCAGGGCCGCTGGGACATGGCGCTGTATCTCTCCGGGTTGGATTTCTATGCCATCGAAAATGGTCGCCGAAATGGTGTTACCATGGGCTTGGCGACTGTTGGTGGCGTGTGTTTGAGTGAATATGCGTGCGTGATAGCGGAGTTTGGTACGCGGAACGTGTTCGGGAAACCATATCCATCGTCGGGATTTACTTCCATCTTTATAGCGGCTCACGAGATTGGACACAAGTAAGCGCCAGATTGCATCAAGGAGCGACCATTTCATCTAGTACTGGTTCTCTTTCTGGTCTCAGTTTAGGAATGCACCACGATTCGGTAGGGAATGGATGCCCAAAGGATGGCTTTGTGATGTCACCGTCGAGAGGAACGCAGGGTGAAACCACGTGGTCCAGCTGCAGTGCCGATGCAATTGCACAGTTAAAGTACGATAACAGTCGTTACAAAGCGAATGGACACTACATTTACCTCTTTACCTTTCAGTTGGGCCAGTTGTCTATTTGAAACGACAGCGAAAGAAGTCGCCGAGTACAATACATCCAAATACTATGACCATCCGGGGCAGGTGTGGACGGCTAAAAAGCAATGTGAAGTACTGCTCACGTAAGTACCGGATGGCAGATAGAAGGTTTAAGATGCACAATTGTCACCGTGAATCGCTCTTTACAGAGACACCGATGCCATTCTGGTATCGCCAGACATACGGGAAATTTGCCAGAATATAAGATGTCGTACGCCACATCGAACGGGATTTTACTTTGCTGGTCCAGCTTTAGAAGGCACTGATTGTGGTGATAATAAGGTATTTTATGATTTTTTGCTAATGTTGTAATGTTTTATTTGTATGCTTCAGCGTCCTTCTTGGCTGCATTACCATCCTTGAAAGCATCCTTGGTTTCGTAGCTACGGTTTTCTTGCAAAAAAAGTTTACACAAAAGAGTGAACTAGCTATCTTCTATGTTATCGCTTTCAAGTCTAGCTTAAGATATTCATGTCATTTTCGTTTGTTCGTATCATGTAAGGCGTATTTCTTCTGACCTTTGATCCAAAATGGAATCCCTTTGGATGTAGGAACGCCTTTTTCGGATGTCCTAAGGTCGTGAAGCCATTTTCTGGTGCTGTATAGTGTTCCTTTGAAAATTGCATCGTAAAGATTGTTTTGATTTAAAGCGTAGCTTGTCCCATGGCCTACGTTTGTTTAGGCAATGAGCGATGTGATAAGAATCGTTAGAAACAGGCCTTTCCTTCTTCACTGATGATCCTGTTAACGATCGCCACGTGAACAACTGCCTTGTTGGAGGCACCCTAGCTTCCATTTCGAGCAACGGACGAGCGAGTTTGGCTAGGGATTATGCTGGTTTCAAAGAATTCTGACTTTTGTTGGCGTGAATCTGCAACCGATGTGTGATAAATAATGTGCATTTTACCAGTTTAAAAACGTTCGATTCAAATTGAGCTTCTCTCGTTCACCGCTAGAGGACGCTTTTTCGAGCACACTAGCGCCATCGTGTGAGAACGAGAGAAAATATCCCTAAAATTCCTTTACCTTTCTCTTGCAAGAAAGTGTTGAAATCTGCGACATGATTTTTTTTGGAAAATCCAAGAACCCGTTCCTGGCATGGGTGTCCTCTCTACTGACTTGGAATTCTTATCCTCTCCATTCATTCTTCTTTCGGGTGTATCTCCCAACGACTTAGCATCTCCCTGCTTAGGACCAGGTTCTCCATGCGAGCAACACCAAGTTCTTCCATCTTATCTCCTAACCATGCTGATGATGCTTATAGCAGTACTACACATAGCACAGGATCTTGTGTCCTTAAGAATTGGATTTGAAGCACATTATGCTACAAAATATCAGAAGATCTTCGAAGGAATGGCCTAAAATCTTCTGACAATTAGTAACATAATTGTGGATAATTTGTGACAAAAAAGGGTTTTGTCATGTTCGTAACTTTGCCAATAGTCTTCTTTCCAGTGAACCCGAGATACAGCAAGCTTCTTGGCAGGACGGTAAAAATACCTAACGTATTTGAGAGTCTTTCCGCTAGTTAGTCGGAGGACACTTCAAACCAGCTTCTTTGCTGCGGATGAAAAGGTTAACGATGCCTTTGTTGTTGCCCTTATTCGTCAATCAGATTATTATTCGTCAATCAGATTTTGCGCGGTTCAGTCAGTAGTTACATTATGAACAACCTGTTGTTAAGCGTTAGACGCAACTGTTTCGTTCAAGTTTCAAAATTTACTGAAGGGAAAACAGCCACCGAAGTAGGAAGAACCACAAAAAGCAAATATGGAAGTTTAGCCCGTACAACAAGCGGATGCTACATTCAATAAGGCGTTACGGTGTTGAATACTGTGTCCAAGTTATACTGACGTACAAGGAGTTCCACCACTGATCAGATCTTAACCATTAGGCAAGAATTATAAGAGAAGATGGAACTTAAAAGGAATACATGCCTGTTTTAAATTTAATTTAAGACTACTTGAAGGCCTTCTTCAAATCAATTCCTGTCGCCAATTTTTGCTGATTTACTGGGAAATTACTAACTTTTCGTTTTGTTGTTCATTTGTCTTCGCAGTGGTGTAAGGGTGGAGTTTGCATTAAACAGAAGAAAAGGCCAACGAACGTTGTACCCGGCGGGTGGAGTGAATGGAACGACGAAGATTGTATATCGGGCTGTCTGGAACAATCGACGGGTTTCCGACGTCGGACTCGGCGATGCGATAATCCTGTGCCAGTCAACACTGATCAAGGCTGTGAGGGAGTTGCACTCGACATTGCAGTTTGCGACGATCAAGCATTGTGTGGCACGAACCGAGAACCGGTTCCATTTTATGCTAGTAGACGATGCCGCGAGTTCAGCCAACTTTTGCCCCGACTGGACCCGAATGGCCGTGGCATACAGGGACCGTACGATTCGAAGCGACTCTGGATGAGCTGCGCGATCTACTGTAAGCGGGCGGACAGCGACGCTTATTATGCTCCACGGTTTGATCTGAACGATCTGGGAGTCGATTCGTATTTTCCCGATGGTACACTGTGCCATCAGGAAGCGGGAACGAAGTACTTCTGCCAACAGCATCACTGCTTGCCAGAGGTATACCAACGATTCTCTTATCACGCAGGGCTCAAACACTTAATACGGTTTTTCTTTCTTTCAAAGAACTTTAAGACGTCCAAAATATCCATCTGGGCAATCACGGAAGACATTCCGATTCCCGGGAACGCACTGCCAATGAGTTCGCACTTTTTCGACAGAGCCGTTCTTAACTACCTGTCGTTGGATAAGAATACAACTCCCCTGACCACTTCATGGGGTATCAAACCGGAACAGCTCCCGAAGGACGACCAATGGGTTGATCAGGATTACCTCGACCTGACGGCATTCTAGAGCGGATACCATGACTCGATATCTTGTGATAAAACGGAGGTATAAGCCGTCCATACATAACTCGTAGCGAACCGGAATTGTATCTGTTTAAGAATATTTATTATTAGTACTAGCTGCATTTGGTGTGGTCAATAAAGAGTTGAAATATGTTAATGTGAATATATTAAAATTTACTTTGTTAGCTTCACCATAGCAGCGTCCATAATCGGAACACAGCTTGAAGATAACCTATTTCGCTCCTGAAGTCACACGAAGAACAAAAGCAATAAAATCATCGAAGTAACTCGAACAAAATAAGCTTTTGGAATATCACTCAAGTAGGACTGGGACCGCATAGAGTGTTTATATTGGCAACATCTCAATTCTTATCGGGCACTCGAACAAGATATCAGAGCGAGGCCGATGATTCAATGGTCCGTGTGTAAACACTCACAAAATGATGTTAACAATGGAAGCGCATGGGAAGCGAAGTAACGAAATAAAAAAGGAAACATTCGAGTGCATTAGGACATTGGTGATAATAGAATAGCAATGAATCAATCATTCATACCACGCAGCCGCGTTGACTGACGGGACGGCCACAGAGTGGGTTATTAGCGCCCGATTGATACCTGGACACCTAGCCGACGGAATCGACCCCAAAGATAGTGGTATGATTTTTTTTGTTGATAAAATGAGAGATAAGATGCGTTGCCGTTGTTTTGCTTCGTTCCGAGACCAGTTCTATCTTCCTCTCCAAGGTCTGATGGGGCCGAGATTTGAGAAAAACAACGGTAGCTCTTCAGACATGTGGCGCGAGAGTTTTGCACACCACCCCGCCTTTGCGTGTGATCGGCAGGTCGAGTGGGAAAGTGGAGAGTTTGATGTAATAAAATTCAAATAAGACCCGAGAGATAGCCCTAGCAAGGTAAACGAAAAAAAAGACCAGGCGGTCTTCTGGCGGTCTGGCATTTGGTTGTTACCCGGACCACTCAAGGCTCAAATAGCTTATCAGTCTTGGCGCACTATCGTACATTGGTGGTTGGATGGTTGGCTGGACAAGCAGGACAAGTAAGGACCAACAAAAGTAGAACGAACACTATAGAACATGAACATGAAATATCTATTAGGAAATGCATGTTTCCCCTTGGACCTAACCCAAAGCAACGTGACTGTTCTATTTAAACATTATTTGAAGCCAACATGCCAAACAACTCAACACGAATGTCGACCAATCGAAGATCAAATATGGAAAGATAATCATTAGCAGAATAAACTAGAAACTCGCTGGCGATCCACAGCGGCGCTCACACTCCTGAGTGATCACGCTAATCAGATCGTGTCGCTGCGGAGCGATTGGCTCAGGTGAGAACAATATTTGAATTTTCATTTCGAACTTACTGGACCACCCGACAGAGGAATTTGAGGGATCGCTCGTCACCTTCGCTTACGCACGCGCCAGTCGAAAATAGCTGGCGATATCGAAACAGACAAGGTCTTATCACGGTCACGTGGGTCTGAGGGTCTGTTGATACTGACGATAAAGTGGCGCAAAGTAGTAATGCAGCTGTGAAGCAATCGATTTAACCACAAATCGATCAATTGACTTAGCGTAGGGATTAGAGGGATCATTTAATGACCAAGCGCCATGTACTCGTAGGCCAGTTGTTATCTGTATCAAAGATACGAACTGCCTTAGACGCTAGCCAGACTGACGAACAATGGTCAACAGTGACCATTCGTTTGTATCAAGTGGCTGTAAATCATAATCGACTTTAAAGTTCTTTTAAACATTACAGTACTTTATTTTCGTAACAATATTAGATTGCTTTGTATTCAATAACTCATCGCTATAATAATATTTCAACTTTAATATAACTTTTTTTCATTGATTTAATTGTTTTAAGTATATTAATCTAGTGTTTGATAATTAAAATATACATACTTTTATTAACTTGAATCGATTTCAATTGAATATTGACAGCAAGAAGACAACGCTCTTCTAATAATATTGTCTTTTCTCTTAATTATGTTGTTTGTTAATTTGCTACAAGTATCACTAACTTATTAGCAAACGTTATTCAAATGTCTTAGCCGGACTCATAGGACAGAAAACCTAAAATGAGTTAATGATCATAAAACAACGAATATGAACACAATTGCTACATCCCGTGCGTCATCAGTATTTGCAATTAAGCAGAATCTTTTTTTTTTTTTTAACATATATAAGGACGGACGAGCCGTATGTTTATGGCAGCAGAATCTTTATTCTTTTCATAATAGTATTATGCATGTTCATTTGACTGCTATTCATACTATTCGTTACTCATTATTATTTGAATGTTAAAAAGGTCGTTCATTTATAATTCTATTATTTTCTCCAAAGAAAGTGACAATGTGTTTCACGTTGACCATAATTACAATCGTTCGGATTTGTTAAGCTTATTCTGTAATCAACAAATATTGGTTGGCGAGCAACAGATAACGTGCAAAAGCTTGCTGGCTACATGATCCTAAAATATACACGACCTGCGACTCCCAAATTAAAATGTATGCAAAATTATGTCAAGCACCAATTCACAACAACACTGCTCAATATTGTCTATCACCCGGTTATCAGTTTTATTTCGTTTCTTTTAATGCCATTCATTAGTCAACGATTAAAGCGACAGTCTGTGCGCTATGTCACGGTTGATTTAATGGTTGTTTTATTACTTTTAACGCACCATAAATTTGTCTCGTTTTTGGTATTTGGCGCTAATAAAAACGGTGGGAAATTCGCCGAGATTCCTGAACTGAACTGGAATAAAGCTGCTGTTTACCATTCGTGGTGTTGTTCTCGCGAAATGGGCTATTAAGTTGGACATCACATGTTTATTGTATGTTGCACCTGTTGTTGGTGTTGAATTGATACGGATTGATCGGATGGCAATGTAAACAAGAGATCTTAACGACAAGGTATGTAAGATCACCCTATGGGTAGGAGACGAAAGCAGAACACACCATCGAGTTGTCCCTGTGTGAGACGGTCGTCTGGTGACTGATTATTGTGGAAAACATTCCAACCCAACTGCTAAACTACTCAATTAGCTGCGGCTATTATTTCGGTAGCAATTTAGAAAACATTTTACTGTCCATCATCATTGTCGCGCCGTGGGACGGTCAGGTGACGAATATCGTTCGCCCCCGGCCAGTTCCGTCGTTCCGATGGCCACGTGGCGCTGACAATGAGGCAGCAGGAACAATGTGTAGAATATTATTGTCATGATTACAGCCAACCATCGCCACCAACACCGACCGGACGATCACAGCGATCGGAGCCTTCGATCGGTCGTTCGTAGGTTGTTTTGTACGAAACGAAACGGCGTCGCCTGGAACCGGCTGCGTGAGTTTCCATTAATTTTCCTCGTTCGTCTCGCGGACAGCGACAAACAATAGTTGTGGCGTTTGTGGTGTGCATGTTGGAGTAACAGCGATCCGTGGTCCGTGGACGTAGTGGTAACGCATCTCGCAACACGCCCGTTCGTCGCATATAACACTCCACTCGGCTGGAGGAGGGAGGCATTTTTTCCTCGTTCGTCGAGTTGGTCGGTCGTGCGCGCTGCTGTCTGTCGTCATCCTCAGCTATCTTCCCGTATACGTTGTCCCGTAGGCATTGCTGCCCGTCCCGAGGTCCGACTCTCTAACTTGTGTGCGCTCTCCGTTCAGTGTCGTCACCGAGTCGCTCTCGATCCGGTTATCATTGAACCAGGTGGAAGAGGAGGCTCCTGCGTGGCTCTCGCGTCGAGGCAACGACTCGTTTGTTTACGTCCACTCCCAGTGCAGACCGCCACGGCTTTCCTTCCAGTCGCCGAGACGAGAGACGAGTACGGGGAAATTGCATCCGCCACGCACGATCGGATCGTCAGAGAAGTGAAGTGAGTGCTGCGCTGATAATAAACGATCGGAGTGGCTTGTGCTTGTGTGTTGGGCGAGCGAGAAAGTGATAGCAAACGAAGGGAAGCTAGAGATTTGCTGTTAGCAAGCGTGGTACCGACCGACAGAAGACTCTTGCACTCCGTTTGAATTCGCGGCCAGTGTTTGGGAAAGCGAAACCGATAAAACGCCGATAAAAGGTCCAAACATGTCCGTCACTTGGGGCTACACTCAGCTGAATGGTAAGTGCGTAAGCAACGATCGATTCGATTCGAAGTTCGGGCGACGAAGACCAATCTGCGGATCGTTCAATCGGACCGAAGATTCCGCAACGGACACGCGATGATTTCATACCCTTTTCCATACGCAGAGCATTGTGTGGTCCGTGATGCTGTTTGCTTGTTTTGCCGTGGCTCAATGATATTATGCCAACCGGAGGGGTTGGCCGCACGCCCGCAAGCGGCCCAGAAATACCACACCGAGCCAGAAGTTGGCCAATCGGAACGGTGCTCGCCGTGATCCACCGTCAGCGCCGTGTGGCACCGAGATTCACGCCGTGCGCATGGCAGCAGCATTATCAATCATGAGCGTTGCCTGCGAGGTGGCCTATAAAATCAATCACGCACCTGTTATCAGTGACGCTAGCTGCTAGCTTCCAAACAAACCGCTGTCCGTCCACCTCTTATGCTGCTGGTCCGGATGTGGTACGATGTGTGCGAAAGGGTGAACAGACAGAGTAGCCACTGCCAAACGGTTACGACCGATAGAAATTCCTTCCCCATAAGCAACAAGAGAGGCGCTTGAGCGGTTTTTGTGTGCTGTACTGCTTCTAGAAACATCCATTGATGAAACACAGACAGAGGGGCGTTGGTAGAAAACTGTCGAAGCACCCACGTGACGAATTGTTTAATGTTTTTATTTGGTTGACGAAAAGGAAGGCTTCTTGTGTTTGTACAGATGACTCATTCCATGAGAAGACAATTGAAATGCCACCAACAATACAGTGCTGAGAAATTGGAACATTTCCATATTCTGAAGCCGTCTTTTAAAATGAATGAACCGGTTTGTAACAGCAGTAAACGAGCTCAACAAACAATTTCATCAAAAAGTCACCTTGGAAGTGCTGTTGTAACCAAGTTAAATGGTCGCGATCAACCGCGATCGACACCGTAGAACGCCACAAGAACAAATTAAATCTTTCGTAACACCGCCGTCTCACAATCAGCTGTGTGCCATCTCTTAATACGCTGGTGTGGCCATGCCATTTGCCCCAATTGGTTGTTTCCATCCCGTGTTTTCGTTTCCATACACTCGGTACGATCACGCACCGACCGACCGACCGATTTGGTGGCAAAAATGCGCGGAAAGATCAAGTGATTTGACATTGAACATTTGATAACAGTTCTGAATGTGAATTGTTTTTTTATATTTTTGCTCCCCCCTTCTCTCTCTCTCTCTCTCTCTCTCTCTCTCTCTCTCTCTCCATTTCTATCTCGCTCTCGCTCTCTGAACATCGAGTTCTCGAAAAATTGGACGTGATGAGTTGAGATTGCTGATGATGGTGTTGATGGTGGTGGCAGACACGCTCTGGAACAGACAATTGATAGACGACTAAAGGGTAGCCAGGAGGGGGAGTGAGTGTAATATACATTTTGCTTCTGGGGCTAAACAAGATCAATCAACACGAGACACGCCATCTCATCTGATCACAGGGTAACATTCTCGCAACGTGCTTATTTGCATCCAAAGGATGAATGTGCAATCGGCCTTCCATAAATCAACGATTCCAAAGAGGTGTGAGAAACTATTACTCAACCAACTCGCTTCATTGAGTTGTTGCCATGTTTATTCCATGACTGGTTTTTGGAACGATCCAATTAGAAAGATTGGCTCGCCAAATAGTGCATTGAATGAGTTTATTAAAGGATGCAGGAAATGTTCACACTGCAAATAAAGCACTTGTTGTATTTATTAAAAGAGAATTTTTTCTTAAAAATTGTTCCTTTAGTCAGTCAACTCCCCTAATCGTTATGTAAGATACGAACAAAAAACCTGTCGTTACCATATTTGTATAGTTCCGCGGTCCCCCAACAACAAAAAAAAAATACACTCGCAAAAGCTGAATGATTCAAGATTATCTTGAACAAGGACAACCGCCTCTAAATTGCTGGCAAAATGCTCACAAAGATAAACAGCTCCGCGTGTTTGCCAAAATCGCGGCGACATTAGCTGCGTTAGATAACGCTGCCTAAAAGTTTATAATAAAGTGTATCTGTTTCCGCTAAGCTTACTTTGATAACTAAACGAAATCATTGACATTATTGTGTTAAGTTTAGAAGGGACAGAATACAGTAAACGTAGAAAATCAATCAATGTGCGCGCCGCGATAAACTTTGTAATAGCTACAATTAGCAACACTGACTGAACGGACTCCCCGTAGACGAGTCACTTGCCGGGATGCCGGTGTTGGTGGTGTCTACCCATCATCCCGGAATAACCTAAATCCTCCAAAACCATCCAGCGATGGCAGGTAGGCAGAATCTGGGTGAGTTGTGTGAGTTGAAACGCGAGGCAACACCGGTTAGAGCCGGTGAGTGCGGTAGTCTGCAAGGAAACATAAACAAAAAACCGGCGGAGGTGCGGTCCCCTGACGTCCACTTTTAGTCAACTTGATGCTTCTGTAAGTCACTCGGTGTTGAGGTGGAATCGAGGAACCGGTTCGCGTAAATTCCCTGCGCCCCCCGGGGGAGGCCAGTTGCCATTCCCCGATTCCACGTTTGCCATTGCTGGGAACCGGTTTCCGTGTCCAGTCACGTGATAAGAACGACTCGTCGAGGTGCGGGGCACGGGACTTTTCGCTTCTCTCGGTTGAGTAACTGGATAGGCGACAGTGGCAGAGAGTAACAGCTACCTATACACACGAATGTCGTCGGAATTGTTGCCTTTGTCGCACAGCACGCTCTAGAGCACGTGCTTGGCCGGGAGTTTGAGGCGTCTCCTCGATGTAGCAAGTTTGATTTACGGGGCGCTTGCAGGTATTAGAACTGATCGCTATGAAGCGGCTGAAAACAGACATAGTGTCCATTTAAATGAACCTCCATTCCACAGCCACGAGTGTAGTTAATGAGCTGGATAACGATCCTATCGGTATTTCGGATTGCAGGCTACATTGACGCGACTGTGGTTTGGAGTACATGAGCAAATGCAATGGTTAGAGGTGTTTTAATGTTCTAGATTTGAATGCTGGCGAGACAGGAACAGTATTAGACTGGAATCATTGGTTAGAAGAATCATTTTCGATAAAATCATTTCTTTATACTTAACCCTCGGTTGGGCACCCGGGTACCCGGGTACCCATTTCAACTTTCAACGAAAAAATGAATGCCTTCCCGTCAATATTTTTTTACGAAACTCCGGATCCCCAAAGTACAACTCATTTCAAGCCGAATTGACGTTGAAATTGTTTTGATAACTCATATTTAAAGGTAATTATGGCCCGATGAAATTAACACCCACCCAGTGGCACCCGGGTACCCGGGTACCCCACACGTTGGCTATGCACATGGGCTATGTTTATAAACACAAAACAACACTTTTTATCAACATTTATCCATGTTGACGTGTTTATTAATCGTTAATTAGGTAAACTACAATATTTTGATGAAAAATTAATAACTTTTGAGCTTTTCCATGAGCAATAGGAGAAAAATAAGCAACATATTTTGAATCCTTTTATGTGCAATTTAAATTATATATTATTTCTCAAACTGATTAAAAATGGTTCGTGTAGTGTAATTTTCTTAACATATGAGCAAAATTATACACTAATCTTCATCAAAAAGGGTTTAGGCGGCATTTTCGTACACCACAGAGACCAATATACATGGTGCGTTCAGAAAGTGATGAGACTGGATTTTTCCTGACGAAACGGTTTGAGATAAGGTATTGAATTTTATACGCCAACATAGAGGCAGGATTTAGCTATTCAACGCACTTTATTTCATTCGGCTATGACCAACTGAAAGAAAATGGGACGATTTTTCGTGAACCATGTTTTTAGTTGATGTAACATCGTAGAACGCCCTCTTTCTATGGACCACTGGTACAGCCCATCGCGGACCTCTTCCTGACACAGAGCACGCAAACAGAAATGTAGGAGAACTTGATGAATTACTGGCACCAACGGAATGTTTTTCTGTAGGTCCGGATGATCCGCGCCAGGAAGAAGATCCGCATGATCCGCGCCAGACCAATGGCCCATAGAAAGGGGACATTCTACGGTGTTCCATCAATTAAAAACATGGTTCACGAAAAATCGTCCCATTTTCTTTCAGTTGGTCATAGCCGAACGAAATAAAGTGCGATTGATAGCTAAAACCTTCCTCTACCTTATCGTTAAAAATTAAACACGTTATCTCAAACCGTTTTGTCAGAAAAAAATAAATTCTCATTACTTTCTGAACGCACCATGTAGCAACTGGTCTGATCTCGTAGCTCAATTGTGCCCAATTAACTCAATTGTTTATGACTCAAAAGTGCCTTATGGCAATTCCAAACTGTTTTATTCGAAGAAATCAATAATTTCAATAACATATTTGCTGGAAAATTCGATCACTTTACGATCTTATTGCTTGCTTTACGACGTACGCGGTAGAGAATGACCGTACGAAGGGGTATCAATGCATTGTGTTCATTATTTTTATTGTTTTAATTGAATTTTGTTGTGATTTTTAAAGAAAAATACGTTCCGAAGACTCTTAAATTAGTTCTAGAACACATTTTTTATCATAAAAGTGATACAAACGATGATACAAGAACATAACAATGCAATGCACATAAATGGGGTACCCGGGTACCCGGGTGCCCAACGAAGGGGTAAACGCCGGGTGCCCAACCGAGGGTTAAAAAACATCACTAAACAAACTATAGTGATCTGCAAAACATCAACATCATATCTCTACCAATTGGAAAAACATTGTTATAAGTGTACATAATGATAATGTGTTCTATAATGAACCTATTGAAATGCGGAATAACTCCGTTCCCGTGGAAGACCATTGCATCCGTGCAAAACGAGCGAGTGACACGTACGCATACAGTACTCAAATTGTCTATGATTAAGCAAATAGCACTTGATGATGACAAAACCCTCTGACGCACGTGGTTTTCGGTTCACGAGTGACACGGCACTTGTCCGCCCATTAGCTAGCGAATCATATGTTTTTATGTATAGTTCTCCTCCGAAATGATACACTTGTTTGTGTCTCGGAATTATATATGGTTTGTGCGATTAAAAAAGCAAACGTCTCCTCCATGCGTCTTCGTTGGTTGCGTACTCGGCAGTGAGTCGCGTAGATGACGCGTCATAACGCGTCAACCATTGTTTCGTCCAGCATTACTCACGGAATGAGTAGACTGTCGTCATACTGATTACAGACAAGGGGGAGCGTATGAACAATTGTCAAATGTAACAAACAAACGACGCCGCCGCCGCAACACGTGATAAAAATCTCGTTTGCGTAGCGGTTAGCGCACCGAGTGTACGGGTCAACATAACCTACAGCTGATGGATGGATGGAGGGTGAGGTTAAGAAGCGATAGCAAAGACCGAAGCGTGCCAAAGATTGGCAAAGATTCCGTATGCTTATCACGGTCAGCGTCTCAAGTGTTTAATAGACATGTCTATATGCCTTTATTGCCATTAGATTGCTACAAGCCACAGAATCCATTGAAAACGGCAAATCGTACTAGATTTGTGGAGATTCATCGTAAAGATAGATCTCGGTGCAGTGCTTGTGTTCCGCAGTCCCGTCTTTATCTACAGTATGCAAATTAAATTTGTCCACCGCTTCCTCAAATGCTCTTTATGGCTGGTTTTCATCCAACAACTAAAAAATTCAAAAATTAAAAATAGCACATCAGTAGCTGTGTTTTTTATTTTGCTTTGCTATACTTTTTACATATAAGTGTCAAGATTAATTAAAGAATCTGAATGAATCAGTTTTGTAGCAACCTAGGTGCCTAACTTCTTGGTGATAAGGCTATCAAATGGGTCCCTAAAGATGCGCTTAAGATAAATAACTCGACTGCATAACGTTGAAATGGAGAGAATTAATGATTATTTGATTACATTGCAAGTGAAAACCGTATAATTCATTACAACCGAATACATTGTGGTGGACAAACGCATTTTGCGTGTTTTTAGTACCATGCTCGACTGTTTTTGTAATATCTTTGTTTCTAGGAGGTAAAAATATTGCCTTAGTTGTTGGATAAAAAACAGTCATATAGAACATTTGAGGCAGCGCTGGACAAATATCTTTTGCACACTGTATGTGGAACAAAATTTCCTCTGCACATAATTTCTACGTGCTATTTTCAGACTTTCTTACGATCAGTGCAATGATCACAGAATCAGCAGCTTTACAAACATTTCAAACGATATTGCTAGTAATCAGAAACAGGCTGAAGGCAACCGTGAACGTGATCAAGTGCCTCTTTTTGTTGGCACTTTAAACATGATTGGGTTCTTGAAGATGATTGACGTCAGAATGGATCGAGAATTGACGTTTTTATTTCAAACATCCATCGATCGCCGCCGTTTTTGATGAAAGAAAAGCAAAACAGTGCGAACAGATAGATTACCTGTTGAATGGCAGGAGATCAAAATGCATCAATCAACTCGCCCATAGGTCTCGGACTCGTTTCTCGCGGCTGTCGAAAGATAAACGACACCTCGGCTCAGCTGATTCCATGGCGAGCTTGTTTTAAAAAAACAACAGCAGCTCATTTCATAAACTCGAGAGCGTTGAGAGATAAGGGATTCGCGAGAAAAATGTAGCTTATTTTTGTTAATTCAAATTTGGCGCACGTGCGCCTCCTACAAACATCAGTTAGTTCAACGAATCTTATCATCCCAAATTACCATTTTGCGCGCTTCTTATCACAATTTACAGCGTCAATCATGTCATTTGCTCAATCTTGTGCTTCGGCTGCTGGCAGCTTTGCCTAGTCAGCGTTCCAGAACATCGTTGCCAAGTGCGTTTAATGTTGTTTCCTCCTCAGGTCTTTAATTAAGTAGACATTTAATGGGGCAATCCGTGCGGATCAAGTGGTGGGTGGTGTTTGTTTCATGAGCGTTTTTCACTTTTATTAACCGACCACATGGGCACTGCATCAGGCACGCTGCTTCTCCGGATGCATCACGCCCACGGTCGCGACAGCTAATCGTTTCTCGTTGACATGCCTCGCGGATCTAGCCACTAAATAGCCCATACACTGCTCTCACATTGCAGCGAAAGGGATGATATATTCTATGAAGTAATTACGAGGCAAATCGTGCTCAAGTGGTTATCACGCCGTGCTGCCATTCTCTTTCCCTCTTTTTGTGGTAGATACTCTAGAACAATATGCAATGAGGACACATTTTGTGCAGCTTCGTTTGCACTGCAAACATCTCATAAGCTTAATTGATACCTAAAGGGTGGTTTCATTCTGTTCCATTATGAAATTGTCACACGACCTTGGATCGATTCTGTCCAATGGATCGCCCGCGATACGACTATTACCTTATAAATAATTTGCGCGAGCATTTCCGTGATGACTTTATAAAAAATTAAACACAAAACATTACCCTCTTTATCATTGCTACCATCACGGCTTTGACTACACCACATTAACCACGACCCCATCTTTTCCGCTTCGCTTTTTAGGTCCCCAGAAATGGCCCGAAATGTTCCCGCAGGCGCGTGGCCAACGCCAATCGCCGGTCGATATTGTCACCTCCAAAACGCAACAGTCCGGGGATTTGCAACAGAAGCCCCTGCAGTGGAAGTACGTCCCAGAGAACACACGCAGCCTGGTCAACCCCGGTTACTGCTGGCGGGTGGACGTGAACGGCAAGGGATCCCTGCTGACCGGTGGACCGTTGAATAACGAGCAGTTCATACTGGAGCAGTTCCACTGCCACTGGGGTTGTTCGGATTCGCGGGGCTCCGAGCACACGGTGGACGGTGAATCGTTTGCCGGTGAGCTGCACCTGGTCCACTGGAACCAGAGCAAGTACAAAAGCTTCGCCGAGGCCGCTGGCCATCCCGATGGGTTGGCAGTTTTGGGTGTGTTTCTGAAGGTAAGTTCCTGATCCTCAGTGAAGCGTGCGTGCATCAGCAACCGTCAATGCGATCGAGCGTCATTGAGAGACTTTATACACCAACCAACACACATGTGTGAGCTATGAAATGGGTCGCACTACAGTCACGTTTTAGTCTATTTTTTACCTTACTAATGCTATGTTGGCGTAACTATTTAGGTCGCGAGAAGCCATGTTCTCGAAGGCACAGCGGCGCGTCTAATCCAATTGTTATGACCGTCAATGGATTTCTTCCTACAGCGCGACCCAACACAACACGTACAGTGCGTCGAATCGATCGATTGCTCTAGGTCATAACATGAGTCAAGGACTGTGGCTTCTAGAAACATGCACTAGCTTCTCCGTACCACAAAAACTATCAGCAAACGTTGCACCGTTGCAGGAAAACCGCATCTGCAACAGCAGCGTCCGCACCGGTCTGGAGTTCTCGATCAGCAGAGGCACGATCTGCCCGTCCTTAGCACAGTTCACAGTGTTAGCGTGACCCAGGAAAAGAGGGAGAAACAGGGTTTTGCACTGTTTATCTCACCTTGGCTATGCTATGGAGAAGGAGATTTATCTGGAACAGCGTTCTCGGTCTGTGCCAAGGGCAGCAACGCGCGCGGCTAGTTGAAGGCCTTAGCAAATGATTAGAAAACGCGTGTATAAAACGCGTAATTCACTGTGACGCTTGGCAGAAAACCTAACATTGATTCA
>NC_064877.1:53608146-53618146 GCF_943734665.1 Anopheles aquasalis
TGTTTCAACAAGAATGATATGCGTTCTGTCCGGGCAACGATGCAGTGTTTTACAAAATAAAATGGCCAACGGAGATTTGACTTCAAAAATATTCCCTCTTCCTCCTATAGCTCATGTTAATGCCATAGCAGTTTACTCAGAATTGGTCTCAGCTGCAGGGGCCAATTTTATTGGACTTAATTATTTCAAAGTATCGACTTTCTTCACCGACACATAGGTATTTTTGTTAAAAAAATTATACTGATGCTAAAAAAAAGTCGTTTCTTGAGATCTTAACAACACCAAATAAGAGCGGCTTATTGGTTTTGGAAGATAGATTTTTTCAAATGTCAGAATAATATTTTGAGAAAGAAAAAAATAGAACAAGTGTTTCGCAAGATCTGCTTTGCGTGCCATATAATTCAGTACATTCAGAGATGCTCTAGTTGCTTCCCTGGCAAGTAGAAAAGTGGTAAACTGGGAGAAAAAAATGGTCCCACAAGATCATTCCATCCTCTGGTACCGGGCGTAGGCTCTGATTGCTTGCTAATGAATACGACGTGGTATTCGCTATGCTCATTGTTCTCGCATTGTACATACATTGTTCATCCTACATCACCTTTACCGTTTCGCCAAATCGTAAGTTAAATAGTAGGAGTATAAAAGCTTGTCCATGCATTGGGAAATAAATTTTTGCGTCTGGATTTAGACCGGCACGTGAAATATGTTAACGTGTGTTGAATAACAGCAACCTCGCAACGTTCCACGCCTTAAGACAAACCCAAGGTCTTCTGGAGCACGCTCATCATTTTAGCACATTCCGATAGCCGAGACATTCGATGTCATGTGTGAACGCGGCATCTGGATGGAAGAGGGGTGGTACCGCTATAAAGCATCTCTTGATCGTTGGTTTGATCAGTAAAGATCCAACGTTAGTCCGTTTGTAAAAGATAACATTCAAACATGAAGCTAAGCCTCCGAGCCCTAAAGTTGACCTCACCGGTGCTGATGCTGCTATTGCTGGTGCATTTACCACAGTCAGCTGTTTTCGCGGCCCCATCGGAAGCATTCAGTACCACACCGGTGGCAATAGTTAGCCAAAGTTCGACCGTAAATCCAGACGGAAGCTTCATTTCTGCCTTCGAATCGGCGGACGGTATCAAGGTGGAGGACGAAGGGCAAGTGAAGACGATCGAGGTGCCATCGGAAAATGGAAACCAACAGGCGACGGTCGTGGTGCAACGGGGTACCTATTCGTACTTTGCGCCCGACGGAACACCGATCAGCGTGCAGTGGACGGCGGATGAGGGTGGATTCCGAGCGGAAGGAGCTCATCTCCCAGTTGCGCCCTAAGAACGACTTGTTGGCTGGCTGGCTGGCTGCTAGACCAACAGTGATCGGTCGATCCCCAAGAAATGATCCCAAATAAAGGCCGTTTCCGTCCACACGTGATAGTGTTTGTGTGCATGATGACGTAACGTCCCTGAAGATAGACGGACAAGAAGCGGCCACAGCGAACGCCCGCCTAACGAATGTTAGCTCGCCAGCTCAATGTGTTGGCCGCTAAATTATCATTCCCAAGCGGTAGGGACTATAAATAAGCTAATTAGAATATGGCACACGGACGGTGGGAGGTGAGAGTCGGTGTCCCGGCTCGTCGTCAATAATGGCACTTACCAGAACTCGCGGATCCCGTCGCGTAAGCTCGAGAAGCTACCACGGCGCTGCGATCGGTTCGAGGCCGGCTTGTGGTTCCAGAACCTTAACCGCTTGTGATTTTCATCCTCGTAGAACGGATTGAGATGCTCCGGGTAGTCGTAGATGCTGCTGGTCGACGCACCATTCCCGTGGCGGTAGGACAAATCGGTCATTTTGCTGGTCAGTCCAAAATTACGGCGCAACGGAATGGAAGAGAGATGAACTTGGCACTAACACTGGTCGTTTTGTTCACTCTTGTGGGATGTTGTTCTTTCAAATGACTGTTTGGCCACCCTCCGCGCGGTCGACGATGATGTCATGTGGCGGCACTTCCGAAAGCCATGAAATCGCACTTCTCTTGCCCTCTGCTTGCTCTAGGCGTTTCGTCTTTCGTGTCTGTTCACTTTGCACGAGGGATAATTTGATTCTGGTTGTGGTGGGCCCCTGTGGCCCGTCCGTGCGGCCTTGTCCCGTGTTAGACAATGCAATTTTGCCAGCACCTGCTCAAAGTAAGAACGTGTTAGCAGAAGTAATGCATGAACATTGCGCGGTAGCATCCAGCACACTCCCGTGCGCCTGACCACCTTATCAGCAAGTTGGAGCGCACAGGTTTATCTTATCACACAGCGCGCGCCGTGTTTGAAACACCTTTGCAATGTAAGTGCGCTACGCTAGCATCCACCACAAACACCACGTTCGGCGGGGATTTCGATTGATTTTTTTGTGCACCTCGCGCCCATTACGAAAGCATCACCTTAGCAAAACTCGGTTCAAGATCCCCGGGGGGGGGTTTGTATGAGTGGAGGATACTGAGTTAGGATCGCCCCGAGAGGGGAGGTCTGGCTCTAAAAACACGTTGGAGCATGTCGTGGAAGATGATGCCCCGCCGGAGAGTCACGTTTTCGGTTCATTAGCCAATTATTAGCTGAATGCAAAAGAGAAATTAGAAACTATGCGCCAGTAACGCCGGTAACATGCTCATTTTCCTGTTTTTTGTGCGCGATGCCGTCATGTTTAGCGTTCAAGTGTGTGTCGGTGTCCGGACCGGTCAAGATTCGCGTAACCGAGACGGCAAAGTGATAAGGTGATAAGACCTTCCTGATACTGCTAGTAGTTAGTTAGTGCTGTTTCAAAGTGTTTCCTTTTCTTTTGAATCCGATCCGAGAGTCCGATATCGTGCGATCGTACTGCCTTGAAAATGCAGACGAAGTGGGGTTTTGTGCGCGCATAAAGCAGATGGAAATCCCATCTTTGTAAGGACGCCACCCCACTTTCGCACCCTCAGATGCTGTTACACCTCTCCGGACGCTAATGCACCGAACAGCTGACGAATCTTCTACGTCATCGTTCGCGTACGAACAGCCAACAGCGCCTCGCGCGTTACCAAGAGCCACGATGATCGCGGGTGATCGTGGTGAAGATTTCTCTTTGTAGCGCTAGGCGGTACAATCCCCCCCCTGCATCCATCAAACTATACTTTCATGAGACGAACAGTAACGGTTGTTTGTTTTTTTTTAGTAATCTTCTAGCGTTGAAAAGCTTGGGGTTTATGATGATTATAGCCACCGATTCACTTGGCTGATTTGTCCAGTAACTGTGTTAACGTACAGCCAAGAAGCGGTTATAAGTAATTCTGCGAACAGAAAACCCCAGCGTACACCAGTATGATTCACGGAAAGAAACGATCGGTGGTTGCCTCGATCATTTATCAGCTTTCTCTATTTGCACTGTTTTACATGACAAAGGCTTATTAATGTGATTTTCGCGATATTCATATGCACAACACCCGCGAGGCCACTAGAAACCAAACTCTTGGTCGAATGGTACGCGCACGGAAAATTCTTATCCGTTTCTTTGCTTCGGGGAAAACTGAATGTGCAAAGTGTAATTTTCTATTTATAGCACCACCAAATAAATATGTGTTTCGTTAGCTCTACCGGACTTTTCCCTCAACACTGGGTTGGGTATCCGGGCAAAAGCAAATGCTTCATCGCGTGGGCCATTTGGCCAACTTTTTGATAACGGATATCGATGCGAGACGGGGGATTTCTTGCGGGTCTCCTCCAATCATCGTTGGAACACTTCACAATAGTAGCCGAGTTGGGGCGCACCGGTCAAACGATCGTCGTTTGCTTTTGCGTGATTCACGAACACGTAAACGGCTGCAAACACTTGCACGACGCAATCGACGGCACTACGAAGGATGGATGATCCCTCGTTCTCGGAACACTTTTCCCTGCACAGGTAGATCACTTCTGGGGGGTGCAATTCACCGCTTATCACTTACTTTGGCCCCTTCCGATGCGGAACCTGCGTGCGCCACGACGAAAAAGATGTTGTGCGTGAGCTTCTCGGGAATCCACGATCGGGGCTACGATCGCGCAGGCCAGTGCACCAACACAAGTCCGGGTACATTTGTGTGTTTGTATCCATCGATCGAGTAGATCGTTGTTCGTGGCAGTGATCGTGGCGCCAAGCACGATCTACGTTAACTCCGCGAGTTGTTCGCGTTGAAGGTCGATTGGGGGAGGTCGGATGGAAAATGCGAGTTAATCGCGGCACGTTTTCAAGTGGGGCTGTGAAAATGCGGGCACTAGGCAATGTGTAGTGACTACATAGATTTTAGTCGTTACCATCGTCCCGTGGTCCTGGTCTTCGATATTCTTTCGAAATCGGCTCCAAATGAAGATAGGCGAGTCTACCACGCCCGCTCTGTCCATCCGGAGGTCCGATGAAGACTTCTCGGGTTGGGTTGTTGTCTGCCGTTCTCAAGACGTAAGCAGCGTTATTATAATATATTGTCGGTGCTTACGTTACATTTTATGTAGGTGAATTTGTCGGCGATTTCCATTTTTTTTTCTACAGGATCTTATTGCTCTTTCCCTTAGTGATGCTTACGATGTACCTGATAAACAACACAATCAAACTATAGAATCGGAATTAAAATTAATACAAACTGGATAAGCTGTGTTCCAAAATGCTCTCAATTGCCCGTCCAGGAAGGAAGCATAACTATCAACTGATATTGAAACATTAGCTGAACAATCAGAAGCATAAAATCCAATGCTCCCGCTGCTACTTAAAAGGCCGCATCAGCTCTTCAAATATACAGGAAAACGTGATCATATCAAGTATATCTCTTTCACCTACTCCCCTTTCTAGATAGCTCAAAATTGCTTTTATCTTCTAATGTCCCAGTATTAGAACCATTGGGGAGTAGGGGAGAGAAAGAGGATACAAAATTTCCACCGGAAATGCATGATATTCTGGTTTGTTTAATATCAAAATAAATCGATTTTATTCAATCCTGTCTTTAGTTTTTGGTGCGTCGTGCCGATCATTAGTGTCGGACGGCGGGAGTTGGGAAACGATTTGAATTCACTTTTATCAACTTTATCTTCATCCATTTTTTTTTCAAAAAAAATTAATAAAACCACATTTTTACAGCGATTTCGGTTCAGGAGTTTGACGCCGTGTACACACCGCACAGAATCTGGAGATATTGCAAAGTGTCTATAGGAAACAGGTGAAGTCATAGGCTATGACTCATAGCACTATTTTTCTTTTTTGCTTTTTTTTTGTTTTTTTGACATTTCGTGAATTGTTTACGTTCATCACCAAACCAGCGTGCGTTTGATTCCGAAAAAGTGCAATGATTTTATCAGGTATATTATCTACTTTTGCTCGTTTAAATGATACATTTTCTAATTTTAGAACAAACGAGCAGCCCCGCTGTGGCTATCAACGTGTCAGCAGGGGCCGAAAACGCCGGCTCTGATCTCTGATTCTGAAACGAGTGGATCCGGCTTCCAGCCGGTCACTGTCGGCTTAGACTATTGGTTAAAGGACAAAAGGACGGAGACGATCGGAGTGTGATGGACAATCACATCAGCGCTATATGCTCAGTGCATCCAAAGGAGGGTGTTGTCGCGTATCCGACCAGAGATCCGGCGAAGGTGAAACCTCTTCGCTTGTTCCGAACACGGAGCGGCTAGGAGAAGGGGTGGGTTCTTCTGCCCGAATAAAGGCAGCTCCAGCGCGCTTTGTTCATCAAATAAGAATGCTGGCTCGGCAGAACGTTTGCCAATCGCGAGGCGCATCCAAGTGATAAGGGAAGAAGATCCGCTCCTATTCCTAGTTTGCCACCGACGGATCAGGTGTCTTCTTTTGTAAGGCGCATCGCCTCGTGAGCAAGGATGCATGGTTGGATGCCTCGAATGATGGTGCACTGGCTTTGCCTGGCAGTGTTTGTGATCGTCCTGCTGGTGCAGTACGACAGCAAGGATCCGTACGTTACCGTGGGTGTGGAGCGAAAGCCTACACTACAGAAGATCCGACGAGCCGGATAGTTTTCGTGGATAGTTCTTTTTTATCCATGCGTCAATATGATATGATGGCCGTTTGGATCCTCTGCATTCCATTACCGACAATTCGAAAGTATTTACATGTTTGAACAACTGCATAGATGACTATAAAACCAATCCCCTTATTTTGGTGTACTGCATGATCCTTTCCAAAATCGCGAACGTCAAGATTACAAACGTAACAATATTTTTAACATACCCCATATTTACCTGGAAGATTTTTTTATGATATTAAATTACATCGATTCCATTGCTACTATTCTAGTTACATTTCACACTTAAACGTAATCCGCTTTTCGCACTTAAAATTAATCCAGCGGGAAGAGCACGCGAGTTGTTCCGCAACGGCGGACTATTGTAATTCAAAATACCTAGAAATAATTTGATTATTTTATTATATTATAATTCAGCGCGGCTCATGACTAAAAAAATGTAGAACTAACCTTTTATAGACGCTCGTGCCGGCGAATCGCAGATAAACGCGCGGACAGCCACTCGGATGGTTCGCCCTTCGACCAACAGTCCTAGTCAAGTGACCAAGTCTTTCAACTCCTGCACCACTGGATACAGGAAGGACCCCAAGTCTCCGGGCTTTTTTCCGCACTGTGAATCGCCACAGGCATTGGCCGTTTATTGCGTATTGCTTGCACATTAACTAGCACGGACCAAAAGTTGATGGTGCTAGCATTAAACACCTTCATTCGATCGACGTTGAAATTAAGCTTTAGCGAAGAGAGGTTTCGTCGACCTCTGAAAGCATCAAACGAAAACATCAATTGATATGCATAATGCCAACAACATTAGTTTTTTGTAACATACCGCTTGAATTCCAATACTTAGGTGCTTATTCTGTAACTTTCGATTACGATGGCCTCAGGCGTTCGATGATTCATGCGAATTTCGAAACGTTTCGAAAACAATAAACAATTCAAAATGACAGTTTGAAGTAAAAAAACTGTTAATTAACTTGTTTTTTTCGGTATAAGAACGACTTAACCTTTGTAATAATAGTATACGATTAGCAGAAAGAAATTATTGAAGCACAATCAGGACGCTATAACTGTTTTTCAGATGCTCGATGCTCGATGTAAACAGAACGCCAGCTGTCGACCACAAAAATGCACTCGACATGCAGGCGATCGTGAACATCAAATGAACACAAAATGAACCAAATGAATCGAACGCCTGAGGCCATCGTAATCGAAAGTTACAGAATAAGCACCTTAGTCTGTACTATTTCGACTATTTTCGTTGTCGTTGTCCTTACTGTTCGTAGCACAGTTTTAGCTGAGCACGGCAGGAAGGTTAACGACAACTCTTGCCTTATAGTTTTCAGCAACATGTCCACGGGCCGATGGGTTTGATTCGTTTTGAGGGACCAATACCTCAAGCAGTCGTCGAAGGTACGGTCATCGAAATCATCCGGCAACGAATATGCTCCGAACTCATCTTCGCTGCTTGCCTCGGAACAATCGAACACATCTGGAGTAGAGAAATTATCGTCCACGGGAACGGAATAATCTAGCACTGAAGCAGAATATGCTCCCCTCTATTCCAGTAACAGCCGGTCTCGGCGGCGATAGAACGTTCCATTTTTTTTTCATTTTTCCAACGTAATTTATTCTTTCCATTTCACGAGTCACAATAGCACAACCTTTACCAATGGATGCTACGATGTAAGTGGCGAGAAGGTCAAAACCAAATTCAATCTGAGCTGACAGTTTGGCTTGCCATACATTTTAGCAAAGTTCACGTACAAAAGGATATTTCGACCGCCGGAGTGCATCCGATGGGAGCTATCTCGTCGCTTCGTCCGCCGAAGTGCATCCGATGGGAGCTATCTCGTACGCTGGCGTCCGATTTGCCTCCGACCTGTCTATTTGCCACATACCTGTCGATGCAAAAGCTCGTGTCTTCTTGGGACCTTTTCGAACGTTAAGATTCCTCATCGCATAGCGTTGTAATGTTGATAACGAAGGAAGTGGATAATTTAAATCAACCGCCAAATATGCATAAGCTCGTTTGGAAAAATATCTTAACGTTAGAGCTGATCTTATCTCTTCTAGCGTCCATTTGACCCGTTTTCTTTTCTTTAAAATAAGATCTACTTGATTGCTTGACAAAGTACATTTAATTTTTTCTTTAATGACATCTATAATTTGCGTAGAATTAGACTTATTTTTATCCTTATTTTTTAGCTCTTTTTCCATTTTTTTGAGTTTGTCTTTCAGATTTTCATTTGCATCGTGACTTTCTTTTAACTTTGACTGTAGGTTTAGAATTACTTCGGTCAGTTTCTGATTTTCTGATTTCAGGGTTTTTATAACTTCCTCAGCCTGATTCTGATTTGATTCCTCCTTGTTTTCTTGCTCCACCTGAATCGGGCTGGCTGAGTCAAGCACATTTTCTTTGGGGGTCTTATATAGAGCGTTTATTCTGAGGATTCGTTCTTCCTCTATTTCCTCCGTACTTAGGGGCAAGTTATTGTTACATTTTAGTATAGAAGGGACAGCTGAAAGAAACATTTTAATCTAAGATAAAAAGTCCAAATAAAGGTAAACAAGGTATCATACCTGTTGGCTGCAATAATCGCAAATAATGATAATTTTTAATCAGTGGCGATTGGTGTAATTGATAATCCTCAGTCTTAAAATGATCCGAACATATAACACTACTTTTAGATGGACGCCAATTTGCTTCTTTTCTACAAAATGTTGCCCATTGTCGGGTTAACTCCACATCTTGCGGAAAAGAATGAAACTTGACCACCGTGCTAAGCCTTTTGATATTATTACTGTTATTTTTGCAAAACGGAGCATCACAAAATCTATAAGGCATCTTAAAACCACCAATGTGGAACAATCAGAGCACTGAAAAAATGGAAAAACTTTAACTTTCTTTACAGATTTCTTACTTCTCAAAGCGAATACAGCGTCTCCAACGCAACCAAAGCGTCTACCAAGGAAACAGGTGAAGTCATCCCGAACAAAATCGTTCGCGTAGATTAGAAAAATGAATGAAAAAACTGACAGTTCGTGCCTTTGTTTTGGTTGCGTTGGAGACGCTGTATTCGCTTTGCGAAGTAAAAAATCCAAGTTCGAGTTCAAGGAACTGCTCGTTTGTTCTAAAATTTAGAAAATGTATCATTTAAACAGGCCTAATAAAACCATTGAACTTTACCGGAATCAAACGCACACTGGTTTGGTGATGAACGTAGACAAGCCACAAATTGTCAAAAAAAAAAGAAAAAAAGTGCTATGACTCCACCTGTTTCCTTAATACACTTTGCACTTTTAGGTGCTTAGGTGCTTATTCTGTAACTTTCGATTACGATGGCCTCAGGCGTTCGATGATTCATGCGAATTTCGAAACGTTTCGAAAACAATAAACAATTCAAAATGACAGTTTGAAGTAAAAAAACTGTTAATTAACTTGTTTTTTTCGGTATAAAAACGACTTAACCTTTGTAATAATAGTATACGATTAGCAGAAAGAAATTATTGATGCACAATCAGGACGCTATAACTGTTTTTCAAATGCTCGATGCTCGATGTAAACAGAACGCCAGCTGTCGACCACAAAAATGCACTCGACATGCAGGCGATCGTGAACACCAAATGAACACAAAATGAACCAAATGAATCGAACGCCTGAGGCCATCGTAATCGAAAGTTACAGAATAAGCACCTTATTCTGTAACTTTCGATTACGATGGCCTCAGGCGTTCGATTCATTTGGTTCATTTTGTGTTCATTTGGTGTTCACGATCGCCTGCATGTCGAGTGCATTTTTGTGGTCGACAGCTGGCGTTCTGTTTACATCGAGCATCGAGCATCTGAAAAACAGTTATAGCGTCCTGATTGTGCATCAATAATTTCTTTCTGCTAATCGTATACTATTATTACAAAGGTTAAGTCGTTTTTATACCGAAAAAAAACAAGTTAATTAACAGTTTTTTT
>NC_064877.1:53623146-53630646 GCF_943734665.1 Anopheles aquasalis
AATTGAATTTGCAGGGTATAGTTTTTTGTGCTTTTAAATTATTATTTCTTCGTTGGCCGTATGGCTACGCATTGAGCGATACTGAGATAAAATAAATATTCGTCTTCTTTTCAAAACAGTTCTTTGGTGTTATGTTTGACCCTTATATATAAGAATTCAAAGAAGTAAATTCAGATAAGGTTTTACACAAGGTTTTCCGCTGTTGGGTACATCCCTAACCGTTATGATGAGCTTACATCCTTGCCCAAATCTTTAAGAAAGGACTAAAAATCAAATTGAATTTAAAATTTTGTTTGAATAAAGAAAAAAAACTAACCTAGCTTTTTGCCGGGTAGCGGCTGTCAGTTGATTGTCAGCCGACGGAAAAAAAACGTAAACATCGACGAGCGGCTCGGAGTGGAATTCGTGTTTTATGAGCGTTTTGTGATATTTAAAGTTAATATAGGCCTAAAACACGGAAGAATGGTTTCAAAACTAAGCTCTTCAGCAATTCTCATCCTGGTTACAGTGATTTTTCGGCCTACCATTGCTATAAGCGCGTTTCTGAACGTAGCCATCCTGAATAGCGGCTTCCATCGGTGAGTTGTTTTTGTACAATCGTCGACTTCTTATTACTGATTTGAATCATTTTTATGGATTACCCCTTCTCCTTACTCCTTTTCGTATATGCCACAATTTAGGGACATCCATTACAATATACGATTCGGAGGAATAGGACGAATGTCGTGTGAACTGTTGCTGGTTCAACATCTACCGGCGTCGATCTATGTAAATACGGATCAGCTGGTTGATATGAAGCGGTTCAACAAAATCAGCAGCTACGTTCCACTGTACGTGGACGTGGAAAAGCCGACAGGGAAATCGGAACCATTCACCGTGTACCTCTACGATACGTTGCGTCGCGAAGTTAACATTACCCTCCCGATCCATTTCCGTTATCACGACCCATCGGAACGAAAGTAAGGATAGTGTGGTGGCCGACGTCAGGCACGAAAGCACTTGATATCTAAAAGATAACCATACCTTACAGATTCGAACGCATTCAAGTGGAAAGCCCAACCGTGTATGTACAGTGTCACAACGTGCAGTCAAGTAAACATCCGCCGCGAACGTTGTCCACGGCGAGGCTTCCCTGCTCGAGTAGCTCACACATCGAGGACTACGATAAGCTCGCACACGCGGCACTGTGTGATTGGGACGAGCTAGAATTCAATGTAAGTACCCTCTGTCCGCGATCGTTTATCTATATATTCAGGCAGACCATTGAACAAGGGAATGATTTTCCATATTTCACGCCTGTCCCACGCCTAGAACCTGCCCACGGTGATCAGCGTGTTGATACCGGTCGGAAATAGTCGATCGTACCGGTTCGTGCTTCCGGCGACGATCGTTGTCAGCTGGATCGGTAGCATGTACTTGATATACGTTATCATGAAAGTGGGTCGCCGAGTGAACAAGAAACTGCTATAGACCCTATCGACTAGCTAAGAACTGCACGCGCTGATCTCATTATCATTTGAAATGCATCGGTAGCATTTCCTTTGCTTTATTTTAAAAATATAACGATTAATAAATACATCTGTGGCGACCGCAGCCGCACGAACGGAATGTTCTTTTCAATAGTTGTAATCGATGCAGAATCGACAGAATGATAGTTTCTGCTGCCCTATAGTGTGGAAGAGGTATCTGGAAAGCTCATCTTCGTTTGATCCAAGTTTTAGGACAATCACGTGTTAACGATATTCTTGCTACCTTACATCCGCGACCTAAATTATACATCTGCTAGCCGCAAGCCCGCCCGGAAGTCCATAAAGAGTTATCCGTGGAACTGGGCGATCATAGTGGATCGCGTAAAAACGGCGTTGGTCTCTTATGTCCCTACGAGCCTTTTTTATTATAGGATACGAAACACACTAAATCGTCATTCTCAAGCGCTTGTACTTTGTAGCTCCTTCCGTAAAGTAAGATGTCCCTGTTTTTCGATTCCAATTGACAGTGTAATCAAATTCGTTTCGTTTCGCTTAAAGCCCTCTTCGCGATACAGCGTTTATAATCACTAATGTTAAGCTCAAACGGCGCTGGCGTTTGAGTTTGGAAGAGGGACCACCAGCTGTTGTAGTCTGACCACTTGTGTTTCGGTGGGACTAGACACATTACACAAAGCTCATTGCGTCAGCAGTTTGTTAGTCACTGTGATTTGGGTTGTTGGCGGCCGTATTGCTAGTGTTCCGCACTGCTTCAGTATCTGGGAAGGAAGCAGAAATACAGTTTTTTTTAATATGATTTCATTATATTACTCCGGCAATACTCCCGTTAGTCGTTTACTCACCATTTGCATTCGATTGTGTACGAGGGAGTGGCGATTGTGGTTCATTCCACGGTTGAATGTCGGCCTTGCCAAAGATGATGAAAGTCAGATTACCAAAGAAGTAAATGCCAGCCGCTATGTAAAACACTCGACGCCATTGTATGGGATCGCTCTGGAAAGATTAAAATGAAGCGATTGAAAACGGATTGTCTTAACATCGATGGTTCGGTCGGTGGTGTGGCTTACCGCATCTGTTATCACTTCACCAACGATGAGCGGTGCTATGATGGACATTATGTTGGCTGCACAGTTAGTAATGCCCATCATCGTACCGGCGTGGTTCGGTGCGAGATCAATGTGATTCACTTGGAAGCCAAGGTAGGTTGCGGAGTTGATACCGACAGCGAGTGTTAGCAGAACGACCGCCAAATCGGAGCTACCCTTCGGTACGAAGGCTAAGCCAAGCAATGCCACCATCGGTATCCAAAGGCCTATGGTATTGAATAGCTTTCGTCCAGCGACACGCGACAGATAGTTTCGATTGACGAGGAAATCGGACAGTGGGCTGAATACAAAGCTCAGCATCCACATCACGAGATACGGCAGCGAGGAGAGCAGAGCGTTCTTCTTGATGTCCTTCTCCAGCACCTCCTTCATGTAGGTCGGCATCTCGGTGAGCAGCGTCCAGAAGCCCCAGTTATGGGCCATGTGGGCGATCGTGAGTGCAATCATCGGTGCGGAGGTTAAGATGGCCATCCATGGCGTTACGATGCGGCGACTATGGTCCTGCGGTCCGAACGAGCTTTCGATAAACTCGCGCTCCTCGGGTGCAATCCCTCGATAGTCGGCTGGTGAGTTGCTACCGTAGAAGAACCACGCAACGGACCATGCTAGCCCAGCGGCACCGGAAATGTAGAAAATACCTGGCCAACCAAGACTGGACGAAGCGAGCACACCACTAACGGCAAGCATTATCACGGTACCGAACTGGGCGCCAGCATAACTTAACGTTCCCAGCCGGCCGCGCTCGGATGCTGGTGCCCACCGGGAAAGCATCGTGTGGGTGGAAGGAAAGATGAAACCCTGGCTCAATCCCTGAATGATTCGCAACGCAATGACGGCCTGCAACGTGGAACATCATTCTGTAGTATCATCGTTTACGTTCGTGGCCATCATCTGGAGAGCAATTACCTTCGCATTACCAAGGTGCGCACACAATGGCGTTAGGACAGCGAGCGCAGAGCAGATAGCTAACGATAGCAGCATCAGTATTTTCGGTCCAAATCTTTGGGCCAACTGACCAGCCGGTATCTGCGTCACGACGTAGCCCCAGAAGAAGCTACTCAGGATGTACGATTTCGTGCGCTCGTCCCAGTCGAACTCCTCAAAGTCCTTGTTGGCGGCATGCCGATCGACCATGGCCACGATAGCGACGGACAGGTTGACGCGCAGTGCGTAGGCCACCGTGAGGCCAAAGAATAGCAGTAAAGTTTGTACATGGCGTGCGCCAAATCCGCTCGCTGAAAGAAAAGATGGAGAGAGGGTTTGTTAGGGACAGAATCGGAACGAAGGAATGCAGTGTTTTACGTTGCTGCGGAACTCCTATTGGCCGGTACTGATGGGTGTCTGTTCGACAGCACAAGCAACCGAAAGGCATGATGGTTTGAGGATGAGTTCAGATCACAGCAACAGAAACAAACGCCGTTCGTGGGGCTAACGATAATGCATTCTCTTTGTACTGCCCACGCTATTAGGCTGATGATAAGGAACAAGGGGCACCAGCCACCGTTGGCACCGTTTCACCTCGTCGCTTCCATAAGGCAGATAACTTCGTGTCGCTCCCCAGAGCGAAAGATCATCCGCGGATCGTTTCCCAGCAGGCCGTGCAAAAGAAAGGCCTTGCTGACGTTGCTAGGAGGCCGCTACCGCAGTCGACCGAAGGTAAACACTGCGATAAAATTTATGGACCCCGCCGTACGCTTCGAAACCGGAATGATAACAGAGAAATTGAAGTCAAACACTACATTTCACTTCACAAATTGTGGGGATTTCGTTCGGCCCCGTGGCGTTGTTGCAATTTGAACAGCTGTTTTTGTTTTGCCAATCTGTGCCACGCCAACGCGTGGCTGGATATCCCCAGCTGACCATGACAAATATCTTTGAACACGATAATCAGCAACACATTTATCAAACTAGGAATCAAAACCTATAGGACGGTAAAGCCATAGGTTTTTTTTAAATTCCCATAGGAATCCTATGGGAATCCTATAGGTTTTGACGCGGCGTCAAAAGTTTTTGCGCAGTGTAGAAACGGTCTCACAACATCTTCTTTTTTTTTTCTGCCGAACACCTGTTGCGTCGATTTTTGCACCGATGCATCGATGCAATTCATCCATTCATTTCATATTCATTAATCAAACGGGCATCCTATTCAGTTCATGATAGCTGATAAAATGATTAATTTTATAAATTTGCGGTATTTAAGATAATGTGATAAAATCGATATCGATACTTTAATTTAATTGTTTTTGATAATCTACATCTGTAATATGGCATTTAGAGCAGGCATTGTAGTTGCACAAAGAAGGCGAGCGTCAACCCGCGTGGACACGTGGTCCAACAAAATTACTAGCTCTCGATTGCTTTATCGCGTGGCTACAGTGTAAAATTAAGCAAAATATTTTGTCACCTCGAAGGGGTTCAATGCAAATGCCTCGGCGGTGTGTTTCCCTTCAACTGGTTTCCACTGGCCATAGCTTTCCTTGGGTGCGGCCGCACTACTTTTCGTCCACTCCAAGGCGCGATCGATCGATCGAGCGATTTATGCGCGTCACATAAGTTAATAATCCATTCGAACAAGTTGCCACACCTTCGATGGAGAGATAATTTACATATTTTTCTCCGCGGACCCCACTCCACACCAAACACTACCGTTGGCATAAGCTGCCGATGGCGATCGAAAGGCGAGCCACTAATCGAGGAAACACGGGCGGCAAATTGCGCCTTGGGTACGAGAATTTTTACGTTTAGGCAGAATGTGACAAAGGGGATTTCCTATCTTTTGGGCTTTTCTTAGACCTACAATACCCCTGAACCGATGCCCAACTGCCCTCGGATCTCATACCTTCATCTTTACGATTTTTAACCATTATCACCAACTATATGTAAGCTGCACTACCGGAAAGGGCCAAACCCCAGAGGCAAGTGCTTCACTGACCCACTTTCGAAGCGCGACTAACCATTTCTGATTGATATGCCGGTATTAATGTGTTACATCACGTTTTGCCCACACCGCAGCTCGATAGCGATAACCGGTGAAAACAGCCGAACCAGTCGGTCCTGGACTTGGCAAGATCAAATAGCTGGAAACACTTCAGGTTCACGCTACCGAATCAATCTGCAAACAATGGGGTCGCTCTCTGAAGCAGGAGGTCCACAAACATGAGCTAGCAGATAAGTCACCATCGAAATGCGCCCTCAGGAACGGGCAAGATAACGAGGTGGCGCCCCCAGGCTACTCCCTTTAAATATTGATTAATCATTGATGAATCTATGTGGCCATTGGTTCACATTGACCGGTACGATCGGTCAAGTGGACTTCACTAGAACCGGCAATGTACTGTGATCGCCATAACAGTCGGTTTTGCCCTTGTCCGATGTCCTGCCACTGATAACGAGAAGTACTGAGCGCAGGGCCGGCTGGGAATATGCGGTGTCACGCTTTGTCCTCACGCTGACCTTTAGTGGTTGGACAGTACAAACCAGCTAAGGGATCCAAGGAGTCCAGTGTAGCAAGAATTCCAAGCATCGAAGCACGCTTTTCGATAAATTCGGCTCCCCTGACCTCTTGAATGTCCTTAGTTAAGGTTAGCATAGATATTATTGACCTCATTATTGACCATAATATGTACCACGGCGTACGGTTCAATGATTGGCAAATTTATGCATCATGGACACACGACATTATTATGACCACCATCCCGGTAACCGGTCACGTTTAGAGGCAGGAAATCGGAAGTTCAACTTGCGCATAAACATTTCTGTCGAGCGCTGTGGCGCCATGGCTTCTACTACATCGTCGTGGCAGCTTTTGGTCGATCGGCTTGACCATCAAACACAAGTACGCTCCAACTTCGCCGTAATGTTTGGTGACGCACGAAGAAGTAAATTCTTACTTGGACAGCACACGTAATCCTGGCGACGTGATGTTTGCACAGTCACAACTTATGCTTTTGGACGACGGCGCAAGTGCCAGGATTGTCGTTGTGTAGTTGAGGTCGAATCACTTAGGTAGCTGACACTGATAGCCTGATAACGATTATCTGATAACCGGGCAAAACCGAACGCAGCAAACATAGGATTGCGTTGCATCGCAGCTAATTGCAATTGAGACGGCTCGCGACCGTGAGCTGTTTATCTTTATAGTGCAGTGTATTGACATGATTAGGACGTTGGCATTCCGAGCAACAGGATTAAAGAAAAGAGGTTATCAGGGAACTGTTCAAGGTTTCTGCTGTTCTAGGTGTGATGAAAGCAACAGAAGCAGTTGTTTCTACTAAATAATATTTTCACTCGATCGCAATCGGACCAGCTCACGGACTCAGACCAACATCTCAAAAACTGGTTATCGACTAGGTCTCGGTGTCCGGAATTTGCTTTCAGATTCCATCAAAAAGTCGCCTGAAGTGGATTGAATAATTTGAATGCCAGAGAGCCACGGATTAGTTGAGCAGGTTCTTCTACCGAACCCCCACACCGGACCCTCTCTTGTGCCTCCATTGTTCCTGATTAGCTGGTTTAAATGTCCCCTCCCGCGCTTTGCACACGTGGCCAGGTGGTATTAGCGTCTACACAAATCGCATCTCGCAGTCGCGGCAGCATGTGTCTTGAAGCTGACGGAGGGATTGTCTGCATCATCATCATCGTGACAATTTGCCTCGTACGATCTCCTACGGGCTCCAAACCGATCATCAATCAGAACGACAGTTGTTGCACACCTTACCGGAACTGCCCAGACACAATGGCTGGCGTATGAGATGATAAAATGATGAGACGCTGAGACGCTCTCTTGTGTCTAAGGAATGTGCTGCTTAATGCTTCTGTTGTGTAGTAAATTCGTGCTGCGTGATTGCGGCTACACTTGCATGTTCTGCGACATCTCGACACGATGCTGACTGTTGTCGAAGAAGCGC
>NC_064877.1:53633146-53638146 GCF_943734665.1 Anopheles aquasalis
TCCACTCGTTGATTCATACAGTGGTCGGCGTAAGTAAAAGCCCACCTCTATTGTCCACCACGTTTGCATTTTGGGTCGCAAAGGCCATGTGATTTTTTTGCTAGAAGCTCCAACTTTCCTCTTTCCTAATCACTTGCATTGAGCTTGATAGGTTTGATAGTCTCTTTTTAAAAAATCTTTAATTGCGAGATGGTCAATCACGAATGTGACAAAAGTAAAAGCCCACCGGCAAGGAAACATGTTTATCAATTCATATGGGCCACTCATACCCCGGATTTTCATTTGTAACTATTTTGACATGTTTTTTACATGGTTTCAGTAATGTTGGGTATTATTTTCATTGTATTGCTTTGTAAAATAATAATTTTTAATAGAAACATCGTTCATACCGGGAATTTATTTAAAAATTCCCACAAATTCTCAACCTGAGCTTTGAGAAGGTGATTCTAGACGATTAATACGACGAGGATGTCAATCAGAACTTATAGTTTTAGCGATTCGTTTAAAATCGTTTTCCTATTGCTCAACAAAATTGCTTCCTCGCGTGCCCATACGCTGACTGAATAAATCAAAGAATTGATTTCAAGAATTGAGAATCAAGATAATTGACGGTCTGGCATACCATGGTTTGCTTTCTATCAAATTCTCTATCGGCGTGTTGCATTAAAATCCATAATTGATGATTCTAAAAACAATAAACTACTTCTCGTGCCTTCTTTAAGCTTGAAAACATATTTCCGAGTGAAATTAAGACGATTCAGCTCAGTTTTGGATGAAACGGATGTCTTTTAGCAGCATCCACTCCTGCACTCATGTGGAACTGATCTTCAGAGGCATACTTCGCTCCAAAATTGACAGCGAAAGGGATGCGATGATTGAATAGATAGTTAGTTTCGACGATTTCTTAATCTCTGGAGATTTTTTCTACATTTTTTCAATCATCCGTCTTCCGAGAGCGTCCGAAATTGCAGCTGTAAGCTACTGATCTAGGACATTGGTGATTAATTAGCATGTCATGAACTGCCCTCCGATTGATGATAATTTTTCCGCTAATATCTGTTGAAGTACTTGGTTCAAACAATGATTAACAAGTAGTTTTCTGATGAGCATAGGGTCTGCTATCCGTTGATACACCCATACCACGTGGAAAAACCCGCGCGCAATCGGCTTTCCATTGGAGATGTTAGGATTAGTGAACTTAAAATATGTAAACAATAATGGAGGGTACGTAAAATATGAAAACAGACGTAAAAAAAAGTCCTATTAAAGATACAGTAACCACAGGGCACAGGGCACAGGGCTCTGTCAGAGTCCTAATAATATTTTTTTCGCACTTAAAGAATTTTCAAAAAGAGACTATCAAACCTATCAAGCTCAATGCAAGTGATTTGGAAAGAGGAAAGTTCGAGCTTCTAGCAAAAAAATCACACGGCCTTTGCGACCGAAAATGTCGAATTTACAGGCGAAAACGTGGTGGACCATAGAGGTGGGCTTTTACTTATGCCGACCACTGTAGGATCAGCGGGAAGTAGAAAGCATTCTGGTGACGCCGCATGATGCTCGCGCCTGGCGGGGGGATTGGTTCGATTCGGTGGCAAATTAATTGTTGCCTCGCTCTGGCTGCGGGGTTACGCACGTGAGAAAGTCTCACACTTACGTCGGTTGTGTTCCAGGTACGATGAGTACACGGGGCGGCTCGGAAAACCCGGATGGGAAAGGCAAGGCGTTACGCTGCTTTTGCGCGATCGATTCTCAAGGCGTTTAATGAGACCGGACCATTCGGTCTCAACATTCGAACGGCTTATCGTTGGGATGATGCCCCACCAAGCAAGTGGTATCGGATGGACTAATAATCAATCATAGAGTTAGTAAGAGGGAACCAGAATTGAGGAAATGGTGTGTCCAAGCTTTCCATAAATGTGCCGATTAATGTCAAACCCCACAGTGTGGACTTCAAGTACGCCAGGTTCCATCATGCGTCTTCGTGCGTACGTGCGTGCATGTGCGCGTGTTCGCAGGGCCGCGCCGGCACATCACACGTGAGTAACATTTTGTTACGACGAACGATGGCAGCAGAGCAGGAGCGCCATACAATTTCGAGAGAATATTAATTAGTTTTGATACGGACATTGGCAATGTCGTCGATCGGTCGTCGATTAATGCCCACCGGGGGGGGGGGGGGGGGGGGGGGGTTACGGTCACGTTGGAGGTAACGTAAGGCTGATATCAGCTGATGCGAAGCGATGAGTTCTAGCGTGAAGCTAGAGATGATTCGAAAACATTCATTAGTAAAATGTAAAATGAGCGTCTTTGAAGGACATCTTTTTACGATTCATCGGGCTCTACCCAATGCCAGTCAGTACGTCATTTTGCGGTGTCAATTTAAGCCACTATCAATTTATCAAACATATTTGTATCGGAACATCGTTCACAGGTGGAGGCACTTGAGATCAACGTGCGCCAGAGTGTCTTGCACGGGGGCATCGGCTGATTCGCGGGCAAAGATGCTCGTTGGATCTGTTTTGACGTGTGGCGTGCGCGCAGGACACTTCAATGAAGCCGTAAAGTTTACTTCTTGGATGCAATCCTCATGATATCAACCTATCTTTCACTGGAAATGGTGTCAGATAGCGAATAATATAGGCACAAACACGTGGCTAACAAAAAGAGTGATTCATTTCACTTCCTGCAGCAACGTGTCGTTTGATTGAACTCCGGATTTCACAGGAAAAGTCCAATTTTTTCGAGTTGTTGAAAGAAATAGAAAGGAAGACAAGTTATACAAAGGAATTCTAAAGTTATGTGTTGATCATAGAATGTAACCTGTTTTAGTGGAACACTTGTATACTTGCCTATCTCTATCTTTCGCCTTTCGCGGAAGAATAGAAAAGAGCATTTTACTTGTGTGGCTTGGTCGCTGGCAAATAAAGCCAAATTTAAACCAAAGCCAATGCCAATTTGCTCGAGAAAGTGTGTACCAAAAATTAGACAGCCATGCTTTTAAACGTGAATAAAGTTCTTTATGTTCATTTTATGCATTAAATTTTTCGCAATGAACAAGCATATAGGGTGCGCCATCAGGATGTATCCTTTTTTAAAGCTGAATAACTCTGTCATTTTTCAGCCGATTTAAAAAAATAAACCAATTTTTTTTAGGTTATTCTATGCCATTTATTGTGCCATACTCAGACTATAATATCGATCGAATGTCCGCCTTCATACGACATACCAAAAATCGGCCTTTTTTCGGGCATTTTGTATTGTTTCGACAGCATTTAGGGAGTTATGTGGCAATTTCAGCTCTAATATTTGCTTTAGGTTCTTTCATAGCCTTCAATTTGTTTGCAAAAACCTTATTTTTCAAATAGAACCACAGAAAAAAGCCCAGCGCCGTCATATGCGACGAAAGAGGAATCCACTATTTATTCATCATCCATTGCACAATCGCATTCTTTTCAATGTAAAGTGTGACAATTTCAGTCCGCTCTTTTAACGTGAAGTGATCCATCACAAAAATGGCATAGACTGAAGTTTCAGAAACTCTCCTTTTTGTCAAAATCGGCTGAAAAATGACAGAATTATTCAACTTTAAAATAGGATACTTCCTGATGGCGCACTCTGTATTTGCTCAACATTTTGGACCAATCGGAGTAAAACGGAAAAATGGAACTGCTTTGAGAAAGATAATAATAGTATCTCATGATTGAGTACAGCACATAGAGTCTTAACATTCTATAGAATAGTTGTACTCAAATCAGACATTTTTAAATAAATAAAATCTGATTGATTCGTCACAAACAAATAATAGAAAATCAGTGTTCGTAGTTCTTAAATAACGTTAGTTAGCCCTTAAATCATATTCTTGTCAACTCCAATGCATTGCTGGAATGATGTGTTTTTTTTTTGCTTTTTTTCTTTGTTTTGGATGTCGGTCGGTTTGACCGAGAGACCGAGACCGAGACCAAGACCAAAAAGGGCTCAGGCCTAGCGCACGGTGCCACCTAGCGCACCTAGACCCTAACCCAGTGCCGGCACCAAGGGAAGTCCCAGGGGAAGCATAAACTGATTCGACGACGCGCTGTTCACGAGCACGAGAGGGGACAATCATTTACCCCTCCAGCGCTACAATCGGCAAGTGGTCTTCTTCAAGAAAATTCTTTTACTGCTCACAATCTGGCCATCTATCTAAAATATTGGCGTCCATTCAGAAGACTAAACAGTCTCAAGAGGGGTGGATATAGTCTGCTGCCATTCGTGAAACATGTCGGGACCATTGATGATTTTTCAGTTGGTAAAGTGTAGAGGTAAGTCTGTGGGAGGAAGAGCCAAAATGGATACGTATGATCTGCTCTGTTGTTGTTGGGGCTGGCAGTATTTCGTCCTAGGTGAATGTTCGTGCAAGTAGCGTGGATGTTGATGACCATGTGTTGTTCATATATGTCGTTTCTAATGCATTTCTAATACCTGGCAAAGGATCTACTGTTGCAGACAAAGATCGTTCGTCGATTGTAGTGCCTGATAAACGAGTAAAGAATATCTGGCTTACTTTGGAAGTCTGGGCTATCTATTTTTTTCCGAATGTAGCGATAAACTACTCCTGGCACTTTCATTTACTAATTTTATTTCCGAACACGTTCGCAGCTCGTTCGCGTTAATTTACGATCAATCGCCAAATAAAAAAATATCATTATTAATCAGAATTGGCCAACTGTTGTTCGCACATTGATACACAAGGAAATGGATCTGGAGACTGTTGATCCCCCTGAAAACCAAATATGTCGCCAAATTCCTTTGTAGCAGTCGCATGTAGTTGTTTAAAAAAAACGCAAAATTCCAGAACATCTTCAAGCGCGTTTCAACTTGAGTTCGGCTTAAACCTCTCCCCAACGCGCTCCAGGAATCATCGAAAACATCGAAATCACCACTCATAAAGCGCTTTATTACACAGGGCAGCAACCCCCCTACCCCCTCACCCAGAAATTTTCTGGGCCCTATACATT
>NC_064877.1:53643146-53675646 GCF_943734665.1 Anopheles aquasalis
ATCGGTAGTCCAATTGAAGATTACGAAGTAGATCTTGATTCAAACTGTTGATCCAAGAAACAACATTCTCGGAGCTAGCTTCTTCATCGTCGAGCTCTTTGTTGTTATCCGCCCTGAATACATCTTTATCTTGTACAATTGCTCATTCCTATCCCACATTCTGCCTAATTTGCCATTTCTGATTTTGATTGCTGTTCTAGCTTAACTACTTCTGTTAACTCTTCTAACTTAGAATATTCATTTGTCTGTGATGAGACAGGCAGCATTTTAGCGATATCCTCGACATCGTAGTCCAAGCCCTCTGTCCTAGCAAACTTGGATAAGGCGAGCTTCAATTGGTTTAACTTAAGTTCGAGTTCATTAAAAGACGTTTTGATTCCCACAGCAGATCCTTTGGTATGGACTTTATGAGGAGTCGGACGCGGCGTTGTAGTAGTGGTAGTTGTTGTAACTTTTGGAGCTATGTATGGCTTTTTGGTGGTATGTCCCTTCTTGGGACATGGTATTGTAGATCCGATATGCTTATGGTTCGGATAATGATAGTACGCACTCTCATCACCATAACTCCACGGAATACGCTCAACCGGAACCGGTTCAAAATATTCTGGTTGTCGATAAACGGTCGCTTCATATGGTGAGTAGATATCCGATGGTGGAATATACTTAAGTGGAACATCATCTATAATAGGTGGATTTGGATAGTAGAGCTTTCCTGAAAAATGAGAAGAATACAGAGTTTACAATTCAAACACCGTTTTGTTGTTAAATCCAATGAATGTTGCATGCTTACCTGCGTTGAGGAATGAAATGTGGAATACACTGAACAGAACAGAAACTGACACAACTCTCATTTTAGCCAATGTTCGCCAATTGATACGAATGTGAAGATATCGTCACTTCAAGAGTTCGTTAAAAACTGAAATGATTTACCAAGTTAGGGTTGTTTTATAGAAAGTTGTAAGTAAATTACATGTTACCTAGATATCCTTGCCCATCAACGGGTAAAATTTGCTTGGCTTCTTCGCCAATAACACAGTTGGATGATTTGTATGGTAGATGAATTCAATTTAGGTAAATTATGATGGGTTTATTTTATACTTCAGGTAAATCACACCTGCATCCACAGGTACTGTAACGGGTTGGGGCGATCCGGGTGCGAAGGTGAACACGAACCGCGGGCGTTTCACGCGCAGAACGCTGAGTTTATACTTACACAGGAAGCTGGCAGAGACTATTCGAAATAAGTGATGACGGAGCGGGGCTTGCGCGTAGCGCATTAATCGATCTCCGTAGATACTCATTAGAAAGCCTTCTGACAGTCCTTAAGATTCCGTTACCGTTTGATCTGAAATTACTTGATCAGCAGCAGAGTGGGTCATGCGTTGACGCAATTGCCGTTCTCCGTGGGATCGAAATAAAAACAGAACCACTCGGTTTGGTTTCTAAAGTACAAAAGACGTTTATTAAACAATTTCTTGGGTTTATATACCCTTTTGATTCCTATCGTAGATAGGTATGAGCGAGATAGATGATCTCCCTCCAACTGCTAATCCAACTTGATGCCTAATGCATCGGTCATAGGAACGAAAATAGTTTCGTTTCCCTATGTCCGACCTTCGTATCTTTTTACGTCTTTGCTTCGGTCGTCCTTCTTATGTGTGTTATGGCATCGCGTTGGTCCGATGCACAATTTCGGATGTATGTTAGAAACGAGACGATTGTCCCGTTCTCGACAGGTACTCGGGCAATACTATTGCCACTACTGAACATGATATAAACCAGTAGTCATAATAGAGGAAGTTAACCATTAAGGGGAAATAATATAAATATAATGAATTGAAAGACAAAAATGGAGATATATTTGGTTATTAGTTTTGCTAAAATGAAAACAATCTGATTATAATGTAGGCGAACAATCCATTAAAAATACTGTCTCTAATGTTCCGGAAGGACATCATTTAGCATACAACAAAGAAATCGCAGCCAGATCGATCCCGTAATATTAGGTTATACGACAATTGCAATCTTTCTTCTAATATACAAAAAAAAACATCAACATTGATGATTTGGTTAACATCAGCCATGGTCAACATATAACAATTTTCAGGGGGTGTAACACATTTCCTCTCTCATTTCATACAGATAGAGATAGAGAAAATTGGGTCAATGCCAAATTCTATGATTGTTGTAAAAACAAATGTTTCCATGTTTTTATTTTATTCTCTCATCGGAGGTAGTCTAAGGAAATACTACAATCAATTACACATTCGCGTATCGCGGACTCGTCAAACGCTTAAAGAGCTATTCGGTTTCTTTACAAATAAGACTACTTAAATTATCAGCTAGTTAATACTTGGTATCCATTTTGAAAATATCCATCGTTCGAAGGAAGATAACGAAGTAAATCTTGATCCAATCCGTTGAACCAGGATGAAACGTTCTCAGGGCTTACTTCTTCCAGTTGTGAAGGCAGCGAATGGATTCCCATTTCCGGAAGATTTACATTCGCTCCATGAAGTCGGTGGCCCAAAGGACGATCACGAAGTGGATTTTGATTCAAACCGTTGAACCACGGAACAACGTGCCCTGGCCTAACTTCTTCACGATGTTCATTCGCTGCAATTACTTCGTCCTGATGTCCATCGTCCAAAGGAAGATCACGCAGTGGATCTTGATTTAATCCCTCGAACCACGGAACAACGTTGTTGGGAGTAACTTCTTCCTGTTGTTTAGATGACAAATTAATTTCCGTTTCCTCCAGATCTACATTCGTTTTCTGATCTGCATTCGCCTCTTGGTGTGTTGATGTGTTCTCTATCGTTTGTTCTGTAACTACTTCCAGTAAACTTTTCGCTTTTGAATCCTCGAGGTCTGATCTGGTCATATCTGCTTCTTGTACAATTGCTTCGTCCTGCCCTACATCTTGCGTAATCTGCATTTCTGACTTTGATTGCTCTTCCATTTCTTGCTTTGGTTGCTCCTCAACAACTTCTCCCTTTCCTTCCACCTTCGAATCTTCGTTTGTCTCTGAAGAGACAGGAAGTGTTCTAGCGCCATCCTCGACATCGTATTCCAAGCCCTCTGCCCTAGCAAACTTGGATAATGCGAGCTTCAGTTGGTTTAACTTAAGTTCGAGTTCATTAAAAGACGTTTTTATTCCCACAGCAGATCCTTTGGTATGGACTTTATGATGAATCGGACGCGGCGTTGTGGTGGTAGTGGTAGTTGTTGTAACTTTTGGAGCTATATATGGCTTTTTGGTGGTATGTCCTTTGTTGGGACATGGTATTGTAGATCCGATATGCTTATGGTTCGGATAGTAATAGTACGCACTCTCATCACTAAAACTCGGCGGAATATTCTCAACCGGTATCCATTGCAAATTTTCCGGCTGTGGATAAATTGTTGCTTCGGATGTTATGTAGATATCCGAGGGTGGTATATATTGCGGTTGAACTGGAACATCATCTATAGTAGGCGGATTTGGATAGTAGAGCTTTCCTGAAAAAAGAGCAGGATTCAAAGTTCACCCATCGAACATCGTTTTGTTCCCATGAAGCTGCATCTCGTGAATGCGATCTCACCTGCGTTGAGGGATGAAATGTGGAATACACTTAACAGAACAGAAACTGGTACAATTTTCATTTTGGCCAATGTTGGTGTTACGTTTTCCGCCGCTTAATCGGAACGGTTCTTTAAGTACTTTAGATAACTTCTTTTATAACTTGGTCAAAGCGCGAGGCGTTTTAATAATTTAGCGAATTGTAGCGAAGCGTTCCGGAGCCGAAAAAATCCGTCCGTTCTCCGCGTCGCTTAGGTTACAAAATGGAAGCACCGGACGTTTTGCGTCTAGTCATCTAATCTGCTCTCTTCTCCAGTTGCCGCAATCGGTCATCGCCCCGATTGCCAGTTAATCCTCTCGCTGGTCCTCGTGAGCGATTGGGGACACCGCTGTTGGCACGGTTTGGGCGAGCGAGAGAGTCATCACTCCAGTGCCCAACAGATCATGGCCGATTCGCTGCGATAGCCGCGCAGGTCGAGGAGTTCGGGCGAGGTTTGGATGCTGTTTCTGAAATACTTCATTTAAAAAAAATCATAATTATCGATCCGGTTAGGTTAAAAAATAATTGCAGTCTTCCTTATAAAATACGAAAAAACATCATTATTGATGCATTACAGGACCTTTTTGTTCTTTTGTGATTCAGAAACTTCTCGCTGATGGTGAGTATAATTCAGAGATTACTCATTTCCATTGATAGAAACACACTTCACCTCTCATTCCATACTGATCAAGAATTTTCTGTACGTATATTATTATACAGGAAGATCAATCACTTAACATTAATTAATATGAGCTCAGCTAAGTTTGTTATAAGTTTCGAGTAATCTTGCAGCAAGTAGTTGGTAAGATAGTTGGTTTTATATGAACAGCGAAAGAGATAACCATAAAAAGGTAATTATTTACTTTTTGAACAAGTACATATGATTGATTTATGATATACACTGCTGGCCAATAAAATAGGTAACTGATTTTAAACTGCAATATTTAGTCATTTTTCAAAATCTATTGTATCCATTGGTATTCCAATGATATCACAAAATCGTAGAACCAAAAATAATACAAAGAAAATGCAAAAGGAATATAATTGCGAGGAATTGGATAAGGTTCAATTGGGTTTATGTCAGTATATTGACATGGCCAAAACAAAACTGACACATTATTTCCAACAAACCATGATTTCATTTGTTTTGATATATGGTTTGAATCGTTGTCCTGTGGAAATACCCATCTTAGAGGCATGATTTCTTCTGCGTGAGGTGAGCATTACCTCTTCCATAATTGAATTATACTCGACAGCATTCATGGTGACCTTTATTTTGAAAATGGGGACCTACACCAATCCACGAAAATCATCCCCAAAATCATGATCCTTCCTCCACAATGTTTTACAGTTTTTTTATGAAGCGCGGATGAAATTCTTTGCCAACAGGTAGTCGAACATTGCGCTGAGAGTCCAAACTAAATAAATTTATTTTAGTTTCGATGCTCCATACATTTTTACGCCACTTTTTGTTACCTTCAGTACCTTGCCAATAACGATATTGATCTGCACACCGTTTCCTCATCTGTAATTTTTTTTTGCTCAACAGTGGCACTTTTCGTGCAATTCGTCCTGGTAGATTAGCCTCTTCTAGCCGCTTACGAAAGGTTTTTGAGCTAATAATATCGATTATTTGTGAGAAAATTGTTTTGGATGAAGCAAACGGATCAGTTTTGGCCAAAAGTGATATGCGATGATCAGCCGTTGGCTTGGTTTTTCTCGGCTTAGCTTGCGTTTCTCTTGTTTTTTTCCACACCAAAGCATTTCTCACAAAGATTGTACCTTGTGCCTTCCTTGAGCAAATTTTCACAACCTTGCATTCGTCAGGGTTGCAATGATTGCATCTATCCATTCTGGGTGTTCTAATAAGAAACAACGATGTGTCTTGGGTTCAGAATTGAAAATAGATTGTAGCAAAAACAAACAAACCAGCCTTCTTTCAAAAAGTTGAGTGAAAGAACGAACAACGAATTACAACGAATTACCAATTATTTTGAACACGCCAAACCAGTGTATCAAAGTGGGCGATAATACACCTCTCACTTTTAAGTAAACTATCACCAAGAGGGCTGATAAATGTCGTAAACTAGTGTATGTAAGTACACTATAAGGATGGTGAACATTGCATGTGCAGTTTTTAGAGTTGAGTTCAAATTATACACAATTACCTATTTTATTGGCCATCAGTGTATCATTTAAATTGATCCCTTTCGAGTTTTTATTTTATTGTCATATTTTTTACAGTGTCTTAATCTTTCCCTAAGATAAGAATATCAAACGGACCGGTAGCTAGTGGTTTTGTTTACAGTAAGGCTAATTTATTTCCTCGTTATAAGAATTAGTTAACCCTTTGTAACCATTTTGAAAATATCGGTCGTCCAATGGAAGATTACGAAGTAAATCTTGATTCAATCCCTTCAACCACCGAACAACATCCTCGGAGCTAGCTTCTTCCCGGTGTTCAGGCACCAAATGGATTTCCGTTTCTTGCTCATCTGCATTCTCTTCTGGATCTGCATTCACATCCTGATTTGCATTCGCTTTCTGATCTGCATTTGCCTCCTTACGGGTTAATGTGTTGTCTATCATTAGTTTTCTCATTTCTTCCAGTAGATGCATATCATCGAGGTCTTCGTTGTTATCCGCCCTGAAATTATCTTCTTCTTGTACAATTGTTTCTTCCTGCCCTACATCTTGCGTAATCTCAAGTTCTGATTTTGATTGCTCTTCCATTTCTTGCTTTGGTTGCTCCTCAACAACTTCTTCCTTTCCTTCCACCTTCGAACCTTCGTTTGTCTCTGAAGACACAGGAAGAGTTCTAGCGTCATCCTCGACATCGTAGTCCAAGCCCTCTGCCCTAGCAAATTTGGATAAGGCGAGCTTCAATTGGTTTAACTTAAGTTCGAGTTCATTAAAAGACGTTTTGATTCCTACAGCAGATCCTTTGGAATGGACTTTATGAGGAGTCGGACGCGGCGTTGTGGTGGTAGTGGTAGTTGTTGGAACTTTTGGAGCTATATATGGCTTTTTGGTGGTATGTCCCTTCTTGGGACATGGTATTGTAGATCCGATATGCTTATGGTTCGGATAATAATAGTACGCACTCTCATCACCAATATAGGGAATATTCTCAAGCGGTATCCATTGCAAATATTCCCATGTTGGATAAACGGTCGCTTCATATGGTGAGTAGATATCCGGTGGTGGAATATACTGAACTGGAACATCATCTATAATAGCCGGATTTGGATAGTAGAGCTTTCCTGATAAAAGAGAAGAATACAGAGTTTACAATTCAAACATCGTTTTGTTGTTAAATCCAATGAATGTCGCATGCTTACCTGCGTTGAGGAATGAAATGTGGAATACACTGAACAGAACAGAAACTGACACAACTCTCATTTTAGCCAATGTTAGCCAATTGATACGAATGTGAAGATATCGTCGCTTGAAGAGTTCGTTCGAAACTGAAATGATTTGCCAAGTTAGGGATGTTTTATAGAAAGTTGTAAGTAAATTACATGTTACCTAGATATCCTTGCCCATCAACGGGTAAAATCTGCTTGGCTTCTTCGCCAATAACACAGTTGGATGATTTGTATGGTAGATGAATTCAATATAGGCAAATTATGATGGGTTTGTTTTGTTAATTACCCTAACGAGAAGTTTACATGAAGGTATATACTTCAGGTAAATCTCACCTGAATACAAAAGCATATCATTATCACTGTGCTGATCGTTATGAAAATGAAGATGTTTTTTTTTTAATTTGAAGCCATACGCTACCTAACAGGTTCTTAAATCGTACCGCACTATAACTCAAAGAAGAACTTTCGCAAACAAAAGTGTTGGAATTTAGTTTGAAATTAAAACTGTTGTTGTTTTAGTCATCATCGATAACATTAACATTTACATTATTACGGGACTTATAAGCTCTTCGTTCATTGGTCGAGTTATCCATCTAACGCTTTATCAACGCCTGTCCTCGTCAACTTGTGTGAGTGAAAGTGATCTATCCAGATCCTGCAAGTCCGGATCTTCGTCTAAAAGTCGGGCATACTTGAATACAGCTAATTTAAGTACAAGTAGCTTATGTTCGATGTCTTTCAAAAAATTATTCAATTGAAATTGAATTTGGTTTCCCTTTGTGGCATCCGTTTTTGTGATATCTGTATTCAGTGCAGATTGTTTATGATGGTGATGATGATGGTGATGGTGATGATGGTGTGTATGATTTTTTTTATGTTTATGATGATAATGAGTATCATCATGATGGTGGTGACGTAGCTCTTCATCCTTAGACGGTGGAGAAAGGGTGGTCGGAGAAAGTGCAGTGAATACGTCATGTTTTAGTCCATCAGCTGTGTGCGCAGTGGAACTCTCTGTTGGGGTAATGGTCCTGCCTGCTACTGTTGCGGAAGTTGCCATATCTTCGGGTGTAATGTATTGTCTTTCGATAGTATGATTTTGCTGTAAAAAAAAAGTCGATGAAGCGGCGTGCTTATGATTCACATGATAGTAAAACGGAGTCACCTGTTTTGTACTGCCTCCTTGAGAGTTGAAAGCAACACTCTCTACCGATGTCCATTGCTTCGTTTCCCTAGAAGGATAGTGGACTGGTGCATACGATTGCAGATTGTACACTGGACGGTCGCTGAACCTCGATGGATGGTGATGGCTTAATTGAGGTGTATTGGGCTGTATATCCGCGGGGTGCTGATAGTAAAGCGTTCCTTAAATTTAAAATACAGTTTGAGAAAATGTTAAGATATCTGAAGGTTTTAATTTTTGATGCCACAATTACCTGCTTTTAGTGATGAAATGAAGCATCCAACTAATAACACTGAGATCGCAAGATCTTTGCACATTTTGAAGATTTACTTCAATTTCATCAAGATTACTTAGATTTCTTAAATGAAATCGTCAATATTTAGTTATCTTTTAGGCACATAACACGTAAACAATTTGGTATCTTTGAAGCAACTAGTGTTCGCTCGTATATCGTTTGGATGTGATTAGAATGGCAATTTTGCTGGCGGTATGAACGCTCGAACAATGTCGTTGACCTTTAATCCATTAGCGTGGTTTTTAGTGATGGCGGACACGCAATCGTAACTTGGACTGTATTTGTTGAATCACAAACTACGCTTGAACTCTTCAACTTTGCTTCACTGCCGAGTAATAAATCTTCGTTAAATGTATCCCCAGTTTATTCTCAAGCATTCAGACTGAACTGTATCAGTTATGTTTAATTTTTTTATTTCGAATTAGCAGTTTGGATTAGGTAGCAACAACTTTCACAATTAAAAAGACGAAGAGATTTCATAATCAAGATAGGGCAGAACAACACTCGGGAAATTCTTTAATGTAAATAGGATTTTATTTTCATTCAACTTCAATAGCTCTCGCTTATTTATGTATAAGCTTAGGTACGCTTATACAAATCTTATACGTTACCACTGCAGAAGCTACAGTACAAAGTTTGTTTGAATACAAACGTACATTGGCGAATGAGCATAGAGGCTCATTGTAGTATAGAAATTATAACATATTGTTTCAGGCAGCGCTTTAAACTTCTTGAGGAAACTTGCAACTAAACATCGACAAAACATTTTCAGAGGATAGAAGACTCGTCGTCGTCGTCGTCGTCGTGGTCGTGAAGAGTATTTTTGTTCAATTCGCTACACCACCTCCGATCAGCATGATTCCGGTGGAGTGCAGTACCGAGGGCAGTAGTAGGTCCCACTGGGCACACAAATCTCGCCATTGAACACATAGTTCGCCGAACAGCGGAGTGCGCTTTGTTTACCGTCGATACAGAAGAAGTATTGCTCGCAGTTGCTATCATAATCGGCAAAAAATCCGTTCCGTGCGCATATTGGTGCGCTGCAGTCCCGCGAGATGCAGTTCTCGCTAGCCGCGGCATCGACATCATCGGCCGCTGGACAGGTGTACGCATCTCTCGATACACAGCTATGCCCGTCAAACACCTTACTACCACGGCAGGTCAGGGTTTGGAGTTTTTCGTTTTGCTGACAAAAGTAGTACTGACGGCACAGGGAAGCGCGATCCGGGTAGTAACCATCTGGGCGACCGGCACAGATAGAATCTTCCTCGCAGGTTGAAGTCTCATCGCCAGACCGTTCCGTTCGTCTCCTTTCCACGCACGCCCCATTGGCGAATATCTGCCCTGGACCACAGAGGTACGAGATTTTGTTACCCTCAGTGCAGAGATGGTACGCACGGCAGCCTGAACGGGCATCCTTGTAGTACCCGTTTGGTTTTCTCCGGCACGAGTCGAGATCCTCGATCGGGCATGTGTAGCTTGCCTCCGAGACGCAGTTTTCACCATCAAATATGAAACCATTTCTACACCGAAGTACCGTTTTGGCACCGTTGTGGCAGTGAAAGTACGCTCCGCAGGCGACCGGCGAATTAGCGGCTACTGAGAAGTCCTGATAGTACCCGGACGCTCGTTGCGCACAGTCGATCGAGTAGGGAAGTCGGTGGCAGATTCCATCGTTTTCCTCGTTGCCACGACAGGTGCCAGACGGTTCATCAAAATAGAACCCATACGGGCAGGAGTACTGCTCGACGGTCCGTTCCTCTGCACAGCGAACATAAAATCCGCATCCCTTACGCGGATCCACGTAATAGCCATTTTGTCGATACTGACAAACGTCACCCGGTAGGTCGAGCCGCGGACAGTGATACAGAAAGCTTGGTACACATTGCTGACCATTGTACACCGTCATCGGAGGACATTCCAGGCGGTGAATCTGTCGCCGCGCTTGACACTGCACGTACGACCGACAGTCCTTTGAGGTCGCTGCCAGATGGAGTCCATCGGGAAGAAAGCTGCACGTGTTTGCGGCTTCAATGGATGGAGATTGATTCCCCGGCGACTGGCAGGCATCACCGTTCAGTAACGTGCATCTTCTCGCCCGCTCCTCAAACCCATAGCCGGGTGGACACTCGAGCACATCTTGCACTTGGTTGGCGTGACACACGAGGTACTTCCTACAGCTACCACTCTCTTGCAGCACATGGTTACCATTGCTCAAGCCGTAACAGCGGGAATCAGCTTCGTAATTGAAAGATGCACTGGTTAAACTCGGATTGTCACACGTTATCCCTTCGACTGGACTACAGCGGCGTCCATCGAACGCCCTGCCTATCGGACACACGTCGACGTGTTCGAGCGATCCTCCCTTGCAGCGGTACGCGCGTTGACAGTCTTGTGATGTATCGGCGTACACACCATTTGTCTTTCCAGTGCAGACCGGTTCGTAGCAGGTACCTGTAAGATGAGTGTGAAAGACAAGTGTGTTATCTAAGGTCCGACCGGTCTACAATTATCGATTAAGCAATTACCTTTGGTTCGAACACACCTTTGCTGATTGAAATCAAACTTAGCACCATCGGGGCAGTCGTACCGGATCGCTTGATTGTCGTAGCATCGATAGTAGGAACCACACTGTGTTCCAGGTACGGTGTACAGGAATTCATCATTATAAGAACACAACAGCTCAGATGTTGGTAATCCTGCTGAGAATAAACATGATACATGATATTTTATAAGTTAAACAATGATGTTGACTAATTCGGTGATTTGAAAGCATGACTGAATCGTATGGATAAATGATTAATTTCAAAAATCGTTGATGGCCAATTGCTTCCCCAAAACTAGCACCCGAAACCAGTTCTAATAACCCGTAGCCGAGAGATTGACGTCAATCGATTGGAGATTTGTTTTCGGGATTTCAAACAACTTTGCTGACGCTGAAAATAATCGCTACCCAAAATTGGATCAGATCGTGGTCGATCGTTGTATCAAGGCCTACTGGACCAAACGAAACGATGGGAGTAACATTACTTTCTAATTCACCGTTGACTTGTTCCTATGCCATTCGTAGTACACATTGGATTACAAAATCATTCGCTGCCGTTCAGCGAAGAACGCATTTCACTCACAGAATGGCCACGAGAATGTTCCGGCCAGTGTCCACTCTTCTACTGCTGTTGGTCGTTTGCTCGGCCATAGGAAAACCTTTTCCAGAAATACCGGATTTAGAAAATGTCGGAGAAAATCTTACGACCCCAAAGTCATCTGACGATTCTTCCGAAATATTCGATGCAGCGTCGGTTTTGGATGTTCCAGAGGAAACCCGGTCCCTGCCAACCCAAGATGATGATTGGCTATTTGAAGATGCTAGTGCCCCAAAGCTGAAAGTTGAACGCACCGTCTACTCAGCGCTACTGTACCAAGAGGATTCATTCGGTTTGGAATTTCTGTGCCCCGGCTTCTGGTTACGCAAGGATGTGGTGCTCATCCGGCGAGACTGTTGGGCGAACGATGTGAAGTAAGTGTTTTGGGGCAAGATCGTTGCACCGAACCCATAGAACCAGCCTTCTATATCGAATTGCATGTCCTTTCAGCATGAAAACCGACGGGTCAGTGTTGCATATTTTTACGAACGACGAGTATCCCTTCAAAATTTTACATTTGAAACCGAAACGCTGGGAATCGGAAATGGTGCTCCATCTAGCTAATATCGAAGACATACATATGGCAATGGACATGATGTCGTTCGAAAACTGTTTGTTGTTCGCGCTGCGAGAAGACTGCACACTGCTCGAGGTAAGAGGCGAACGTTCAATGTGCGCATTCTCATGCATTCTGACCGGTTATACGTTTCTTCCTCGTTTAGCGCTTTTTGTGGCATAGCCGACCTGTACCATTCAAGAGAGAGAAGAGCTCTTGCCAGGATGGACACATCTGTCTAAGGACACGTGTTCCACCTGCCGGCGAGCGTGATTACGCTTTGGTTTGCGGAGATTCGCTGGTTGGAGTGCAAGCGCCAACGCAAAACGGGTGTGATCGATCATTTGGAAGACTTTCGCTCTTGGATATTTCGCTCATCAAGGACTGGGTGGATCACGTGTTGCAATTGCCAGTGGAAGAACCGGAGCACCATTGCGGTAGTGGAGAGGGTGAAGACTACCTGCTTGATCGGTTCCCTTCTTCAGAAGCTTTATCTAGTTCCGAATATTAATCCGCCAAATCCGGAGTCTAGCACGCTAAAACCGTGCTTTACGAGGACTACAGCCAGCCAGCAGAACGGTCCAGCAGTTTGCTACTAAAAATGCAACACCAACCACACCGGTGGCTCTTCAAATTCCCAACAAACGCCATTCTGATCGATGACGGTGGTCCCCAAATTCCGGCGTGTTCCCCCTCCTGATCGACATTATCGTCAGCGTCCGACACTCTCGCGCTGCTTCAGCGCCGGACCATATGGACGCTCGACGATTTAATTTGTCGTTTCCATATATTTATTCCACCATCCCGGATTCTCTAACAGGTCGTTGGGTTTTATGAATGATCATGGAGCGCAGTTCTCCGGCATCGGTCCGGTGGTGGTTCGATCCTATAGGCGCTCTCCAGTCCAGGTCTCCGCTCGTCTGTGCGACATTGGTCGCGTATCAATAAAACGATAAATCAGCCGATTAGAGCCTCTTTCGTGGTCGCCTTGTCTTACACATTGGCGTTGGCTTCCAGCGTCAGCAGCAGCAGCAGCAGCTCCACGCTCCACACTCCACGTTGGATTAGGTATGTAAGGCAGGTTTTGATGATCTCGATGCTCGATGTTCGATGGGGCTTGGTTTGGGTTAGAGTGGAATGATTCGTTCGAAATGTGAAACGTGACCATGTAAACTCTCCTGAAGTGCTGATTCCTTATGAGTGTTCGTTTAGTTCTGCATTTTAAGTTAGTTTGAGTCGAATTTTTTGTGTTTATTTTTACAGTTTCTTTGCTTGGTATTTTAAGAAACGCTCTTCCTACAACACAAAACCGGTAAAAGAACAATCTTCCAGCGTGACGGATGCAGTGTGTCTATTGGCATACCGCACCACGGATCCGTGTTGGGTAAAAATAAACTCAACAACCCCAACATCCTCACTCCCTCTTTCACTCCTCTTTCTTCCGCTTCCATCCTCTCTCTCTCTCTCTCTCCATCTCTCTCTCACGCCCCCTTCCCAAAAGCATGGTGGTACGCGTTGAGATTCGTTCCATTAGTGCTCACCTGTGGCAAGGACGGTCGTTGCTATCGCTACGACGATGGTTATGAGTTTGCATAAATTGCCGCCCGTCCAGCAACCAGCGGCACTAGCCGTCGATCCGAACCTCCGCATGCCTCTGCCAGACGTAACCATGGCGCTCAGGTGATCCAATGCTGCTCGTCACCAATGATGCTGCGCGATTGAGACGTTTGTTCAACTATGATATCCACGCCTACGTTAACGGCTGGTAGCAAAAGGGCTTCGCTTCGGTAATCGGTTCGTTGCTCTTTGAGTGTTGAACGGGTTTCCGAAGCTGGGAACACGCGGTTCACGATCTAATGATTGGAGTTGGAGAACGGGCAACGGGTGGAGGCAACCATCAAGACGGTCCGGGTCATCGAAATGGATTGTTCCCTCTGTATGCTGGAGGCTGGCTGGGATACGTGAGATTTTCCCCTGTAATTGAAAGCAAAATACGAAGCAAAATCGTTTACATATCTGTATCTGGCCGCTTGCACGAGTAGTTTCGCACAATCGGTAAGATGCTTGTCTACTAGCCTAATAATGATTACTGTGTACATGCTGGGCACGTGGACTTGACAATAGTAGATGGTGGATAAATCAATTAGCCTCTTGGAATGTTGGTGTTTCCGTTCCGTTTGCCATTTTCAATCAATAAATAAGAACATAAACGAATGCTCATTTTAAGTACTGGCGTGCTGTTGAGTTGACCGCGCCAAGGTATACTGATTTGAATAGGTACCATTTACGATAGCTCATCAATAAAAACGAAGCATTTAAACACACATCATTCTTATGATTAACGGATCATGCACACTGACAGCCTAGCCGCTCCACCCTCTCGTATGTGTCGCCCCGTGGATGGACCATTTTGATCGCTCGTTAGCTGCTCCGTTGTTTTTGGAATGATACTTGAAGCTGGGCGTCCAAATGAGGACGTAGGAGCGCGTGGCCGGTTAGTGGCGGTGTGCCATTTATTGTTTGGCCGCTTCTTCAATATGTCAAGGTCTCGATTATGGACGCCAGGGAGTAATTCACTCTCACTCGCACACGGGAAGGTCAGAAGTGGCGAGCTAAACCGGATGATCAGTTTGCCGTTCCGGAACTACGGATTTAGTCACTGGGTCAAGCAAAACATTAGCAACCGATAGGTTACTGCCACTGATCAGATCGAAGCAAGCACTGGAGGCACACCATTTTTAGTGTGACAGTTTAATTTTTTTAAGTTAACTTTTTTTTCATTCGGTTTCAACAAATTCTATAACTTCAGGAGAGTAAATACATGACATTACCGATCGTTCTTCGGCGTGGCATGATCGTGACACTGTGAATTTCTCAACATTTGCAATCGATGCTTAGCAACACTGGCATGATGGGATGTAGTCAGACAAACGTTTAAGGCGTAACGTGGCGTAGACAAACAAAACAAACACGAGGCCCGTGATCGAGGAAGATTTCTCTCACCACTTTTTAAGATCGGCAGCAAACACGGGGAGTGATGCCCTCGGTTTGCGCAGCCCGGAACTAAACTCCACTCCTCCCGTCCCGTTGATCGGCGCCGGCAATCGGATCGACACGCGATTGTTGTCTATCAACAGTTTAGTGCTTCGCACAAACAATTGCCGGATGACTAGTGCTCGTTGCTCACTCTTTACTGTTTTGTATTTCGTATTTTAAACTGTCTACTGTTCACTTTTCGAGCCTCGCGGTGTTGTTCTTGCACTGAATGGTTTTACTAATATTTTTGAGTAACTTTTCACAAAACTAAATTCACACCCAATCATTGACCGAACACAATCACTGTTGGACCGTTCCAAGCAACGCTCGTACCATCCGGAACCTGGCTAAACGGGCGTCTCAATCAACTGAGCCGATTGACGTCCTATCGGCTAGCCACCGGCGAATGAATGGAGCTCGAGTCGCCAGCGAGTCTCACATTTATATGGCAATGAAAAAACGCAACAGCATCGCTGTAGGACACGAAAGAGATAGGGGGAGAGAGAGAGAGAGCGAGAGCGAGAGAGGGCGTTATGATGCCAAGATCTCCTCTTCACACCTCCTCTGGTGGGACCTCCTGTCCTGTGTTCATCTTCGAGGGTTTTGCCATCGGCAACCAGTTTAGCAAGACATTCTGTCTCCTCCAACCAGTCGCCACATGATCACGCGCACGCACGAGAAAGTTCTTGGGAAGTAGTATCCCTTTTTTGGGGTGTCTACAAATTGCACAATTTTCGATTGTTTCCTGCGTATGTGAGCATTCTATTTCACGAATAAAATATTTATACTGCAATAATACACTTTTTTAAGCCGTCAAAGGATTTGAAACTTTGCTGTTCATTTCATTAGTTATTCGTTTAACAAAAAAATTTACAATTTTGAAGGTTGGTAAAACAGAAAGCTATACTTTGACTCTCACAAGATTGCCAAGCTACAAAGCAACCACAGTCATTCCGGATTTCGACTGGTGGAACGACGAGTGTCCAGCATTGCAAGAGAAATTTGATATCATTGACTTGGACCGGCTTTTCGGGATTTTATGAAAATGATAATAAAAAAGAATACAGAAGATCACGCTCAGCTGCGACCTGAATGAAATCATCGCGCCAACGTGGGGAGCCTCCGAGGCGTCTTGGAGTCTCCTTGGTTATTCAGAGCCTACCCTGGTTCTGGTTCTACCGAATGAATCGCCTATTCATTGACTCATTGGAGCATCTGCCGAAGTTTAGAAACAATCAGAATCGCACTACTAACCACTAACGCTTCACATTGTTGGGATTGATTTATTTCTTGAACTCAATATCGATCGGATTGACAACATTTATTCGTCCCAGTTATTAAAAGAGATCTTTACGAAATATAATATTTTAATTATTTTATTTACAAATATTTTACACATGATCACGCAAGAATAAGAATGAGCTTCAACACCCCCGGCGATCGTTTAATTTTATCGCCTTTGTCACAAGAAATTCATTCATTCCGTCATTCGGTCCGTATTAACACCAAGGAAAGAGATCAAGCGATGAATGGGAAAAAGGATTTTTGCCCGCAGCCACCGACAGCATGCAAGACATATTCTTCTTGATTATGATACATGATCGAACAGTGTTTTTCGTGGCGACGTTTAGTAAATGAACGGGTCAAGATATTGACTAGATTACCATTCACCATTACGCAACGGTAACGCGACAATAAAACGAATCGAATTTAACATTCTTTGGCGAATCTTCGTTGAAGATACAACCGTTTCATCCAGCTCATCCAGTATTTGGAACAGTTCTTATTGGATGAATCCAATCTGGGCAAAAATCAGACAACGAGAACATCGGTTCCGGTAGCAAATCCGGTAAGTAAAAGATGTTAAATCGCTAAATCTAACTTGTGTGAGAAGTATCTTGGAAGAACTGTGGAAGAACGGTGCATCCATCATGGATTATTAATGCCCATTTTTATCTTCACGAAGATTGCTTATAGTCTTAAGAATCCTAATTTGCTCCTCCAGCGCATTTGCTTGTTCATATTAGCTGCAAGTACCAAATAAATCCTTTAGTTTCCTTTTGTTGACGAAATTATTTGCGGACAGTTCACCTTGAAACGTTTATATTTTTTTCATATTCAGCCGGTAGCCGGTAGAAGTGTCTGGCTAAATGCTTTCCAGAATTACTGCGTAAAGTTGATATCATGGTTTCACTATCGCTTTTAATCTTCGAGCTAAAAATGAATCCTTCTGTTTCAGTTGAAGATTCGACTAAAATGCGGAATTATATTTAAATGTGCGGTGATAGCGAGATATCTTGGGCTCATCATTTCGCATACCGCGCTCACATTGAGGTGTTCAACTGTTTCGGCGCTTCTATGTCTGCGCGCGACGAACTTCAATCCGCTTTATCTGTAGCCCTTTAGCTCCTTATGTGTGCATGAATCATCACTTTAGAATATCATAAACACATCTCGGAACGACCCGACGAATGCGGGAACATTTGATCGTATAGCGTGGTTTAACTTCGGTCGGTTCATCACAACCATATCGATTACCGGAGAAGTGTGGTAGGAATTTGTAAAAGATGAGCGACAATTTCGCCAAAGACAGCTTAACGGCTATGTAAATGGTTTGTCCAGCGGCACGAAAAGGCTACCGCGTGTTTGCTGTAGTGGCTACTGGCCTTTTTGGTAGCGAGAGAGCACCTATTTAATCGAAGATAGTTATTCGAATGGCCTCTCCAAAATTAAATATTAGTCAGTTTTACTACTGGAAGCTTTGTTTTTACACCACCGTATCACTCCCGCAGGATATTGCTATCGGGTGCTGTTGAATATGGATTTTTTTGTTTTTTTAATTTAATGGCCCACCATCGCCTTTAAGCAGGATCCGAAGCGGCTAGATCGATGAGATCATCCTTATACATGTGAAAGTCCGGTTGAAGCACCGACAAGAGCACAGCATCTATGTGAAAGATGATCCTTGCAAGCTAGAAAAAAGTAATATATAATGCTTTTGGAATAACGTCATACCGATGATGCCTGTGGAAAAAAGGGCTTAACTGGTGACTAATCCAAACTGAACCCACCTTCCTAACATGATTCCCGAATCAAAACTTCGTTTTAAGTTTCTACGGAAAGATGAATAATAAGATATGTTAGACCAAAAGATTTTAACGATTGAATCGGTTAGTTTTATCGTACAAAAGCAATGAGCGTTATTTAGTCGCATATTATAACATGCGATAACAATTCTCCATCGTAATAATAATAATAATAGTTCAATTCCTTCAGATTCTAGGCATTTATCGTCTCCATTTCTATGTGAACTTGCAATACCACCATTCTTTGGCATTCGTTAGCATGACCTCATGGAATCCAAACATAAACTGAAATGAAACAGTCGAGAACGCTATCTAGTAAGAGCTATTGATTCGGCGGTATTTAAATTTGGTATTGGATAATCTCTTCGAATCGGATTTGCGACGAATAATTCATGAGAGCAAACCACAAATAAAGAATAAATAGACTAATAGCGATTACTAACTTAGCTCAAATAGTTTATATCGGCTCCAGAAGTTTCTCTCTAGCCACCGTTCCAGATAAAAACGAATTCACTGTATGATCGATTTTTAATAAAGAGTAATAATAGAGTAATTTAATAAACATACGTGTGTGGATCAAAGGTACGTGGGACTTTTCGTCCTACTATCACAAAAATGGAGAGAAAACGTTCCCATTTTTTATGGGTTGGTTTGTCAGGAGTGTAAGAAGGGCGCTGGTTCCCCATCCCTATCGATAAAGAAGTGGTTTTTCTTCAAGGAAATGCTCACTCCCACATACTCGGAGCCTTTACTGGGGAAAAATTGTAAACTGAGGACCTGTTAGCTTGTGACTTTCGTGTGTTTGGATAATTTTGGGATTTGGCAAAAGATTCAACAGCGAGGCTGATTCTCAAACCTCGTGTGCACAATTGGCCGCTCATTCGTTCTACATCTTTCTACGTAGAAGGAATTAAAAAGCTACCTATTAACTAGGAAAATATGTATATGATTCCAAAAATCAGGAAATTATGTAGAGAAATAAGAAAATACCTTTTTGGGGTAAACTAAACATAATTTGATTCACCCACGTATAAAAAGAATAAATATTTTAATCTGTTCTGACTGGCGGAACACAACCAAAAAGAAAAGTTTAAAAGCTCGTCACCCAGCCGCCAATTGTATAACTGGCAGCATTGATGTGATAAGAAACGGGCGGTTCGACACTTTTTGGTGAATAAATCTGGCTGTCGCCTGATTGAGGTGGTGCTGTACACCAAATTGAAACCAAATTGTGAGCATTTTCCAGAACATTTTTTCTCTATTTTCTACATAGAACCCCAGATGAAGGCTCCTCCGCTAGACCAGCTACTGCAAGCGGTGACCCAAGAGTTTAGGAAGACAGGTTACCACTGCTAAGGTGAAAACCATGACTCCAGATTAAACCGGTCGATCCTGCTTAAGACTCATAGGCAGCCCAACGCCGCAAAGTAGTAGAAAAAACAAATGACGACCAGAGGAATCGTGAAATCGAAAGAAAAGCGGCCAAGAAGAATTCTAAATGAATTAGTTTATCTTATTTCCAGGTGTGTATTTGTACATGTTTAATCAGTATTAAAGTATAAATAATTGAAAGTACAATAAAGAAATCTGTTACTACGAAAATTTTGAATGATTTATTACGATAAAATATGACACGACTAGAAGTTGTTTACACCGACTACATGTTGTACGTGTTTTTTTTTAATTTCTGTACTTAAATGGGTATAGCGCTACATGAGTCCAAACTATCGGGCAATGTATGATGTAGGGGAATATAAACTACTTTCGCATTAACTCTAACCGCCACTAGCTTACAACATACTTCATCAAGTCGATAGCTCTTCTCTTCGCTGACATTTTCACAATTATCTGTATAATATACACGCACCAGATCAAAAAGAGTGTGGTCGAATTGCGAATGTTGTTCGACAATTTCAACACCACAAATAAATTCGTCGGTAGCTGCGACCATCCGTACGATTTTGTTGGATGTGGTCAGCAACCAGCAATCTGCAAAATGCTGCGACTTAAGAGTGAACCCCTTTCGCAACACAATGCTGCTGTAGCGTGTTTCCGTACCAGCAATGATGTCCTTTTGCCGCAGTACTGGGTAGGTCGGTTGTGGCGTCGGTGCGGTGGGCAGGTTACTGTATTCCTCGATACGATTGGCTAATTTTTGGAGAGAGTTTTTGCCATGGGACACAGCTTCTCTTATTTTGTGAAGGAAATTTTTAAACGGATAAGTGGAATTTTGCGGCAATGGGCCAAATCGGGTGCATTCGTTAGTAATGTGGATTGTGGTATGTAAGTTGCTGGAAATTTGCCCAGTTCTTTTATACTGCTCTTCGACAAATGAATCTATCAATCGTTGCGCATCATCAAGATGATCTTGATAGATATTGTTGCTGCAGATAGTGACAGCAATAAAGAGATTGAGGAAATGCGTGTATTCATCGTCCTTCAGAAACTCTTTCAATACAGCCACCCCCACGTAATTCAGGAACGTGGCAAACTCTCTTCCATTCCAGTCCGAAAGCATACTGATTGGGGTCGGGTACCGGCGGTCGAACTCACACGGTAGTTTGATACTCTGAATGATACTGTCCATTGCCTCCACATCTTTTGTATCCCACTTTGTTATGTTATGTTCGCCTTTTGTTTTGTCTGTTAAATATGTTTTCATCATCCCCAGATGAAGTACGTCCAAGGAATCACCAACGATAAAATGTTCAACCATATCTATATCTAATTTGCTCAACGGAGTTTTCGCTTCGTCCTTTTTCTCATCCACTGAGCATTCCATGTGGCCCTTGCTATGGCTGGATGAACGATACTCTTCATCAGTGCGTGCATCAGCTTTGGCTAAGGGATAGGATATCTGTCGAGATCCAGCTACATTTACTCTTATGCCCTTTGCTTTACATTTCAAACATTCTTGGTACGATGTGGCTCCGATGTTAGCTGCAATGAAAATAAATCATGTCATTAGAAACATTGCGACGCTGTTCTACAGTTAATGGTACAATGAATTTATATTACAGCACATACCACGTATGAACGCTCTCGCAGGTGCATCGCAGATGAAGCACCTGATAGTTACATTCAAAGTTTTATCCTTCATCTTGATGGGATCGTGTATAAGACGGTTCGTTTCTTCCACGAACGGTTCCAGGAACTCTTCGATTCGCTTGGGTTTCGAATCACCGTAAAACAAACCGATGACGAACACATCCGATCGTGGCTCTTCAAACACCTTGCCAAGTATCGTCCACGTGTGTTTGTTGGTTCTGGGAAACAGCGAAACCCCATCCACATTGAAGTCCAGCGACACTGTCCTGTCTTCCGACAGATCAGAAAATAAGTGACGCAAACTTTTTTCTGGAATAAAAGTAGAAAAAACAGTTATAATTACAAATGGAGGATGCAAGAGTTCGTCGTACTTACCTAGACCTCTGTGCCAATATTCTCCACCTTCAATTTGGTTAATAATAATCGGGATCCGTGGTGTTCGTAACAGAGTCTGAGCACCTAGGAGCTGGTTTTCGGGCAAAAATCGAGCCAGCCCCCGAAGCAATCGAGACAACGTTGCGTTCGGTACGTTTTCTCTCACACTCCATATCTTTAAAAAAGATACGAAATCATTACCCGACGACGATATACTACTGCTGTCTCCGTCAACACTTTCTTCGTCGGAAGATGAATCAACCGGGTATTCTTCGAACGAACGAACTTGGTCACAGAATTCCTCATCAACATTATCGTCCTGCTCATGGGCTGATGGACCTCCCTCGCACTCAAGCTGCCGCGTTGCGCGTTTCGATGGTTCACCCAGCTGTTGATCTACCAAATGCCAGAACTCTTCATCACTGTATCTACGAGCAACATTTTCCATTTCACTTGGATCAAAGTTGTTTAATCTCCGACGTCGTGTTGACTGAGAAAAAGCTTTTTTGTTCGGCTCTATTCCACTCATGGCACACGGTTTAAACCACTTTCTTATTGCACAAGTTCACTTTTCACTAATGAGGTTCGCACAAATGAGACGATTGTGTTGTTATTGACCGTTCAACGTAAAGTGTTCTTTATTTATACAGTCCAAGAAAGTGTGTTAGGTAGATGAAGAGGGCATGGAGAACATGGCGCAGGTATTGGTGTATAGCAGGTATTGGTGTATGTATTTAACGATAGTAATTGGTACAGCTTGTCATAGGTGGACAGATTTTACCGCTGGTAATAGATTGATGATGTATTTGTCACAGGTAATTAGTGCACGCAGTAGCTATCGCAGCAAGAGCATACGTTTTAAACAGGTAATGTGGGTTTTTTATGGGCATGATCGCATCACTTTTCGAATAATTGTTTTTAAGTTAAGGCTAAGGTTTATTTGAGTAAAAAATTAGCTCATTTCTTAAGATTTTTTGTGATTTTATTTCTTAAAATTCACTTTTTATTCTTTTAATTAACTACAAATTTTCAAGAATATGTGGTTGGTTTGGTTTGGTGTGCTGGATCATCTTATAAATAAAAACAAGTTAATATGTTTGTTTGTGCGTGCATCACATAGGGGGTCCTTTCCCCAGGATTCCCCTCCCTTCTCCTCCCTCCCAAATACTAATGTGTTAGAAAATTGCATAGCTCTGATGGTTTTCAAGCAAATTTCTCCAAAACTCACACAATTGTTGGTGATTGCTTTAGATAACATGTAACAAAGTTTGGTTCTTAACGGATAAGGGGGAGGAGGGGCCACCATACACCCCCTATCCTTAAAATCCATTCTAGGGCAATATGGGAGTCATTTCCAATGCTTTTGGGGTCTTTAAACTGATTGGATGCATCAAAGCGGAGTTTACGCCATTCTTTCACCCTTCGCTTTCCTCCATGCCCCTCAATTCAAAGCAGGTTGATGGTAAGATTAAATCAATAGTTGGTTGTTGGTCGTTCTATAGTAATGTAATCCCAATTCGATCCAAAAACAAAAAAAAAAGAGAGAAACAGAGACAGAGACCGAGAGAGAGGGAGAGAGAGACAGAGAGAGAGAGAGAGAGAGAGAGAGAGAGAGCGAAATAACGTTTATCAATGGAGAGCATAGCTTTCCAGTTTGCAACAAGAATTCAATTGGCACCGATCTTTAACACATGATATCGGATCCAGCGTGACCATTAAATTATTGTTTTAACCAAGATAACACTCATTACCTGCACATTGCCAAACTGGGATATTTGTTATGAGTTAACCGTGGACTGTAATAAATTATCAATGTCAATTAATCATTTTTACTCTTCTTTTTTTGTCAGTATCTTGGCACGCTCTCAAGATAAAACTCAAGCTGATAGACAAGTTAAATGCTACTGTTGCCGAAATTAGATGGTACTCCACCACCGGTGACAGCAGAAGACGAGTTGGAGAGATAGGGCCATGCGGAGAGATATGGGATTGGAGAGTGAGGAGGAATCGGGTTGGCGGGAGAAAGATTCTGCCGCATTCGGCAGAATTTTGCAGCTCTCGGAAGAGTAAGGACTGGAGAATAGTCGACGCGATAGAGTGCTAGCAGAATCAGAAAGGAAAAGAGTGTATAAACGATTGGAGAAGAGTCGTATTAATAAAGTTCGATTCGTGAATAATCGAAAACGGTAAAACCAACAACAGCTACAAATGATATCGTGCTAGAATTAGGATAAGAAAGATGGACCAAGGGGAAAAAACCATAACGTATACCCATATGAAATCGGGAAAATCAGCTAGTAAAATGAATAAAAGAATATAGAAATACATGGCTAAATGAAATAAAAAACTAAATCAAACTTTTTTCATTGGTTTAAAAATGACTTGCCATGAGGAAGAACGCATAGAAACTGATTATTTATGAGGATTTATCAATACTTTTAGCGAAGTTAAAGTATGCTTGAAACATAATATCGTTAACATGTTGGATTGAACTTTGCTCAAATTCTTTATTTACAGATCATATTTTTAGCACATTCACATCTATGAAGGGTTGCATTTAGGTCACAATCAACTTCGGTTTGACTAGATGTCCTGGGAGAGGGGCCACATGCACGGAATCGGGTTGGCAGCAACGTATTTCGTATTTCGCTGCATAGGAAACTCGGAGATAGTTGTTGTATCCAGAGTAGTAGGCGTCAGGGAGTATTGACTGAACAGCTGGAACATAAGTTCCTTTCTAAATGGCAGCCACAGCCAGGACGGCGATCGCAACAAAGGCCCTTTTTTTTTTTGGTTTACATCTGGAGAAATCTTCACACGGTCACTGAATCAGTGACCGAAAGATAGCGCCGTATGCCGGAGAAAGGTAGCGCCGTTTGCCGGATTCCTACCGACTAAAACTCCAGATGTGCGCAACCCACATCTCTCCCAAAAGTTACCGCGAGGCATGAGTTGGGGAAGGGGTCTTGATCCTTTCTGAACCTTTTAACGCAGCAGGTACTTAGACCTGCTTCAATTGGCCGAGCTACTCTATTTGGCGCCGTCTCCCGGTGGAGAGGTCTCCTCTCGCTTTACAGCGGTTGCTGCCCACTGTTTGTGCTGGATTGCACCACCAGTGGTTTGCACTTAAAAGAACAGAAATACATATACATGTCGTTAAAGAGTACAAATGGAAAATCGCCGTTTTTTTCCTTAATTTGACGATTTATATTTGGAAAACACTTACCAAAGTCAATCCTCAAAGTAATGACCATTGTTGGCAGGGCATGCGTCATCGATCGAAACAAGTGGTAAACTGACGGGGCAATGTCTGGAGAGTACGGCGGGTGGGGTAGTATTTCCCATTTGATTGTATCCAGGAATGCTTTCACGACGCTTGAAACATGGGGCGTAGCGTTGCCGTGATGCAGGATTACCTTTTCGCGCCTTTTTTAATATTGCTGCCGTTTTTCTTGCAGCGCTCGATTCAGCTGCTCCAGTTGCGTTCGATACAGGGTTGCTGTCACGGTTTCACCTGGTTGCAGCAGTTCGTGATAAATAACGCCGAGCTGGTCCCACCAAATACACAGTATCAGCTTCGTGAACGATTTTTTTCGATTTGGATTTTTGTAATGTATCCATTTCTCGTTCCCGGTCACAATGCGATGCAAAAATCCTTTCGTTTTTTGCCGTTGAAGGAGTTGCTTGCATGTGCAAAGGCGCCGTTCGATGTCTCTTGGCTTCAGCTTGTTCGCGGCTAGCTTCTGGATCATTCCCAGGTCTTTTAGACGATGTGATACTGCTGGTTGCGTCACTTGTTATCTATCCGCAAGCTCATTTAGCGTTCGGCAAGCAGATACTTCATCCTCCAGCAAAGTTAACAATTTGGCATCCTCGAACTTTTTCTCCGGTCCGGGATTTCTTGTCGCTCACGTCATACTCGCCGTCCTTAAACTTGGCGAACCACTCCCGACACGTTCGTTCGCCTATGCAGCCAGGGTCGTCTTGATAACGGGGCCCCCTGCACTATGATAACGGGGCCCCTGTTTTTTAATGCCTCCTAGATTGAAGTTGCTGAAATAAATTTAAAGGAGTGATCTGTTTACTGCTGAATTTGGGTTTTGTTTTCTAGAAAATTGAAATGAATTCGTGTAGAAAACAAATTATGATGTTACATCTTCAAAACCTAACCAAACATAAGATAAGAAGCAAGCTATCGCATCTAAATTTGTCCAGAAGATTAGTGCACAGGACCATCAAACGATTCAAAGATAGTGGTACGGTTGTCCCTGCAACGTAAAACCGAGGGAAACACGGAATGTACGCATTCCAGCGATAATTAAGGCGGTCAAGGAGCGTATACGACGAAATCCGGAATACTCGGCAAGAAAAATGGCGCGTGATATGAAAATGAGGCACACCTGCTTGCAAAAATAATTAAAAGGACCTAGGATATAGTCCTTTGAAGAACCAGAGGGGGTTCACGGGTTGTGTCACAAAAATGAGGCCGATAGGGTTGCCACATCGCGGATGTTGCTGAAGAGGTACGCTGCTCACAACACATTTTTTTCAGACGAACAATGGTCTTTTTTGAAGGCAACTTTGAATAAGAAAAATGATCGTGCCTATGGCATGAGTCTTTGTGATAAGCCAATAAAAAAGCGCACACACGCAACACCTGTAACGGTCTGGGGAGTAGTGGGAAGCAATATCATCAAAAAGGTAAACTACCCATGTTATTCGTCGATAACGGCGTAAAACTTAACAAAAAAAATTTTGGAGATCATTTTCAATTTTAATTTGATTCCTTGTGCGAAGAAACTATACGGAGAACAGACAGACACGCTATGCGCGAAATTTGCCATGCTTGCTCAAACTTGCTAAGAAGCTCCATACAACCTAAATAATTACCATTGTTGAAAGAACCTAGGATTTCACAATCACCTCGAAACGCAAGCCCTCGTGAAGCTAAAAATTTAACAACATGTACTAATCTTTCAAGAATCCACTTCTCCAATAGTGTACTTTCAATCTTTGGGGCCCCAACCAGCGTGAGGAAAAAATATGTTTTTTTTTAAATATGTTTGATTTTCAAATAAAATATCAAGCCCGGAGGGATTTGGCGGCCCTAACCAGCGCGGGGCCCTGGGCATGTGCCCGTTGTGCCCAAGGGGAAAGATGGCACTGTATGCAGCCTTCTCGCTAAACTTCTACCAGCCTTCGAAACGCTTCAGCTGCATTTTTCTGCGCATGGAACGCGAAAAGCAGCACTTCGCGCAAATGCCTCTTGGACGGTTCGAAATTTGCAATGTTTGCACCGTTTTAACCTTTTGTATTCACCGTTTTCGGGCCCAAGTAAAATAATCAACCGTAAATTAACTGTTTCGCTCCAACTAAGCTAAATATCTGCAACAGGCTACTTGATGCTTCAGTGTCTAAAACTTCTAGCCAGCTTCGATTCGATTCGAAAGCACGATTTTGAACGGCCACTGTTTGTCACCAAACTTGGCACAAAGATAGCTTATCACCCCAGATGATATCATCGGGGGTCCTTTTCCCAGGATTCCCCTCCCTCCTCCCCCCTCCCAAATACTAATGTGTTAGAAAAATGCATAACTCTGGTGGTTTTCAAGCAGATTCCTCCAAAATTCACATAATTGTTGGTGATTGCTTTAGATAACATGTGACAAAGTTTGGTTCTTGCCGGATAAGGGGGAGGAGGGGCCACCATACACCCCCTATCCTTAAAATCCATTCTAGGGCAATATGGGATTCATTTCCAATGTTTTTGGGGTCTCTAAATTGATTGGTTACATCAAAGCGGAGTTTACTCCATTCTTTCATCCTTCGCTTTCCTCCATGCCTCCCAATTCGAAGCAGGTTGATGGTAAGATTCAATTAATAGTTGGATTTTGTTACTTCAACCTTCGGTCCCCTCCCAGCACATTTTCCTATAGGCTACTCTGGGAAATATATTGTTTTGGAAAATTGATTTTTTTTATAAATAAATGAATGTGTTATGAAATAGTTTTTTTATAAGAAAAAAAGGATTTTTTATGAACAATATAATTATTATATACAAATATAATATACAAATATAATTTTATAAACATCAGAGCTTTCGTCTGTTGTTCGATGTAGGAACGGTCGGTTTGGAGAAAAGCTCTCAATTTTTCTGTTCGGGGTCCTATATTTTTCAAGAGCCGTTGCCCCACCAACAGACAGCATCATGCTGTCAGTTGCAATCAATTGGTTGGAGCAGAAGCAAAAATTTCTTGATTTTATAAAAATTGACTCAACGTTCCCCTCTATTTTTCAAGCGAGCAAGTTGGATTGGACTTTAAAAAAATATATATATATTTTCCAATTTTTTAAATTAATGCGATAAACAACATCGTCTGATCGGTTCCGTTTGAGCAAAAGCTCAGTTTTGTTTCTACGGTGATCCGGGCGATATTCTAAACTAAAGAAAAACAAATTATGGTATTAGGAAAGGGAGAAGGAGTTAAGAAACATTTGTAAAATTAAACCCTAATTTCTAGTGAAGAAATCCTCCCCTCTTCCCCTATTTCTAACACCTTAATTTTTAAGTAAACATTAAGTTTCGGTTGACCCTATGAAAAACAGCGCATCAGCACCCGGCGCAGGCAGCCAAGCAGGGAGAACCGGTGAGGCTTTACCCATTTTTTCACTCACGACTCAAACGCTCGAGCTTGCCCGAACCGCACGGGCCAGGGAGATGGTGAGCCGCAGCGTATAACCATCGGAAAATCATTTTGGAAAAAAAATCCTTGTGTTCTAGTGTTAATGTTCCGGCCATTCTGCAGCAGCCGACAAAGGTACGAGAATTATAATATCCACCGGACCGATGTGTGATGTGGCTTAGCGGCGACAGCGAAATCAGCCAGTGACAGTGTGCCTGTGTGTTTGCTTAAGTGAGAAATGTGATGTGTTCCGTTGTTGTGCGACCGAGAATGCAAATATCCTTTCGAACTGCGATCGACAATCGATTGGAAAAATAAGTAATTAATCTGCGGATCGCATGAATTTTGCTGGGCTTAGGGGCTAGAAAAAGTGCTGCTTTTTTAACCGTGTCGATGTGCTAATTGTCTCTAGATTCATTCTAGCGTGATCTCCGAGTTTGTGTATTCCATGGCTTTCGAGCATTTTCCGTTTTGAACAGAGAGTGGAAAAGAGAGAAAAAAGGAATAACAAGCGAGCGAACAGAGAGGGGGAAATACAGAGAGAAAAGAGAGGAGAGCTAGAGCGAGCGAGAGAGATTGGAAAGAATGGACGAGGAAGCATAGGAAGAAAAATGTGATGATCATGCAACGATCGTCGGTTGCTTCCTTGGGCCCTCCATTCTATTGGTCTGTGCGGTCCGTGCATCTTCACAATCTTTCCACCGCTCGCCATCGACGCCTCTTACGATCAGCTATTGGGCCCGTATCGCGGCATTCCTTCCCATCTCCCGTTTTATCATTTATCACCACCGTCGCCCGTCGCTCGTCGATGACACTTTTGAAGTATTCTGTCCCACTCCCGGGGGGTGGCCCACAGGCTGTGCGCAATCCCAAGCATGGAAAGCAGAAGAAAGCCAGATGATGATGATGATGATAATCGTGGAATGAAAAGAAATTTTTATTCAAATTAAGCAACTCTCTCACACATACACAAACACATTCCGGTGATCTTACAACATCTTCCCAACGGAAGAAACTGGAAACGTGTCAGAGAGCCCTGCGTTTTGAATTTGGCCGGCACGGCGAGTGTGGAACTCGGATCTTTCCGAGTGACTTATTCCCGGAGCGCAGCAGAGTCTCAAGAACACGCATCAAACAACAGGTCCATCCGACGATGGATACCACTGAGCCTCAACAGAAGACATCTCCAGCTGCTGCCTCTCTCTGCTCTCTCTCTCTCTCTCTCTCTCTCTCTCTCTCTCTCTCTCTCTGTCTCTCTAGTGCTCTCGCTGAAATTCTTTGCCGAACCATCCGACCCATTTCACTGACCAACACGAGACGGGCAGAAGATCGGCAGCTTGAGTGCGACCGGTCTTGGGAAGCCAACCGGTTCCGGTAGTAGTCTGTGGCAGGTAGACCAAGCGCCCCTACCGGTAGCCAAGCCTCTCCACTTCCCCCTTTCTCTCTCTCTCTCTCGCTCCCTAGTAGCCACTCGCCACGATTAGCTATCCACCATCCGCGGAGGGTAATTAACGGCAGTTTTATCTCGTATGCGAACGAACGATGGCCACGATCGGATGCGCCGAGTCTACAGCAGCACACCACAGGAATCGAACACACAACGCCACGGACGGCCACGGCACAAGAAAATGAAAAATAGTGCGTTCTTCTTGAGTGGATCATATTGCTTCACCCAGGGGCCCTCTGCTCTATGCAGCAGCGGATGTGGAAGAGGAGTTTTCTGTGGCAGCGAAGAATTCCCAATTCGTTTTCGTGATCGTGTTTCGTCCATTGCCTTTTTCTTTTTACCAGCTTCACTTAAGAGTACGCCAGTGTTTGCGTTTTCCGATTCCGCCAGTGTATGTGTGCGGTTTTCTCAGTGTCCAAGTGTGTGCTTATCAGTGTGCTAGAGAGGAAAATCCAGAAGGATAAAGTGAAAGAAAAATCAAACAAGCGGATGCCCGCTCAGTGAATTATTGTGAAAAGGTGAATTCCGTGAGAAAAGTACAGCTGGATGACAGGATAACGTGCTTTCGGTAGGGCGCAACCACAGCGTGATCGTCAATTGCTTGGCAGTGTTGGAAATCATCTTCAAAAAGTTGAACAGCAGCAGAGACGAAGAACAATTGTTCCAGTTAGTTAGACACTTTTCACGTCACACCAGCGATCGATCGGAGACCGATCTTTGCACACAGTAAGTAACCCATTAATGGCCGGGAACATGACAAGTATGTCCACATTGTATGAGTTGAGTAACCGATTGCGTGCAAGCGGTACTAACAAATTTACAATCTAATTATCCATAACATTTTCCTTAGAGACATGGTACAAGTCACGTGCTTCACCAAACCATTGGTAACGATCACATCACAGTTGATGTTCATATTCACGATCACCAGTTTCAGTTGCTAAAATGTTTCTCAAGCAGTGTTGAAGTTAAAAAAAAAACAATTGTTTGAACTCATTCAATTGCGTAAAGCTTTTAGTGTTTCGGTTCATCAGGAGACGATCGAAAACAAAAAAAACCTCAAATAGAGCTCCAATAGTAGTAAATGTCCATTGTATTGCGGGAAAACATTCGATGCAGTCACAGATTCGTGACATTCCCCCTCCATTAACAGTGGTTTACGTCGACGTAGATAACCGTATGGCCGTTCAACAAGGCCTCTACATGTCACCTGTTACCGGGGGGCCGTTGTCGTTGAATGGGCAGACAACAACCACAACCCAAAAAAAAAAAACTCACAGAGAAAACACTTTTCAAAAAATCCCAAACTGCGTCATGAATGCTGGTTGTTTTCCGCCGTTCGCCTTTCCCCCCCCCCCCCCCCCCCAAAATCGAGCCAAAAGCGTTGGTGAGGTTAGAAGAAAAGGGATGCATGGCACAGAGCTTACAGCAAACAGCGGAACCGGACGGCCGGGCGCGATCGGTTCCACCTCAGCGTTCGCTAACTCTTGAACCTGCCCCGTGCTGTGTAGGCTCGTCACGCTAGAGAGGACACATGAATATATCAACAATACTGCACGAGGCACCCCTCACACACCGAAACAGGCATTCCGGTACGCCCAGGTTCGGCACTGGCGTAACCGCGACAGCAGCACTGGTGATCGTAACGTTTCGAAGCGAGGCTTGGGTTAAAACGGAAAACTTTACTCGCGTGTGCCCCCCTGGGGGGTGGTGGTGGTGAAAATGGAGAAAATGTAGATTGAAATAATGTGAACAGGGCGACCGAGACTGGTGAAAACAAAGAGTTGACTAGGTGTGTCCGTAGGAAAATGAAAAAAAAGAGCGGAAAAGGGGTAGAACTGGATGCGAATCGGCACGACAGAATGCTTTTTCAAAGCGGTTGATGGCACCGGATAGAGAGAGCGTATACGATCATTAGCTTAAACGGTGCCCCAAGTATTGGAGGAATGCGGTTTTGATTAGGAAACATATTAGAAATTCTTTCTTTTCCATTTTCTATGTTAGCATAAAGAGACATTAAATGTAAATAATTTAGTCAAAGTTTTTACTAATGTCTGACAGGTATAGATGGTTCAAAAGTAGTAATAGAATGGAACCTCCAGAACATAGAATCTAAACTCACTTCCAATCGATCAACAGAACACTGGCACACCGCAGCCAAGGGTCGTAAACAGACAGAAGGGACACGCCGGAATAGGAATGTGGAGGAAAGCACCCAAGAATTCCCGTCCACTGTCCGTCGTCGAGCATGATTAGCATTTTTAAGGTTCAACCTTGGTTTCCCCCTTTTTTTAGTTTTTAGTGGTTCCGAGCTGAGCGTCCAGGTGTGTAACATTTACACCGAAAACACTGCCGCCACTGCAGGTGGTGCGACGAGAGTGTAAAACGAATCGGATCATAAAGGATTACGTGGACATTGGACGAGCTTGTGTGCGTGTTTTGGGGGGGGCGGGAGTGCTTTCCACCGATCCACCGGATTCTCTCGTCACCTCTCTCTGGTGTGGTCTATGGTGTGGTGTTATCTGTAGATGCAGACGGCCTCGTAGGGGAGAATCACATTTTCTCCGACCAGTCTGGAATGTGTTTGGAGTTGTTGGGTTTCTCTTTGCTACCTAAGCCTTCTCAACTGACACAAGATAACAGACTGAGCGGTTTGTGTTGAAGAAAAAAAAAACAGA
>NC_064877.1:53678146-53685646 GCF_943734665.1 Anopheles aquasalis
CTAAAACCTATGGGGGCCGGTTCGTGATATGAATGTAAAAGGGCTCCAGGTTTTGTTTTTTTTTTCGCCCAAAACGTGACAATCAGCTTATGCCCACACCGGGAGCATTTAGTTCGTGTATCGTGTACTCAACCGGAATGTTAACGTGGAGAGCATGTAGGTAGGATACTGTCACATGCATGAGAACTTTCGATCGTGGTTTTTTATATTTCTGTTCGAAAAGGACTAGCAATTGCTGAAGTGCGTCAGTTTGTTGTATTTTAGCGGGGACGTTTAGTGATAGTGATCGGAGATTCTCTGATGTAGCAAAACTAAATGGATATAACTGACGTCAAAGATCTTGCAATTAAATGAGCAATTAAATGAGCCAAATTTGCAATTAAATGAGCCAAAAATCAATCTTGACTAATAGGTCACAAAAGCAGTCAAATGATTTTCCTTCAGCACAAGAATCTAGTCGCCAAGAACTCTGTAAAGAAGGGCAAATTATGGGCCATATGATGTTGACGATTGAATCGAGTGGAAATGCAAGAGAATAAGCCATTCATGTTAGGCTCGTGTATCCCTTTCCAGCTAGTAGCAGAAGATGAATTAAACCAAATAGCATTATAGAAATACTGATTACGGTTTTGTAGATATACTAGTATAAAATTATAAGTTCATCGTCGTCAATGAGATCATTGCACAATATCTGTTTGACTTTCATTGGAAATAGACAGTGATTCGAATCGTACCGATGAAAACTGACTTACCTGTAAGTGGACAAACTAAGTCATTGGTTACATAAAAAAAAATACGATGGCTAATGCTATGCTGACTGTAGGCTGCTCTAAAAACTGAAAGCATCTCGAACATGAAGCATTTGATCGTGTTATTCTAATCGATTCAACTTGCATTGTCAGAGTTAGTTGTCCTTTCAGTAAAGTTTGTACCCCAGTTCTCCCCTTCAAATAACTATACACTCATTTTTAGCCTTTGATCTAAGTGTAACACCCTTCGCTTAAATTAAAAAGTTGATAAATGTATGCATTTGATACCGGTTATGTTGCGCGGACTGTCCAGTTTACCGGTAAACTGTGACGTGTCAAAGCAGGTGTAGTTTTTCCTAAACAACTGACCCCTCCCAGAGTAGCCTATAGGAAAATGTGCTGGGAGATCGAATAATTCATGTAACCGCTAGCTTCGTACCCGCTGAATAAGCATCGTGCCACTTATCGTGTTCGAAAGCAAAATGCCATACGAGTTTTATACTTTACTAGTTGTTCCCGTTCAAACTTCGTTCTGCCATTCGACTCTTGAGGCCTATATTGAAGATGTTGGATGTATAGTTTTTAATGCAACATAAAAATGGAAACGGTTTTTACTGTAATGATGCTTCCAATGATACTGATAACCAACATCCAATAATTGCCATCACAATCAGGGAGTTTCGAAACGGAATTTTTGGGCATTGTTAACACATCTCATTCATCTTCCCCTTTTCAATACACGACGTTTCATTGTAGGAGATCGTAGAACCATATAGCAATGCGGCACGATGTAAATGAACTACGGGAGGATTTGCATTAGTTCCACATATACGATCCTGATCTTGATTGTATTGCTGCCTTCGTCTTTCGCTATCATTAATCCTTTCTCGTTGTTCTTGAGATCTTGATTACGATTTTCAGACATACGCAATTGATGATGAAAACACGCTTGATACCGCTCAGATGTCTGTCTACAGATTAGTGCCAGTCTTTTTGAATTTCGACTGAGCACTCCTTTACTCGATCATCTGATTGAAGGCATTTTTTCTGTTTATGAAATTGCTCAACTAAAATCAGATAATTTTCTTTTTACCACAAATAGTTCTTGATGTACTCGCCGTAGTTTTTATTCAAGCCAGAATAATTAGCAAACTTAAATCACTCGACGAATCATCGTTGGTTTGCTCAAACAAAGCGTTCTTTAATTTTAGAGCAAGAATATCGAATTCAACGTAGTGAGCATTGGAGCTGAAAGGTTGCCATTCAATGTTTTGAAATAATATCGAAACAAGAAAGCTGGGAAGTGGAAATCCGGTGCAAATTTGAGTTCCAATTTGCCATTAAAGGACGGAACTCACTCAAAATTTAACATAAAGCAGAGCAAGACGAATTCATCGCGCCAACAATGAGTGAAATCGGCCCATCCGTTCTCAAGTTATGGGCGTAGAAACTTTCGAGTTTGTAATTGATATATATAGATATACCACTAGCACTATTACCTGCTCCCCTCTTTCACAAGCAAATACAAATAATTATCAGTGCAGAATCTGTTATTGCATAATTTAAGCTTGTACATATTAACATATCATTTTAACCTACGTCACCATCATCTCTGAAACTATCAGAAATGAACACTTGCCGCGTATTTTGTCCCAAATTTCGTCGTCGTTCGATCGTCGTTCATTAAATTGGATCAAACATCAGTTCGGTTCGATCGCAATTCATAAAAGTAAGCTTAGACCGTCCGTTCAGAAAGTATTGAAGGAAATGAACCTAAAAACATGGCAAAGAGTGCACAAAACCGAGGCGAAACAGACCAGTTAAAGTTTACACTTCATTGCCCACTGCACGGATTTTTTGTGAGACCGAAAGTTTGGGCTCGCTAGGATCCACTAGTTACGTTTGCCATGTTTTCTCCTCGTGTCAAATCCTTAAACCCATCAGTGATGGATCATTATTTATGATCATGCCGTTCGGTGTGTACCGGGGGGCTCGACCACACTGGCCTGAGTGTTGGTTATGTGTGCTTTGAGGCTTAGTTTAATATTTTTTGTTTAATTCAATTTTCCTTCACACACGCAGTGTGAGCAGGAGGCTTGTCTGTATTACGTAGTTCTTCTATTGATTTTCCTTTCGGCACAAAACACAGCATTTTAGCTTAATTTAATGTGTTTTTTTCTGTTCCTTTTCTCGAAATTCATGTTTCGCCCGTAGCATAATTTACGCTAACGTACCACATTCCGGTACATAGCGAAACGTTGCCAGCCAGCCAGCCAGCCAGCCAGTACATCGGATGGCTCTAATCGATCGTTAAAGTCGTCCATCAACCGTACAGCATGCAAGACCGTTTTCCGTTCCGTGAAAAGGCATCACAGGACGCAGTGACCGGCAAACGGAGAGCCACTAATGGTTCATCACGTGGTTAAGGTTGTGGAGTGTAGGATAGGGTTGTGTTGTATTTAGGATAGTTGATGGTGTGCTGCTCGTGGGAATGATCGACGTCATGACAGTCGCGTTGAAAAATGATCATCATCATCATCATCATCCGCAGTACCTTCCGAGCGCGGCGTTGCTTTCGCTTTCACGCGTACACGCAGCTCGAGTTTTTCTTCGTCACCGAATCGGTCGCCGGGATCGGACGCACGCGGCCGGGAAACTGTCAGTGATCCAGTGTGCGCAGGTGGATGATTTCGGTTGGTCGGTTTCACTTTCAGCCACGCGGGAAAACCCCTTTGAACAAACGCGGCATTGTGCCCTCTACTCTTCCGCCAGCGACTCTGTGGTGTTTGTGAGAAATCTGCCACCCCATCTGCGGGAGAGAGCTGGGCACAGCTGGGTTGAAGGGTGAGAACTTTATTTTCCAAGCCACAGACGCACTTTCCACTGGGATTATGCTGGATGGCGAGTGAAAAGCAAAAGCGGGATGAAAAGTAAAACGAATTTCACTCTTTTCAGCAAAGTGAATACAACGTTCAACGTTCGAAAAGAAGTTTGAGCGTCGCAGACTCAAGTCTTGACGCGCTATCACAATCCTCCCTACACCCTCTTGATGGGGGTTGTGTGGCGAGACACAAACCACACCGGAGCAGCGATTGTGTCCCCCTCCCACAAACAATTGCGTAAGAGCATGCGGCGATGGCTTTTGCCGTGACAGAAGCCCCCGGCCCTGTCGGTCGCAGATGATGGACGATGTACGAGATAAGTAATGTATTCAATTTCCTCCTACAACCACCACCCGCTGCTGCTGACCTGGCCGCAACTGGTGTGGATGTTTTATAATCTGCTGCTGCTTCTGCTGCTGCTTTCTGTTTTGGGGCGTCCTTCAAATCATTTCATGATCGCGATGATCGTAATAACTTTCGCACATATTTCCATTGAGCCACAACGCGGGCTGTGGGGGCGCTGAATGCGATGCGACGATTTTTCATTTACTTTTCGTTTGACCGCAGCTGATAGGCGAAAGTGACAGTTACCAAGTGGCGCATAGTAGTAGTCGCCACTGATTAGCTTCCATCCCAGTAGCCATCTGTACAGTGATGGTTGCTACGGTTGCTTGTTGTTGATTCGCTCTCTTTTGTTTACTCTCACAGCCAACTAACATTCGCTGTACACCGCGCACAGGGAGAATGGAAGGAATGCACTGCTGTTATCACAGTGCGTAGGTATTGTCGCACACTAGGTTTGCGATAAGATATACGTCACTGATAAGCGCCGACGGTAGACGGTACCGTTCGCTGCATGACCGGCAGAGACGACCTTGCGCAAGGTAACATATCGTTGAACGAAACTAGATTCCTGACTGTTTTTTTTTACCAGGAATTCAACAACCAGATCTGAGTCGGCTTAACCTCGTTAACAGATAAATATTCTACGTTCTAAAAGTGCTCTTTGTCTATGTATGTATCGAACTCCTGAAACTAGAAACGGTATCAATGGATGATGTTACTAACAGTCGTCTGGGGATTGATATCAACTGATGATAATCGATTAATTGCCAATGGTTGTTCTTCGAAAGCACCATAAATCTTGTACAATATTGGTTACCAAAAATCACGCCTCATAAATTTCATACACATACGTCGTTCGCCCTCCTTTTCGGAGTATCTTATGATCGATAGGAACGCTTCATATCAAGTGATTTAGCAAAAACAAAGAACTATTACCGCAAATGGAATGTGAGCATCGACGTGTTATCGATACCGTCCCTTGTGGTTTCTGGTAGTGATTGATGTGTTCCTAAATTAGAAACCTTTTATGACTTTGTCACAGTTTACAAAACTATTGAAAATGGGTCACAAACACTCGTGGAATGTTTTTGAAGAAAAAAAAAATTGCTAGCATCAATGGAAAACATTTTCTTTTCTCGCTCGCAACGATCAGAGCAAACGATAAAACTTCTGTAAAGATTTGTGAAAAATGTTGGTTTCGATTAATTGTACACAATTGTTATAGCTCCAGATGTGTTTTAGGCCACACCTCAATTTGTTCAACCTTTGATCTCCCACACACTGGCCGCCGCGTTATCTTCTTGCAGTCGTCGTTGCAGATGGCGACTGAATGGCGGAGGGGTTGACAGTGGAGAATACCAGCTGGTGAGATAGAGGAGAGCTGGCGTAAATCCGATTACCTGGAGGTGGTACAATTCGGGTTTCTTCTTGGAGCTGAGAGAAACGACAAATTTGGTTTCTCGAGAACATGAACTCTTGTAGCGATAACGAATAACCATGGTTGGTACAACATGTGTTCGCATTGTTGATGATGAAAGGGAAAAATACGCTTATCATGTCAACTTATGCTTGCTAGCTGTCAGTAACATCACTTGTCGTATTGAAATTGAATGGTATAAAGCTATCTTTGAAGATTAGTACATTGCAACTTTTGCGTAGTCATCATCAAATTTGATAAGTTACATTAAAACAACAATACACAAAGCCCTAAAAAAAGTACGATCGTCATCAACCAAACGTGAGCCGCGTACCGGTTCTTGACCGGCTGGATTTGACCGCCGACTACCGGAGCCCTCGCACTCTGCGCCAAGGGAAACGAGCAACGTCATCACGTTTGCGATCGCGCTCCAGAGAGAGAGTGACGATCTCACCACGATTCTCATACCTCCTCATGCTCTCTCACACATCTCAACGCTTTTCCACAGGGTGATCGTGATCGAATTTTACACTTCCAACCTGTTCTGTGTCCCCGGCAAGTGACCTTCTTTCTCCATTGGCATCATCCTGGACAAACAATCATCCTGGAGTTTGCTTAAGTTCTTTACTTGCTATGAACCGGCAGTGAGTGATCGAGGGCTAAGTACGATCGCGAGAAAAGTGTCTGCATGATGCAAACGCTTGGAAGATGAGCACTACGTCGAACCACACGTATACATGTTTAGTGCCGGTTTAAACACACGATCACCTCTTCTGTGTCGGTTCTGAAGGCGCAGTTCGTGTATGGTGGGGTGGTGATCGTGCTGCTCAGCTGCTGCTCCGGCTACACAATTCTCCTGTGACGTTTTCTTCATGTGTACGTGCGGGAAACTCCCCGTCGATCGACGAGCGAAATGGAGGAGGAAGCGAGCGAGCGAAGATCAGTGCGCATAGCGGTACTTGCCCCCGGTGCGTCGTGTTATCGTATTACGATTCTTATTATTCTCCGTTGCCTTCTCTTCGACTTCCAGCTTTGCGCAGGAATTGAATGCTGCGCGTGGCACTGGCGGACTAAGAAATGAGGTCGATTCCTTCCTTCTGGCTGACAAACAACACAAAAAAAAAACCGGATAGAGATGGACGGGCAATGGGCTAGGGCAAGCCCCCCAACTTGGGATGGCCGTTTCTTTTCTGTCTCAATTCTCCAAACGAAAGAATGCACTCGAGTGGAACGGGTTTTGTGTGTGTCTTTCGCTCCCTGGGGCAGAATTTGTGGTGCTGCTGCCATGTCCATTATCTGCCAGCACCATCACCGTTCGCATGAGATCGCGCACGCGTTTTTAGCTAGGAGGTGTGCGCTGATTTGGGAAAGGACCTGTTTTAATTTGATCCCTTCGCTCACCTTCGCTACACCTTTACTGTTTACCCTTTTAACGCGGGGATCTCGGGACGATATTTCGTGTCAGTTTCAACGGAATCGCTATTTGGCAAGAAAGTCCTAATCTCGTTTTTTTTTCTTTGCTGTTTTGCTTCTTTCACCAATAGATGACAGAAGTAATAGATGTATGACCCACATTTTCGTATTACCGTTAGATGGAATTTCACCCAACGACGAATTGTGTGCAAATAACTAATTATTAGCGACGTTAACCGAATGGATATATGGCCGAGGGTATTCTCGAACTCGAACTAGATGTTATTCTAGTTAAACGAAATGTCTTTAATCGCAGGAACATTAACCAAGCGAAGTCTCGTAATAGAGTGTTAACCACATTACTATCGATCGGTCGGTCGATCGGTTTCTCGGCATTGGCATTAATCACTTTATCTATTAGCGATAGCGACCAGGCTTACGTGATTTAACGGGCAAAAATTCAGAGGAAAAACCACTAAATGAAACCAGTTGACTGGGAAAATCTCACAAAATAAATGACGGCATCAGTTTGAAGTGCTTCCGCTTCACACATTCACATCACCTTAGTGCATCGTAGACATAAATATTCGGTTTTCCTTTCTTTGGATTGGCGCTCGAAGTCAGCTCATCGCCCACTACCTCCACAGCTCTCATCGGTGGTTTCCGGAGGCTTGTGTTGAATTTCCCGTTCGGT
>NC_064877.1:53693146-53703146 GCF_943734665.1 Anopheles aquasalis
TCCAAAAGTTTGCGGCCACCTACTTCCAGGGTAACATTACGCATTACTATTCGCGGAAACCACTGAAGCATCCGCTGCTGCCACTGCACACCCAGGGCGATCAGCTGGCGGCGCAGGCACTTTGGATTACGATCCTGCGCTTTACCGGTGATCTGCCCGAACCGCGCTACCACACGATGGACCGGGACAATACGTCCGTGATGTCGAAGGTAACGGCCACGCTGGGGCGGAATTTTATACGCAGCAAGGAGTTCCAGGAAGCGCAAATGATGGGCCTCGATCCGGAAGCGTTCCTGAAGCAGAAACCGCGCTCGATACGCCACAAGCTCGTGTCGCTGACGCTCAAGCGGAAGAACAAGCTGGGTGAGGATGTGAGGCGCCGGTTGCAGGACGAGGAGTACACGGCCGATAGCTACCAGTCGTGGTTGGAGTCTCGGCCGACGTCGAATCTGGAGAAGCTGCACTTTATCATCGGCCACGGTATACTGCGGGCGGAGCTGCGTGACGAGATCTACTGTCAGATCTGCAAGCAGCTTACCAACAACCCTTCGAAATCGTCCCATGCACGCGGCTGGATACTGTTGTCCCTGTGTGTCGGTTGTTTCGCACCGTCGGAGAAGTTTGTCAACTATCTGCGTTCGTTCATCCGCGAAGGACCACCCGGTTATGCGCCGTACTGTGAGGAGCGGTTGAAGCGCACGTTTAACAATGGCACTCGCAACCAGCCACCGTCGTGGCTCGAGTTGCAAGCGACCAAATCGAAGAAACCGATCATGCTGCCCATCACGTTCATGGACGGTAACACGAAAACGCTGCTGGCCGATTCGGCTACGACGGCCCGGGAGCTGTGCAATCAGCTATCGGACAAGATCACACTGAAGGATCAGTTTGGATTTTCGCTGTATATCGCACTGTTCGATAAGGTTTCGTCGCTGGGCAGCGGTGGGGATCATGTGATGGATGCGATCTCGCAGTGCGAACAGTACGCCAAGGAGCAAGGAGCACAGGAACGGAACGCACCGTGGAGATTGTTTTTCCGCAAGGAAATCTTTGCCCCGTGGCACAATCCCATCGAGGATCAGGTCGCTACGAACCTGATCTATCAGCAGGTTGTCCGGGGTGTCAAGTTTGGTGAGTATCGGTGCGATAAGGAGGAGGACCTGGCGATGATTGCCGCCCAGCAGTACTACATCGAGTACAGCACTGATATGTCGATGGATCGGTTGTACACGCTGCTGCCGAACTTTATCCCGGACTACTGTCTGACTGGCATCGAGAAAGCGATCGATCGCTGGGCCGCACTGGTGCTGACGGCGTACAAGAAGAGCTACTACCTGAAGGATAAAGCGGCCGCCCTCAAGGTGAAGGAGGATGTCGTTAGCTACGCCAAGTACAAGTGGCCGCTACTATTCTCCCGCTTTTATGAAGCCTATCGGTAAGCTGGGCAAGTCCGAAACCTCCCCGGATCAGTAAGCAAGCTCATTCTGCTTCTCCTTTACAGAAACTCTGGTCCAAACCTGCCCAAGAACGATGTCATCATCGCGGTCAACTGGACGGGTGTGTACGTGGTGGACGATCAGGAGCAGGTGCTGCTGGAGTTGTCCTTCCCCGAGATCACGGCCGTATCGAGCCAGAAGACGAACAAAGTGTTTACGCAAACGTTCTCCCTGTCGACGGTGCGGAACGAGGAGTTCACCTTCCAGAGCCCGAACGCTGAGGACATTCGCGATTTGGTGGTCTACTTTCTGGAGGGACTAAAGAAGCGGTACGATGACGAAGCATTACCACTGAGATGAGACTTATAATGATGATCTTTCGTTCCTTCCCGATTCCCGTAGCTCAAAGTATGTGATAGCACTGCAGGACTATAAGGCACCGGGAGAGGGCACCAGTTTCCTGTCCTTTTTGAAGGGGGATCTAATCATTCTCGAAGACGAAAGTACCGGCGAAACGGTCCTCAATTCGGGCTGGTGTATAGGTAAGTGACTTTGTGCGCCATTGTCTGTCCCCGGGCCCGTTAATCCATCCGTTGCTCCACCGTCCCTTAGGTTGCTGTGAGCGAACGCAGGAGCGAGGTGACTTCCCGGCTGAGATCGTGTACGTACTACCGACGCTCACGAAACCTCCGCCGGATATACTGGCCCTGTTCAGCATCGAGGATGCGCACCACGGGAAGCGATTGAACTCGGTGCACTCGAACGGAAGCAGCGAGGGCCGGGATCGGCCCCACTCGCTGGCCGAATACTCGCTCGATCACTTCCGGCCACCGCCAAAGCGCACAATGTCGAAGGCACTGAGCACACTCAGCTCGAAGCGGGGCCCCGACGAGCTGTGGCGTTATTCGCGCGATCCACTCAAACAGCCCCTGCTGAAGAAGCTACTCGCTAAGGAGGAGCTGGCCGAAGAGTCCTGCCTAGCGTTCGTTGCCATCATGAAGTACATGGGAGACCTGCCATCGAAGCGGCCGCGCATCGGCAACGAAATCACCGATCACATCTTCGACGGTCCGCTCAAGCACGAGATACTGCGCGACGAGATCTACTGCCAGCTGATGAAACAGCTGACGGACAATCGGAACCGGCTGTCGGAGGAACGTGGCTGGGAGCTGATGTGGCTCTCGACTGGCCTCTTCGCGTGCAGTCAGCAGCTGCTGAAGGAACTGACGCTGTTCCTTCGCACTCGCCGCCATCCGATTTCGCAGGACTCGCTCCACCGGCTACAGAAGACGATCCGCAACGGGCAACGCAAGTATCCGCCCCATCAGGTCGAGGTCGAGGCGATCCAGCACAAGACGACGCAGATCTTCCACAAGGTCTACTTCCCGGACGACACGGACGAAGCGTTCGAGGTGGATTCGTCGACGCGGGCGAAAGACTTTTGTCACAACATCTCGCAGCGGCTGAATCTACGTTCGAGCGAAGGATTCAGTCTGTTCGTCAAGATTGCCGACAAGGTCATCTCCGTGCCGGAAGGTGACTTCTTCTTTGACTTTGTGCGCCACCTGACGGACTGGATCAAGAAGGCGAGACCGACGCGGGACGGTTCGAACCCACAGTTTACGTACCAGGTGTTTTTCATGAAGAAACTGTGGACGAACACGGTACCGGGCAAGGACCGGAATGCCGACCTGATATTCCACTATCACCAGGAGCTTCCGAAGCTGTTGCGCGGCTACCACAAATGTTCGAAAGAGGAAGCGATCAAACTGGCCGCTCTCGTCTATCGGGTACGATTTGGCGAGAGTAAACAGGAGCTACAGGCAATACCGTAAGTGGTGGACGACGAAAAGCGAGGGGATGTGAGGGATGTGGAAAGCTATTAAACGATTTATTCCATTCCCTTCTTTACAGGCAAATGCTCCGCGAGCTCATTCCGTCCGATTTGATCAAGCTACAGAACGTAAACGACTGGAAGCGGTCCGTGGTGGCGGCCTACAACCAGGACGCCGGTATGTCGCCGGAGGATGCGAAAATCACATTCCTTAAAATTGTGTACAGGTACGTCTGCGACTAACGGGTTTCGTCCCACGGCCCTGCTTGACTAACTTTCTTCCTTCCTTCCTTCCTTCCTTCCTTTACTGCAACAGATGGCCAACATTTGGATCGGCATTCTTCGAAGTCAAGCAGACGACCGAACCAAACTACCCCGAAATGCTACTTATCGCAATCAACAAACATGGTGTTAGTTTGATTCATCCTACTTCTAAGGTACGTGCCAGCTTTCTCCGAATTCTGGAATGAACTCTCATGACTTCCCTCTTCCTTTCTCCATCCAGGACATTTTAGTGACGCATCCTTTTACGCGCATCTCGAACTGGTCGTCGGGCAACACGTACTTCCACATGACGATCGGCAATTTGGTGCGCGGCTCGAAACTGCTCTGCGAGACCTCGCTCGGCTACAAGATGGACGATCTGCTGACGTCCTACATTTCGCTCATGCTCACCAACATGAACAAACAGCGCACTATACGAGTCAAGTAGCGGTAGTACTCTTAACTGTAGCAGTAGTAACAAGTAGTAGTACTGGTAGTAGTAGCAATAGCAATAGTAGTAGTGGTAATCGTAGGAGTAGTACATTTAATGCTGCTGGCCCGGAACGATCGCGTTCGATTGCCTTCGGTGCCAGTATTCCGTCCATTGTGTATTATTTGCGTACAAGTGTAAGCGTCCTGCTCCCTTTTTCCTTCCACTGCTGGTGCATTGTTGTATTCATTGTTGTCATCATCATCATCATCACCATCATCGTAACGGATCATTCCAGTAATGCGACGGTATCAATCGAACTGCTTTCAGCAGAGCACAATGTAGGTGGCAGTGAAAACGATGCGGTGAGATCAAATCACAACACACTCGCCACTCCTTTACAAGCACAAAACGGTCAATAGTGATGCGTGAGGCCGGAGAACTGATGCCTGGGAATTGTGGTGTTCTGTCAATTCCTCGTATTTTAAGAAAGTTATTCGCCAATATGTCCTCTGGTCAATAACTGTTCCGCTTTTACTTCCTTACTGTCTTATTGACGAACGATCATAGTGTCGTCATATCGATTCAGTTAGTTCATAATCCAATTCATGCGAAACAAAATGTCCATGAAGGAAGTCCATCACAATCTCAGTCTGTGGGCCAATGTCAAGATTTAAACGAGGTAGTTTCGGAGGTCTTAACATCAGCGTTACGAATGGGCTCTACCATTCCATTGAAGAGCAGTTTCGCATTCATCTTCACCTGACATGTGACACTGGTGAAGGTAATTGGTACTAGTAGCTTGATCAGTAATCAGTGATACGCATCTGATCAATGCTAAATGCGCACATTGTATTTAAATTGTCTTTTGAAGCCGTGACGTATTCTTTTGATCTCTATAGGATCTTTTAGTATTCCCACGTTCAATTTCAAATTCGGGATTCGTTTAATTTCTTCTTAAACGTTCGTATATCCATGCGCATGTCCCTGTCCCCTGCAGCACAGTGTCAGAGAGAAATTTTAGTACCGTCACTAGTCTACATTCCTCGTAGAACCAGCAAGATTTGAGGCTGTCAGAATGACTATCTCCGCACGCAGCAGCTGTTACTGCCCGATGTTACATTCGTGGATTCGCAATCAATGCTTTTAGCAATCAACTTCCAACAGAAACGCCTGGAAGTCCCCGCCAACCCCTTCCGATACTTGTGCATGTCCCTTTTGTCATTCGGAATCCTCTGAAACTCATTTGTCTGCGTCTGTTTCGCTGATTATTGCGATGATGATTCTAACAATTGTACTGTTCATTTTAATATTATTAACATTATTTTGCCTATTATAATTATTTTTTTATTCATGGCTGTATCTGTTACACGCACCGGGCGGGCGCACGTGGTGAACGCGCAGCACAGTGCTTGATTAGTTGGTTTGGTTGGTTAAATAGTTTCTTACAAGATCACTTACGTACTCGGTAAGGGCCACACGAATGTGCTCGCGGAAAGAACAAATTCAAGAAAACAACTAGAATTCGTTGTTGATAGAACAATAAAGCACATTATTTACTTTCTTGAAACTCAACATTCTTGATACAATCTTAATGAAACACAATTTATCCGAAACGTTCCGTAGGTGCGCATGGTTATCCATCGAAAATCTGAATGTCAGGCAGGAACATGGAAGTGAGTAGTATGATCAATTACATTCTGCGTTTCATAAGTAAACATAGCTTTGTATGTTAGACCCATAAGTAAGTCATCAAAAATTATGCATCTAATTTAAATTAATTAATTGATGAGCTAGTTTATAAACATATTAAACGGGTGGATTTTTCTTGTACTATCAGAAGAAAATACAAAAAAAAATTCCATAGTTTTCTGGATTTTATCAAATGTCGAGGTGTCGAGGCAGATTACCCGTCTGGTTCGCTAAAGCAGTAGTTTCATGCATAATTCAATCCAATCAAAAATTTGTGAACCTTCTTTATTTTACATTGAACGCGCGAGTTGAATTTACAAACAAGAAAAGGTCCTGCGGGACGGAGTGAAAATCCATGTCCCTTGGCTACTTTGATGCGTTCTTCGAGTGTATCTTGGTTGAATCAAAACGAAGGGTGCAAAAACGTCAATTGTTTTGTGGCCAATAAGCAAGGGGATTCAAATGAACCAAAAACAGAAAAAGAAAATTGTGCGAGTCCCAAATACGTTGCAATGCAAGCTAAATAGTTACGTGCGTTTTTAGTTGAACCATTTGCACAACAGCGACTAGCAACTGTCGTCGACAGTGTCTTTAACACATTGCTGGCTACAGCTTTATGCATTTACGTACGTTTATCAAACGCAAAATGTAGTATTAGTAGTAAATGTTTATTGAATAAATCGTGTTGAGCTTTACAGCAATGAAGAAGAAGATTTAGTGAGCTCGAGACGTCCCCTTTCAACACTGGTGCAAATTTGACCTGTTCGGTTGCAAAGTTGTCGGGAAAAAACTTATCACAGAAACCCGCCCAAACGCAAAATGTTATTGATATTGTTCAAATCAATTCGAATCATATTGCGTTAACCCGTACTGCATCCAACGAGCAAGTATCAAAAGTGGATCTTCTATGGAATACCAGAAGGGAAGATGGACAGTTTCTCAAGTTGTACAACAAACAGTTAAACAAACAGTGAAAAGTTAGTTTTTTTATTTTCATAAATTCACATATCGCAAAAAGTGTTTTTCAAGATTTTTATAAAATTTCCCGCTCGCCCGACGTATATTCCTCGCGAAATATTGATGATAATTCGGTAAGTATTTAACTGAATGCGTGTTAACAAACAAACCAAGCAAATAAAAATCCATAATTTCTTTCATTTCTTTACGGCTTTTCTGGTCGAAGCACGTGAGCTGATCTAAAACAGTCTCGTTTGTTACGCCCCTCTTCCACGGTTCAACAATATTTTCAGCATCACTATTCATCCGTGTCCAAACATTCAATTTCATTGTATTCTTAAACAAATTGCAAAACAAATATATAAGAAAACTACTGATGGATAGTTGTACATAGTTAAAACCTTGTACATAGCTAAATGTTTGAAATAAAATTACGTAGAGACCGAACAATAGAGGGCGCTACCTGCAGGTATAGAGGGCGCTGCCTGCAGATTGTTACACGTTACACGGATACCCTACCAATATCTCTAAAAAATAATATCTAAAATGCCTATTATTTAAAAAATAACAAAGGGTAAAAATAAATAGCAACATCTCTATTAAATTGCATAGGCTTTTAATAGGAAATTAAATCGCCATCGGATTAATCTGTTCCTAGGATGATGTTCCACATGCGCCCTTCGAATGCAACTCCCTCCAGGTCTTTGTCTCTCTCTCTCTCTTTTTGTATGAGGTAGGAGAAAAACGCACAAAAAGCAAGGAAGAAATCACCTCATCACCGGAGCTGTGGCTTTTATAATTTTTTAATGAATTAATGACACCTGGGAGAGTCACTCAGCAAACGAATCAAGGTAATTGCTCGCTACTTTTCTCCGGAGTGCCACGTTCTTTTATTGTTCCTCACAATCCTTAAACTACTCTTTCTTCTGCAGGATGATTTTGATGGATTACACCCGGTGGAAACGATCAGAGCCGTACGAAAGACGTGTAAGAGCATAACACTCGATCGATGTATCCAAAAAACCAACGAAGGGAACCACATTAATCGCTTTAAAATCACTTGATTGGACACGTTCTACACTGGTTTCGTTGCGAAGCAGCCTTACAACCAGACCTAATCAAAGATTTCATGAGTTTGCAGTAAACATATCTTCAAGAAATGCTCCAATTAGCTCTGATCGTACGACACATAACATCGGGCACATACACTTCTATCACTTTTTATCACAGTGATCACTCGCTATTGGAAGATAGCATACCAGGATACCTTCACACGCAGCTGCAGCTGTTGCAGACGGATGCAGAACCCATTCGCCTTGACTGGACGATCTTCACTCGACACAAGCCAACCAAGCACTGGCGAACTGGTCCGTCTGGCGATCGGAAGTAACCTCTCCGAACGTGCCGGCATTTGCCGGTTCTGTTGAAATTCATCACATGCCCGGGTGAGTTTACGACCCCATTGAAAAAGCAAAAGGAAGGAAGGAAGAAAGGAAGAAAGAAAGTGGAAAAAAGGAAGGAAGCTACATTATCACATTCGGAAGCATTCGCAGGTACCCCTCGTTCCCCGACCGAGATACACAATCGGAAGGCAGATGGTGGGGGATGGGGTAACCAACCAACATGAAAAATCAGAATACAATATCTCCCCCTCCACTCCAGCTCTTCTCACTGTTAAATGCAAGCGCTTCGTTCCGTAGTTCGTAGTTGTCTGTTACCACTCCATCAGCTTAATGATAAGAAGCAACACAATTACTGGGAGAAAAACTAAGATGTACGCTGTGTACGTCGCTACCGCTAGGCCCACCGGTTCAACCAGCTATCGAGAACTTATTAAGAAGTCAACATCTTCAGGCTGTTAAGGTCAGGTCATTTCGATGCTACCATCTGCAAAGCAAAGAAGAATGAACAAGACAAGGGAGAGAGAGAACGGTGATGATAAGTCAAGCGTACCGAAACGAGATCAACACCCAACAGTCATTGAGTTTCCCCTTTTCCCTGTTTCTCACCGTGGGAATAAAAGCTCCAAGCTCCCCTCTTCTGGTGGTGTCCTCTCTTCTTGAGTCATTATCACTGGCATCGGTTGCTTTTGTTTCCCGCTCGCTGCTCCACTATTTTTATTCGCGTGGGAATAGGTGTCGCAAAGTTCCCGCGCAAATCACAGCACCGTAACAGACACCGACGACGGCAGCGGCAGCGGTGGCGGCTTCTTCTTCCGTCTTTCATCAAATGGCTGGCTGCTTCTGATTGTATGATAATCCAGCAGTCACTCGATGCCGACGATGACGATGACCTCGACTGTGGCGACTTACATCCCCCGGAGGATCAGAACCATCTTCTGGAGGATACACTCGCTGTGCTGATCATTTCTAGCGATCGTTCCGGTCGGTATCACTCGTTTCCTCGTATTATTGGACTCGTATACGGGTTTTCTTCCTTTTCCTCCCTGATGATGTGTCGCTGGCTACTGCCGGGGGAAGTAGCATCTTAATGAAACCAACCCGCCGCCGAGAGGAATGTACATTGTTGTCTAACCGTAATCTCTGGCACGGTGGGGAGGACTCGCGTTTAGAAATTTCTTTCCGAAAGCGCCCCACAATCTACCGAGTGTACGTCTACCCATTTTCCGACCAATTTTCCCACCATTTTCGCTCCACTCAGCATCCTCTGCTTCTTTCTCTTCGTTTTCGATTATGCTTTTGCACCATGTGCTCATTGAAATATCGTAATAAAGGTGTATATTTACATATATAATTCATTGGATTTTCTTATAATTACCTGCTTCTCAGTTGCTTGCCTTAGTTTCTGCTTGTTCATTTGTTTCACACAACTTGTTCTTCTTCTTCCGCCCTTGTCGCTGTGTCTTTTGTGGGTTTACTATGTTTTGTCTTCTTTGCTAGGATTGCTGCTGTACTGAGTGCCTTCTGGCGCTCTTTGATTATCATAACAGTTCGTTCGCTTCACTATTCTTCCCGCAGTGCCCTTCGCTTCTTTGCAAATGTCTTTTTCACGGCAGCCCAGCCGCAGACAGACAGACACACACCTCTCCTTCTTCACTACTTTCAACACACCCTTTCCCATATCTTTGCGTTGCACAAACATTGTCTTTGTTAATCAATTAACTTAAATTAGGTGTTTGGATTCGGTTCTCACGCGCTCATTGGAGCAACGATTTTCTCTTGTAGCGATTCCCGAACTAGTATACCTCCCGTCCCCGGGCTTGCTTCGATGACGGCAGGAAAAGCTTTCTTTTGGGGACTGTGCACATGGCTAGCGAGTAGCTATTTTACAAACTGTCATAGCTCCATCTTCGCGATATCGAGTTTGTTTCCAAATTATAACTAAAATAATCTCACGATAAAGCCATCCTGCTGCGCCACCAAGCAT
>NC_064877.1:53713146-53733146 GCF_943734665.1 Anopheles aquasalis
GCATCAGATTTGGATCGAACATGTCAGCATCATCATTGATGCCAATCATTCAGCAATAACGGGATCGTTGGGTAATATCCGCGACATAATTTTACTGCCACCGTCTGTCCGGATCGATGAGCCAACCGATGGTGAGAACAATCTATGATTTCACATTTTCCTCGGTTGTTAGTGGCAACTGGTTTTTTTGGTCAACAATCAGGTAGTTGCATCCGAGTGGTCCGAGCCCCAAGTGCGTACGTCTGCTCATCATGCTCTATGATTAATAGCCTCACGCAGCATGAACCTCTAAAGCAGCCAAAAGCCTTTCTATTGTGTTCTTTATCCAATCACAGGGAATGTCTTCCATCGAAACTACCGAAACCGAAGAAAGATGCGACAACCGTGGGAGCAGCTTGGGAAAAGATTTGATGTTCGGACACGAAGCCCCAGTGTGTTGATGACAAAACAAACGAAAAATCATTAAAAACAACTCATCGCTTCGTGATCGCCGAAAGTTCGTGGAGGGTTCGGCGGAGTGAAACCAGAAACAATCAAGTGATTAGCGGTACACGGAATGTGCGGAAGTGGGACCCGCTTGGGAGATGATGAAAATATGACCCGAAATCAGGTGGCTGTTGGACGAGTGACCGAGGGCGAAAAGAGGTTGCTAAAGGGTCATTTCATTCAACAGGGGGACATCGGACTAGTTTCAAGGAAAGCAATAATTACCTTCGCATGCAGTATGACAATGACCATGTTGTTGCGATCGCGCAGATACTTTTCCATTGCCTCGCGCGTTAACCGTCGTTCCTCGATCTGGCTCCGGAAGATGGGTGAGGCCGCTGTCGAGCCGGATGTCGGCGCCATTCCGCCGGCACTGTTGTTCGTGGTTCCTACCGGTATGACTGCTCCACCACCGCCACCTAATCGCGGCAACAGGGCTCCACCGTGGTGCGACGGAGGGCTTGGAGGGGCCTGACCATAGCCCGGGATACCGTACTGATGTGGCATGTTCGTGTAGGGGCCTCTGCGCCCCCCTTCACCGCTAAATACTGTGCGCTTTTCGTGCGTTCGTCCGTTCGGTGCTTCTTTCTCAGCGCTATGCTCTTCGCTGCTGACGAGGACTCATACCGTGCAACGTGAACCCTGTCGAGTAATCGCCTGAAATTATCATCTCTCGATGGCCACGACCCCCGGGACGAGGGGTGATCCAAGAAAGATCGCTTCACCGTCGTTAACCTCAGCGAAATCACTTCAGAGCAACAACTCTTGACACATTCCCCGACGACTTTGTTATTGTTTTGATTTACGTTCAATCGCGACGAACACACGCGACACGCACGCACAAAGCCGAACGAACGAACGCTTGCGGCGTCCTCCAATCAGACCGAACTAAAGGAACCGAGAACCAACTTCTGTGTCGATTCAGCCCGAACGATGGGATCACTGTTATCACCGCAGAGACTTCACGGTATTCACGGGATACGCTCGGGAAGTTTGCAAAGGATGCTTGGATCCTTTGGTGAAACACGCTGGCAACACTCACAACCGTACACACATGCACAGGCACACAAACACACGCACAAGCTAAACGAACCAAATTTAACAAATCCACTTAGAACGATGAACGGCCATCGGGGGTTGCACTTTCCGGATTTACGCGATCCTCCACTCCCCGGGCATAGTAATTACCGGCCACTTTGCTGAACCCGGCCGTCCTTGCATCGCCTCACGTCAACCATGAGCGCAAGCGGAGCCTTCCTCACTCACTCTGCGGAGGCTCCTTTTCACACTGGGCTTGAGGCGGGCGTACGGTAGAAGGAGTTTATTGGAAGCGAACACGAGCAAGTAAACAACCACCTCGCTGCCAGCCAAAAGGTGAAGAACGCAGTCCTGGTCGCATTTTTGTTTGCCGGTTTTCGGTTTCGGTTTAATCCCAGGGCGCCAGTCCGCCAGGCTGCACAACGCACAAGCAAGAACGACCGCCAGCCAGAGCCGAGTTTTTGATTTGAGTTTTGCAGCTGCAGCATCAGTTCCCTTTGCCCGTTTCGTTTCTACTCGCACCGCGACCGGAGGAGGCGCACATCTCCAGTCGTCTCGCTCTATTATCCGTTAGCCGGGCAGTTGTCTGAAAGAGATAGAAAGCGCTCAAAAAGAGAAACGGTTAGCGTTTACAATCACGGGTTGAGTTATGTAGTTGTGCGTGGTGTGTCTGTTTTAAGCGACAACGACATGAGACATCGCATGAATGACATCTGTGGCCAAAGTTGAACAAACGAATTCTTTCGAATTGATTTGTGATAAATGGCGACCTATTTAAGGTATGGATTGCGTCCAGTGAAAAATGCTTTTAATGTGTGAAACAACTCCACTGGGTGGCTAAAACATAACCCTCTCCAGTACAGAAACAAGTTTAAAAACGAGTCAGAGGGTAGAGAAAAAATCAAAAATTAAATTCTCTTCGTACCGACACACAAACCCATCGTGGTTCCAAGCGAAACCGGGTACGGACACCGGGTAGGAGAGCGCAAAAAAGGCGTGGGAAAATATCAGCCACCTAGCACATGTCCCTTTAGGGGCCACCGCCCCCTTCTGATCACGCACTGCACTCATCCTCAACCCAGGGAGGCGCGAGTCATTGTGTCTCGCTTGCGTTACATTTATTTGTTCTTGTACCGCGGAGGAAAACCGGTCCGCACCGTTCCCGCAGGATACCAAATATTCCACCAAAAATTTAGGACTGGCGCAACAGGACCACATTTCATACGTTGCACATTTTACAGTGGGACAACCGCATCATTTAGGCGCCCAATCGGCGAAAGATGATGAGGAAATGGCCTCGTACACCATCGCCGTTCCGTTGCGTATGCGGGCGTCCCGGGTGTGTGGGTTTCCTAATTTGTGACCCGGGAAATGTGCAACCTTTCCCAAGAGAAATGAAAACATCCGTCGGTTCTGGTGGCAAAGACCAGTCCGGGCATGTCCTGGAACGTCGCGCCCCCGGGTGCGCAACAATTGCAATGTAACGGTGATGTGTTCGGAAAACAAGAAAACAAAAACTACTCCTTCGTTTGTCCACCCGCGCGATTCCCTCTTTTTTCTCCCTCATGAAGGCAGAGGAGAAGGCAAGCGAAAAACTGGTCATTGTTACACTAATTGTCTTCCTTCGTTCCGAGCTCAAACTGTGAGAAAAGCTACAGACCAGCAGCGAAGGGTTTTTAATTTTTAAAGGGAACCTCGATGCTCGACCCCGTCCCTTCGTCTCCAGCCCGTCATTATTTATTCATAAATACATCAACGTCTCCAGCGGCAGCCAAGGAACAGGCCGCACAAGAACAAGGAATCGGAAATGCGTTCCGCTTGAAGTGTCAGCGGCCTCTGCCCCCCTCTCTTCTCGTGGCGCTCCGGCGACTTTGACCGCACTGCCACACCCGCTTGCCCCTGCTACTTGGATTGTGTCTAGCGCGATAGCCGGTCTGGAAACGGAACACACGTTTTCCATTTCGGTCGTCTCTCTTCTCTCTCTCTCTCTGTGTCTTCAATTCGCCTTTTACCGTTCCATCCCCAGCCAACAGCACGCCGACGACCTTCAGCTTCCTACACCACTTGTTCCGAACTTCATTCACGTTGGACCGCATCATCGCCAGCAAATAAGCAGCGGCAGCAGCAACCCATCCTCAATCCCGCCCCGCCATACGCACGATGCGATTACCTCTCGCGGGCCATCATCCCGGCGTCCTCGCCCTCACCCTCGCACGATAGCAGTGTACGCAGACGGGCGGACGAACCGACCGGTTGCAATGGTTCCCACGGTTCCCACCATGTAAATTTATACGCCACGAACATTTTTCTCTGCACGAAGCCAAACGGGCGAACGATCCCCGCCGACAGAGATCCGGGACAAAGACGACATCCACCGAACGGAACATCATCAAGAAGTGGCCCTTGACGATGACGTGATGGTGTGGAGTACTAGGTGTCTTTTTTCATGTGTTTTTCAAACTCTGGATGCTGTGTGGTTAATATTGAGCCGATAGTTTTATTGTGTGCGAAGAGATCGATACTTCATTATGCATGCAAGAATCCGGGGACCGGGAGTGTACGGGTTCTGCTACAGGACACTGGACCGGGAATCCGTTTCACTTTTATAACTTAATGCAAAAAGCATCTTGTGTCCAGTTGATGTTTTACATGCGCACCAAGCAGAAAGGACACTTTTGCATACTAATCGTGGACCGTATCGGAGCAGCGCTGGAATGAACTGGTGCCTATTACACTTCCGGTCGAGTGTTTCAAATATTGTTTCGATTATTCATTTGTTGTTGCAGTTCACCGGTTTGGTTCGATAATCATAGCATATGGCGCATAATATGTGCATATTTCATTGCTGCACAGCCGGCATTCCTTCAGCGAAGAGCCTTGGATGAAATGCGCATAATCGATCAGATATCCATCATTACTTATAGAACACGTCATGAATCAATTATGAGACTTATGTATGAAACCCCATCTGGTATGATCCAAAGTTTGCAATCTCCTAGGATGTACACTGGTTAAAATAAAAAAAATCGCATTCTCTTCTACAAGATACTTCTAGCCCATGTCTGTAAATGATGTTGCGAGAATGTAATAAGTCGGACGGAACAACATAAAAAAACAAAAAATAAAGCGATAAAGGGCACGCAATACTGGACACATGGAATTGCACGATTCAGTGCGTTTTTCACACGCAAACCATGACCCAAGACGCGCCGTCGCCGACGGGGCTGAGAAACGTAAGAGAATCTTTAGAAACCTACCTTGGCGGCGGAGGCCACCCTCTCCGGTAAAGACGAGGAAGTCTCCGTGATATTGTGAATATTTCCACATTTCCTTCTCTTCCGCTCCTTCGCCTATAACTCTTGCCATTTGTTTCACCTTCCTTCCCATCCCCTTGCCTTTGTTTCCCGGAGGGTGCCCCCCCTCGGTCGATGGCACTGATTTTCACAGGCCGATAAAAGGTTACACCTGAGAAGGCACCCTAAGAAGCCACGAAATTCTTCCAGAGCGGTAGGCAGGGGTCAATCGGAAGGGTAGACTAATCGGTGCCACTTCCCACAGAGCTGCTTCTTCGCGTTCTTAAGGTTCCTGAACCCTGGCTCGTCTTCAATGTTTTCCTCAACTTCCGCTTTGGAGCACTTTCCTTCAATCTCATCGGCCGCTCTTTTGAGCAGCTCGTTCGCTGGGAACCGGGAAAATCTGGGGCTCACTAGGTTTATCTATTTGATGGTGCGAGGATTTGGCCGAAATAGTTTCTTTTTTTCCCAAGGCTCACTGTTAAGTAGAACTAAAGTATAAAAATATACGAACGGTGAAGATGAATGTTAGCCGTCAATAGAAAGATAAGGCGAGCTTAAAAAAATCAGTTTTATGAAATCTTAACGCGCAACAATCAATAATGATCGTCCCTCCCTCCCTCTCCCTCTTGATCCCTTTTCATCTGTTATAATTACAGTTCCATCCTCTTCTTGACCTACGGAATTACCATACAAATTATTAGTACTTCAGCTGCGCCGTGAACATCTTTCCTCATGGCTGTTTAAAAAAAAAACTTGGATGTATTTAATAATAACGCCCTTTTCGGATATCATGCCGAAAGAATTCCTCATGTTTTGAAGCATTTTAGGCATCTGCCCATTCATTTGGATACTTTCAAAAAGAGTTAGGTACTGCGTGCAGTCAAACATTTTTTTAAGCAACCGAACAAGTAAAGCTTGGAACACCTCATATTTGGCTGCATTCTTCTACTCACTGTAGCGCTCCTAGTGGTCGCTTTGCTACTCTGTTGTGTTTTTTTTAAGGTCTAAGTCTTTTCTTTTAGTGATAAAAAATTCGTTAAAATCGAACCATACCTTCAAAAGTTATCGCCGATGAAACACGAAGGGTGAAAAAAAAGTCTGCACAATCTCTATGAAAACTCAATTTAACTGGAGTAAAAACCCACGTAAAACTGTAATTTGGCAAAAACCAGCAGACAAATTTGACTTTAGCAATCGTAAAGGAAGTATGACGTAAGGTTTTAGTTCATTTAGGCAGATGATATTTCCCGTAAATTACTCATTTAGCAAGCGATCTGCAGTTGTCGTTTGAAAACGGGAGGTTCGATGAACGGCCGTTTGTACAAAAAAGAATGCCTGGAAAAGATCGTTTTATCTTTTATTAAGTCTCATAAAGGTCCAGTTAAATTTTGGTCCGACTTAGCAAGCTGCCATTCCAGTAGAGAGATCATAAATTGGTTTCGAAACAACATCATTGATTTCATACCAACAATCTTCAATCCACCAAATTGCCCAATTGGACGATACCAATACCATGGACGACTACAGTATTGTAGTGGGCTTTTATCTACTAATGACTACAGAAACAATGTAAAATGATTAAAAATCCATTTGTAATAGCAAATGGTGTGAAAAATGGCCAATGAGACCTCTTCCACTAGTGTGCAGCAAACGATGAGTCACATAAAACCAAAAGTGCGCAAATACAAACGAAACGATGCACAATAGTTTTATCCCTATTTTTTATCGATAGCTAAATAAAATACCTACAAAATGACACCTTTTCCATGTGTCTAGCTTATTTCTAGCCTGAGATGTGACCTGTTTTATGCGACCAAATATTAACTGTTCCATGCTTTAGTATTCAGAAAGAACAATGTCTGGAATGGTGATCTGATCAGTAACCAGCCAGAGGTCCTCTCGCGATGGGCACTTTGATAAATTACTGAACGATCAGCTCCACGACATACCAGGCCAAGACCAAGTTTATGGTGTCTTAGGGGCGACAAGTTCGAAGTCGTCAAGAGATTTGCGCTGTGGTGCTAACAGCCACTAATACTTTAGCCAGAAAACTGATCCACAGTAAACTAATTCAATCGAGAAACGCTCACACACGTTAGGTTTTTGCGTATAACGCAGCGATCGTGTCTGCATTCCCTTTGCTAGCCAGCCAGATAGCAAAGGGAATGCAGACACGATCGCTACAGATCAATGGTCCATCGTCGTGGCCGTCTCCGAGACGACATTCTTTCGAAATCGTCCTCGAAATCGAAATCCTGCTCCTGCCAAGAATATCATCCCTTGAGGGATTTCCTCCGCGGAGAGAGAGAACCGAAGAGACCAGGAAGGGAAATCCGATTACCGCTTGTTTACATAAGACCACCGCTTGATCGTGTCATTTCGATCGTGTCACGATTAGCGGTGGCGACAAAACCGAAACTCGAAACTCTAAAATACACGAACATAAAAGCAACCCCCAGCAAAATGGTGAACACCGTGCTGTTCGAAAGTACGAACACTGCGAAGCTCTTCAGGTGCTTATAATCCAGCGCGTTACCAAAGCGCGTGTCGAAGGTAAATAGTATCCTCTTGGTAAGTAGTATCACCGATCTGTTCTCGATTTTTTTTTCTGTCGGAACAACTTCATTCTCCTGACGTTTGCTGTGGTACTTTCAGGATCAAATCTGCTGACTAATAACTGGTGCCACTATACAGGAGGTGACGGAGGAGGAAACTGCCTCAGCTGTTTCGCAAGGGCGCACAAACCGCAGGACAACGCAGGCAACAACGTGCTATGCAATACTCGGCCAAAATAATTGCCCAAGCGTTACATACGTCGAGTAATACCGCTTCGTCAGGTTCCGCGACCTCCTCGGTGGTAGGGTTTCCAACTGCTCAGCAGATAAGCAGCGCACTCCATAGCGCTCGGCACGTCCTCCTCGGGAGGGCAGCAGCAGATACAATCGAAGGGTTCTCTTCCATAGCCTAGATCAACTTCCATACCGATGGCGCCGAACTACAACCAGATGCTGGCATCATCACAGCACTCGCCTCTGGATAGTCGTCTGCACGCATCGCAGTGGACTCGGTTCTAATGGTGCAACTGTAATTCCAGTGGTAGTTCAGAGGTGGCCTATCGCACTCCTTGGATCGGTGGATCCATGGTCACCGGTAAGCAGCAACAACAATTTTGGCCGTTGAGTATAAAAATTGTGGAGGCAATGTACCTCAAACCCGCCCATATAGGCTGCTATTATGGAATGGGGCTAGAAAGGAATAACCCGGCGGCCCGCAAGGCTCTTGTCCCTAAATCCAGCCGCCTTCAAGAGTTTGCGGACGAACTGAATACCTTTTATAGAGAAGCGATTTTTATAAATCGTATTCATAGATAAGTAACAGTGACCTTCTTCCTCGGCGATTGCCAGGCCCAGTCAATCTTTGCTGGAAGTGTGCAATGGGGTGCAGTTCAAGCTTCCCGTAAGGACATCGTTCCTGCACAAACTATTGAGCAAATCCCCAAAAAGCGTTGCATAAAGCGGAGCAACGCTGCTTATGCGATGAATTGTTACGTCGACCATCAGAATGCAGTCTCTACGCTTGCAGAACTGCCTGTACGAATGGTCGACGAAACTGTCGTAAGCGACTCTTACCACCTTTTTGAGAACGGTGCAATCAAGACGATACTTGAAATGTTTCTTGAAAAGTGGAGTCCTGTGATGATATCTAATTTCTTAACAGATCTCAATAATGCCATTAATCATGCGCCAAGACAAGTGCGGCAAATGCTGCCGGAGCATGGTCTTCAACACCCCACAAGCAGTAAAGAAAATTTTTGGTACGGTGAGGCATATGGGTACCTCATGAACTACGGTGAAGTCGCAGTGTTGCCACATCAGCCACACGACCTACATTGGAAGCTGTACGACCATCTACACAATGCCGCAGCTATTCTTGGAGACGACTATTTTTACGAGTCGATATATGTGGCCGACGATCTGCTGCAAGAGTTTGTGAAGGGTATGCCTTATACCTTCAAAACTCGGCAGTTGTTGAAAGTTGCACCGGAGGTGGAACAACTAGGTGCACTTCCAAAGCTCTCCTCTTATGAGTTTGAAAAGGAGATGAGGCTGGGACAAAAAGATATAGACATCGATCGTCCAAACAGATATTTTGAGCAACACTGCGATAATTACATAGCAATGCTCTCCTCTGTGTGTAATCTCGAAAGAGGAAAGCCGCGGAGGTGAGGTAACAGGAACCAAGCGAGTGGTTTAGTGGGTGGGAGTCCCACACTGTTCCTGGTGTCTTTGCCCAGGTTCGTACATTAGTATTCCACTAAGCTTGTAAAATTAAAAAAAAAAAAAAAAAAACATAGCAATGCCACAACCAATCCACCCGAACATTCTAAATGGTGTTAGTGTAGAAATTCGACCGAATCTGTTCTTGAATAAGAAAATCAACGATCAGTGGTTTGTAAAGGCAATAGAAGGTACACGTAAAGTCTTCGCCTTCGTGGATGTTGATAAGAAAAAAATTACGACAAAAGAGCTTCTGCTCTGCTCACCGTGTCGCGTTGCCATTTGTAAGGAAGTGAATTTGCTAAAATTTGAAAGCGAACAGATTAATACTTTCAATTCGCCTATCGAAATCAAATTCACTGAAGTGCTATGTAAATTAGTGCATGTGCCAAGTGCAGACGGGCGCCACTACTTTATTCCTCTACAGGGATCTTTTCAATATTCGTTTCGACCGCCCCGCTAAACTCCAAATGTAGCCCCGCAACGGTCGAAGGCCTTGCGAGCGCCATCCTACTGCGATACATCCAACACTCGGTCGGCCTAGCGCATCCCTCCGCGCAAGGACACGGCTGTGCAGTCTTTGTAACGGAGTGTGCACTCGCGGTCCTCGCGGTCCACATGACGACGGAATGGGACCGCTTGCTTCCAGGAACGACTTCCAGCTTACGGCTCGGGGAAATCTTGTCTATTCCATAGGTCATGATCGGTTCCTTAGAACCCTCCTTACCAACCGTACCCGCCTAGAAGGAAAGCGAGTTTGTGAGTCTTATGAACATCTTGTACTTGTGCTGCAAAGAAGCTGGATCTCACATGATTATTCCAATGTATCCTGAAGGTACGGTATTCTTTCGCACTCAGAATGGCTGGCGTGGGTTTTTCTCGAGATCTCGCCTGCAGCAGATCGAACTTGAGATTTCGTGTTGTTTGCTATTCGATTTATCCTCCGATCTCCGATTACAATCTCCAGCACCGGTTTAGTGTGCGCATCGTCGGCAGATAATACTACGTCCACATCGCTAGCAGCACGCACCTTGAAGCTACACTCGCCATCTTCTCCGGCTTCAAACCGGTAGCCAGGGTCGTATTCCGTTTCCAGCTCTGGATAAAGGCACAATAGTGTGTTGTTCATAATTGAACATTCTCCCGACTCTCAACTACTTATATATTCAAAGTGAATCAATACTTACTGATGTAAGTGACCCGAAAACGGAATGCTGGAGAAAGCCTTGGTGTAATAAAAGACCAAGAATGAACTGTATTGTAGCAGAACCCATCTTTCCGGTTGCCATTTGCGGTGTAAGCAGTAGGTTTTTTATACAGGACTACTACTGTGATTACATTTGCACAACTGGTTGGCAGCGGGAAGGAAGAACATGTTTGTCAATCTGTCGCCAGGGTGATCGATCACAATCCCTGCAGTCATGAAGACGGATACTAGGAGAACTACAATGCATAATGCATGTCTATAGTATCGTAATAGAAACTGGTATGGTGATTTCGATTACATGCAGATAAGTTTTATTTTCGTTTCCAGATCAGTTCGTTCAGTTCTACTGACTCGTTTTAATAGACATAGATTTCATATTTGGAGAACTTGAGCTCTAAACCATTGTAGCCAACGAAGCACCGTTCTTGTGATTTCTGCGCCTTGCCCACCAGCTTCATGCCTTTGTGGTCCGCACGACAGATATAGAGAATTTCTCCCTTAGCCGTCTTTCCTGCCGGTAGTGCGTTTGCTGGTATATTTCCTAGGGTGGTCGGCACGAACTTACCCTTGGTGGCGACTAGAACCTCGTAATTTAAGACATAATGGGATTGACCGTGCGAAGCTACGTAGCAGACGCCGGCGATTTGTACAACGGCTCCCGGGATCAGATCATCTTTGTAATACTGTACGCCAATAAACTGTACGCGCCTGTTATCAATTTTACCGGCAGGGATGGCATTGGACGGTACATGGTTCCCGTAAGTTTTGACCCACTTGGCTGAAGGTTTGGGTGTAGTAACGGGTGGCGGTGTACTGCGGGTAGAAACAGTCGTCGTAGGAGTTTCGGTAGTTGTAGGAGACTGAGTAGTCGAGGTTTCGATAATCCACGAACCACGGATATCACCGTCTGTCCCTATGCCGACGACTTTTATCGGGGAAATCTTTTCAACTTCGTAGGTCATGATCGGTTCCTTGGAGCCTTCCTTACCAACCGTATCTTCCTGAGGGGGAAGAGAGTGTGTCTTAATAATATTTTGTTCAGACTTAAATAGTTGCTCGCTTCTGATAGCGTCAACGTAGGTAGCGAAAATTTGTGGCCGGCCAGGTTGGGATTGGTCACACAGCCACACGCACAACTCATCCTCATTGTTAATACACTCGAGATGGAACGACCTTCTGCACTCCGCGCACGTTAGGTAGTCGTATGCGGCATTCCAACAGGAATCGCAAATTGTTACGCGATTTTGTGCACTCATGATGGGCTAGTTCTAGCTTATTCAGATCATTTAGATCAATTCAATGTCTCGTTCACCGCAAACACCTATTTGTTGTGTGCGCGAAGCAAGCCCCAGCGCTACGTGGGTCGCTCGCTTTCATCGATCACTCGATGAAAGGTGATGCGGAAGCTGTGCGTGCGCGGGAGCCGAGGGGAGTTCGGCCCCTTTTCCGCATCATTAGATAATCATAGATTGATTATAGATAGATACTGTAGACACGACTTAGCGGTTAGCTGTTCCTGGGACGTAGAAACAATAGGTTTAAGGATATGTTCGTTAACAAATCATAATGGAAGCAGTGATGCTGATTAGGATGTTTGATTAGGTCTAACATGCGAATAGCTAGAATAGCTAGAACGCAATGGACAGGGCCTGAGACAAGAACGAAACAAGAATGTGGGAGAAAGAAATGCTTCGAAGTAGAACGATCGATGTATCAGGGTATGTAGTACTCTCGTTGTTTTCATAATAAAAGAATGTATGTTTCGATTATTACTACGTCATGAATGACAATTTTATTGGAAAAATTGTCTCCTGGTGTTATGGTAAGAAACAGAGGAATTTGTGGCAGGGCCAATCTATTTTTTGGCACTCTGTCCCGCAATACCATGCCTGCTTACACCTTGAGCATCTGGCTAACGGCGATCCACCGCAAATGCTACACTGTAAAAAACAATGGATGAAGATAATGAACGGAACACCTGCAGATAGCAGAACAAGATAGCAGACGTTTACCTTGTTTGCCCAGCCCCAGTTTTTCTGGTTTTGGCTCATTTGAAGGGTCTCCATTTTTAATAGCTTCAATTTCATCTCATGCAGCTGCTTCTTTGTCTCCGCGAGCTCCGCGGTGAGCTTTTCTACTTCTGATCGTCGTGTCGTACCTGGAAGATAATGATTATAGGTAATTCGATATTGTAGGCTGATATTTCAGTTTGCTACTACCTGTTTTTGCTGGAAGCGTGATAACACCACGATTCATCCAATAACGCAGCGTTTTGCCATTGTATCTAATTCCTCTTCGCCAATCGCGATGGGGACAGCCTGCCTGACGCATAAAATTGATACGGGTGTCCCATGTGTTATTGAAAAGAACACATTGTTTCTGGCCGGCCTTTATGCGCTTCAAGGAAAGCATCGCATTCAATTTTAGGCATGTGATTTCGATCATGTCCTTTTCGGCCAACACTTTCCTTTTCTTGGCCACGTTCAACATTGCTGGAGATGTATCATCCGAATTCTCCTCCCCACCGTCATCGGAATCGGATTGAACGGCGGCCGGTCGATCGTATGCCGTTGTTTGAGCCATCAAACCATCCGTGATCGTGCTGTTGCTGTTGGCCGCTGAAGGCGTTGGTTCTGGACGATCCAGCAGACTCACTGAAGACAGACCGAAGCTACCAGTGGATGCTAATGCTGCTACATTAACGTTCCGCCGTCCATACGATCTGGGGCCAGTGCTGGAGGTGCTGCTAGTCGAACGTCCGAGGTTGGCACCAACTGCAGATGGTTTTACGGTGTCTTCTCCTGCATTGCCGCTGCCCGAGGATTGACGATTCAACCATCGCTGATCAAGCTGATTGATCGGTTCACGTTTTACGGGTAACAGGTTGTCCTCCAGTTTAGGATTCAAGCAATCCAATTCTTTTGATTTTAGAGTGAGCAACGTTCCTAGATTGGGTAGTACCACCTTTGCAGCAGTGCCCTGTGAAGAAGTTCCCTGAGAGGAGCCGCCAAATGAATTGGGGTACATTGATTTCCGAGGATTGCGCCTCGGAACCATGGTGGACGCGGTGGCCAACAGTTTCGACAGTGGCTTCAGAGAGGGTGGCTTTACGGCAGGTGAATCCGTAGCCTTTGGCTGAATCACTGGTTTCTGGCGGCTTCGTTCGTTGAGCCACGCATTTTGATTCAGTTCAATTTCTTGCTCGGCTACGAAATCCGGCATTGATCCGCCGATCGGTTCGTTTAGCAATCTGCTCATTGACGAGCTCTGGCCAGCCAGAGCACTATCGTTAAGGATCGTTCCGCTCGCGAGCGGCCGCACACCATCCATTAGCTGCTCCTGGCTAAAGCTTGATTCTTGCGACATTAACGATCCATCGAAATCATCGTCCTCAACGAGCGCATTCTCTACCTTGTAGGAGACGGCTTCAGTGGACCAATTGCGGATGTCCAGCTGCAACAATATTACAATTAATTAAATTAAAATTAAAATGTAAATTAAGGAACCACGCAATGATCGTCCACGGTGAAACAGCCCCTCACCTTGGCCTTCTTGATGCAAAAGGAGGAGAACTCATCATCCCATTTGTTGAATCGATATTTGCTCATTTGGAACTTGCTGGGACTGGACGCAGGATCCTCCATGCTTCTGGGTTAAATCGTATCGAACTACAAATACTACAAAATACTACAAAAGGAGAATGAAATTCGACGCTTGGAATTTGGCGGCAAACAATAATGACAGCAAGGTTGCTCAAACAATATTTGAAGTATAGAGACCGTTTCTACACTGCGCCAAAATTTGCGCTGGCAAAACGAAACTTATAGGATTCCCATAGAATTCCTATTGGAATATACAAGATTTCTATGGGAATCCTATAAGTTTCGTTTTGGCAGCGAAAATTTTGGCGCAGTGTAGAAACGGCCTTAGGAACTGTTGTGTATTCGGACACAAAAAATTACCGGTTCATTCACTAATTCAAAACATGACTGCTGAGTTTTTTCATCAGCTGTAAAGCAGTCTTGTTTTCAAGACAAGACACACGCAATACGGCCCATAATCTTTTTGGCATTACACTCTGAGTTTATACGAGAGTTTACGCTTCATGTATCCCCGGCTTCTTAATTTATTCACTTGATCGCGAACCCCCCCCCCCCCCCCCCCGCACCTTTTTGGTGGTGGTTCGGTGATACCCCATTTTTGCCACCGCTAATTCTATCCGGCTATAGCCGACTGTAGCCGACTGTAGCCGAGTGTAGCCAGCACTACCTGTTTATTCCACACATCTTGGTGTGGTACTACAGTGATGGTCGATAGAGTATGTGCACGCATAGCCACTTTGGCCGATTTTTCGCCGATTTACCAACAAAAACTAGCGTTTTGTTAATAAAACACATTAAAAGAGGACGTTTTTCACTGATGGTTTATGATATCTACGTAATTTAAGAACCTATTTGCACTTTGACGCCGCGGTATTGACGACGTATATTTTGTGCTGAAACGTAAACAGTCGCGTTCAGAAATCGCCTGCGGAAAGAGAGTATTTTTAATCGTTTTTTAAGTTTTTCGTTCGCGAAACGACTTCGTTCTCGGTTGGGAAAGTGACCCCAAGAAGATAAACGTTTCTGCAATCCCGAGGGAATTTCCCTTTTTGCTGGATTCGCCGTGCACGTAGGAATATAGTGTCAACAACACAGCTAGTTGGGCACGACGAGGAGTAAAAGGAGGAGGAGGGTCAAATTCCTGAATTCACTTCGACCCACCGCGGGCGATAACAACTTGTGGTATCAGAGATACAGGGGCCAAGGAGCCAAGGAGCCAACTGTTTCATCTTTCCCCCCTCGAGAGAAGCTGCAGATCGGATTGTGTGCACGGGGAAAGGCGCACCGTAGGCCTAGATTTGAGGGGGAGTCGCGTACCTGGAAAAGTCACCTTTTTCCTGACAACCAAGCACCCATCGCTTAATTGTTGCCCAACTTGAGCCAATCTTGCACCAGAGATCGGTTGAGGACGGGTGGTCACGCGGGGGTGCACTAGTACCGCACACACACACACACATACACACGCGGTTGTCGTCAACGATTGCCAGCCAGGGAAGGAAGGTCACAATCAGGAGTAGCAGGAGCAGCGGATTTCGGAGCAACAACGGGTACAGCGCTCGCGGTACAGCGGTTCTATGGGTAATATCGGTCTGCGTAATCGCGTCCTGGAAAGCATGAGTGACCTGGAGAATGGCGAAATCATGGACATGGACATGGACGTCGATGACGCGGTCGACCGCCTGGCACAGCTGAACGAGCGGAGACTCAACGAGTCGGATTTGCTGCCCGAGGAGGAAGACGAGCTGTTCAACGAGAGCGAGTTTGCGTCCATTCTGCGCCAGCTGATCCGCAGGTGCGTAGCGAGCGGGATATGGGTGGGATGGGATGGGATGGGATGCATATCTGCCTCACTTGGTCATAGTTATGGGATTTTGCTCCGTTACAGTGGTGACATTATGGTGCTGAACTACGACAACACATACCAGAACCGGATGCCGGTGATCAAGAAAAAACCAACACTCAACAAGCTCAAGGTCGGTTGGTTGCCTGAATCCTGTGTTCCCACTGGTCAACAACTCATCCGCATCTCCTCCTTCCCTAGAAAAACGATATCTATGCCGTCACGAAGCTGGCGTCGGGAGAGGGCACCAGCCCGGCGATGCCCTGCTCAATGGTCAGCATGATCAGCAACCGGCAGAGCGGGATCGGCCCGCAGGACGGACCATTCTCGCGGAGTGCCGTATGCCGGATCAACAATCGCTTCCGGCCAAACACGTTCGTCGACCGGGTGCACAAGTGCGACCAGAAGGTGTTTTGTGGGAAGTTCACCGGCGATGGCAACCAGTTCATTACCGCCAGCCAGGATTCGCTCATCCGGGTGTTTGACTCGTCCAACTGTCACTATCGGCAAGTGCGCACGATGGAAGCGAAGCACGTTTCCTGGGCGATACTGGACGTGGACTTTAGCCCCGATGGCAAATCCTTCGTCTACACGACTTGGGCCGATGCGCGTAAGTATAGTCCCCTGGCCCCAGTCATCGAATCATCCAATCCACTCCGTTCTTCCTCCCTCTCTCTCTCTCTCTCGCCAGTTTTCATCGCCAGTCTGGACGACCTATCGACAGATTGCATACAAACCATGCAGCTCAACTCGGATAGCCCCAAGCTGGGCGTGTTCAGCGTTTGCTATTCCAGCTGCGGCAAACATTTGCTGTGTGGTGCAAACTATGGAATATTCACCTACGACCTGCCTACCGGTACACGGACCATGGCACCGGATACACACGGCCGGACGGACGTGAATGCCGTCGGTTTCGTGGATGAGTCATCAAACATCTTTTTCAGTGGCAGCGATCATGGAGTCATCAAGGTGAGCTACGAAGGAAACGCTACTCAATTTTATTCCAGATTGCTTTGATTTATATGGCGTAGTGGCGGAAGCTTTAAAGGATATTGCAAAGCCTGAACTACGCTAAATAAATCAAAGTAACATACATGGTCTGTCGCAAAGTAAACAGTACTTTTAGCATAGGAAAATTTCTGGTGGCGCTATCTTAATGTGGGTATTTTTGTTTAAAAGCTGCATCTTTGAGGGACTCTCAGTCCAAATTTCATGGCATTTGGTTGTCTAGAAGCAAAGTTGTTGAATTAAAATGACAGTATGTTTGGGTCGTCGGTACAAAAATGATAATTCAACAAAAACCCAATATCACGTTTAGATTTTAAACTCGGTAAAATGTTTACCTAATTGATGCAAACAGTTTTTGGTGATGATTGTCTATCCTGTGGCAGTATTTATGAGTGGAATACGCATTTTAAAACCGGTCGTGAACGCTCACCACTGTTTTTTTTTTATCAGAAACTGCATTTTATCGAAAAATCCTTCCCCTTATTCACCTGATCTGGTTTCCTGTGGCTTTTAAGTATACGGTAAACCTCATTTGCGGATGAAAGGAAAACGTTATGCTGATATTTTGGCCCTTCAGAAGGCTTGTACCGACCACCGAAACATACTGTCACTTTATGCGCCATAACTTAACTTCCGGTGAACCAAATGCCATGAAATTTGAACTGAAAGTCTCTCAAAGATGCAGCTTTCAAACAAAAATGCCCACATTAAGATAGCGCCTCCAGATTTTTTCCTATGCTAAAAGTCCTGTTTACTTTGCGACAGACCATGTAAGTGCGTATGTAGCCTGCAAAATGGCGATACGTACCAAACAAGTATGCGTTGCTGTGGTACTAATCAAAGAGCAATTCTCTTTTCCATCTTCCTCTTCTCCATGGCCAGCTTTGGGATCGCCGGTGTATGGACGATGCCAATTTAGAAGGCGTCGGTAAACTGATTGGCCACTGTGACGGTATCACCTATATCGATTCGCGCAACGATGGACGGTACATCATCTCGAACTCAAAGGACCAGAGTATCAAGCTGTGGGATCTGCGTCAGATGTCGACCGGCGGTAGCAGCCATGAACGGCATTACCGTGACTGGGACTACCGTTGGGACGATGTACCGAAGCGATGTGAGTAATGGCCATTGTGTGCGATCGGCTACCAGCAACTCTAATACCTGGTCTGGTCTGTCTTTATGCAGTTTTCACATCGCCCAGAACATTGCCCGGTGATACGAGCATTATGACCTACCGCGGCCACAAGGTTCAGAAGAGCTTAATCAGGGCCAAGTTTTCCCCAGCAGCGACGACCGGGCAGCGATACATCTATACCGGCTGTGGAACGGGACGACTCATCAGTAAGTAGGGCGGATGGGAGATCGCGTTCTTCTCCTATGTATCTCTAATGGTGCAATCGTTTCCAACAGTTTACGACGTACTGACTGGCACAATCGTGGAAGCAATCGAAGGCCACCGGGATATTGTACGGGACGTAGCCTGGCATCCGCACCGGTCGGAGATTTTAACATGCTCGGTAAGCCTCAGTCCTCACTCATCTCATCTTCTTGCATTTGACTCAAATTTTGTCTCTCTCTGTTTGTCCCGCACCACGCACAGTGGGATGCATCCATTCATCGCCATGCGTACCGAGGTGTGACGGAGCGGGATGAGGAACCGGAGAAGAAGACGCCACGGGGGCGAACACGCAGACTGGCCGATGACTCGGATGATGATGATTCGGAAGATGATGAGCGGAAAACGGCGGTACAGCAGCCGACGAGACGCTCACGGCGCATAGCAGAGCGAACCGGTGGAGGCCACTTTCTGCGCAGTACGCTAGCCTCCTCATCGTCCGCCGGGTCCAGTAGGAGATCGTCCAGGAATTAAGTTGTAACGCTGGCCCCCCTTTCAATACATAAACTACCCGGAAGCGGGGGAACTCGTTTACGGAGGCGGCCCGCCCGCCACCTTCACGTTAATAAGTGCCGATTGTGATGCCGAGCAATGCCGTAATAATTAGAGGGTTAAAAGAAGCAAAAAAAGGGACGACGGAGCATTGGAGGATTGGAATAATTTATTATAGTCATCCAGGGGAGAAACAAGGAACCCAATCCCCCACCACAACACACAAACACCACACACATACATACACATACACATCCAGCCAGCCAGCAGGCAAACACCGGCCCGCCAGTGATAACACGGATAAATCATCGCAAACCCCAAACTGGGACTAGCGAATTCCTGCTCGATGTTGCCGAGCAGGAAATGTGGTTTGTAGTAGTGTAGTATCGTAAGTGGTGCAGAAAATGATAGGCAAACCCCCTCACCCACCCCCCTCCCCCTCGACACACACAAAACACAACACACTCTCGAGTAAGGCGACATTTTGGGCGGGCGGTGGATCATTTAGCTTTGCGTTTTGCCGAGGCAGACTGAATTCCTTTTTTTCCTTTTCCTCCCCCCCCCCCCCCCCCCCCCGTTATTCGAACACTTTGATTTTGATTTTTTACGATATACTAACCAAATGTATTGCGTTTATGAATAAAAAACAAAAAACAATTAAATAAAAGAAGGAGGAAAGCCAAGTAAAGGTACATCATACTTAAAGGTTTGCTGTATTTTGTTCAATCTCTTGATCTTTCATTTTTTAACGCAACTCAGAGCCGCTGGCTGCCGTCGGAGCGTAATGATGATGACTTAATGATACTTATTCGGGGATGTACACTACATGACACACAAAATGAAATGGCATGTTTTTTTTTTATTATTTTATACACACGCGCACACACTTCTGGGGACACGATCATACAAGGGGAAAGTGTAAAACGCACTGCTGGCCATTAGGAGCACATAGAAATTCCACACAACGTACGAGCGGTACGTAACAGGGCCCCCTCCTTGCCACTCTTTTGATACTCAGGCAAGCACACTACATTATTAGTGGCATTATCGTTACCTGATATAAATGCAACCGGTCGCGACCACGAACCAGCTTTGGCGTCTTGAGGGCGTGGTGGCCTGGCCTGGCTTGGCCATCGTCTGCGTCTGTTCGGGGGCTCTTGGGTATACGCACTCGTGTGGCGTGTGGGTGTGTGTTTTGGGTGAAGCTATGTGGTTTTCTGTGTTACGTTTTTTGTTTTGTTTGTTGTTCTTCTGGCATCACATTTCGAATCGCTCGGGAATTAAGCCTTCTTATACTAAGATGCTACCGCTGCCAACCGGCCCAACCCGAGCTGCACATACAGCAGACTTTCGCT
>NC_064877.1:53738146-53755646 GCF_943734665.1 Anopheles aquasalis
AACCCTTCGACGAATAACGTCGTCGCGACGCGCGTCGCCGAGTGGAAACCTCCCTAAGGGGCAGCAAGGGTGGGCCAGAAGTAACTGGTGGCGTACGGGAAAGATACGGATGGCAGTGGATACCTTTCCTACCCCCCCCCCCCCCCCCCGGGGGGGGGGGGGGGGGGGCTGGGTGCCATACCCAGGACTTGCCAGAGGACGAGACGCGAGCACACCGAGACCACAAAATCTGCTACACCAACGAGACGCCGTCGACGTCGCCGCCGACAACGAACGAAAGTGCGAATCGTAGTGGCTCCATGGACGAGAGCGCACGTTTTGTACACAAAGAGCCGAATGCAGAAGCCGAACACGAATCAAAACCCCTGATTCTCCACCATCGTCGCCGCGCCTGTGGTGTGCTATGTGCTGGCCACGTCAGCATCGGTGTGTCAGCAACAGTGAGAAGATGCAAAAAAAAAAGGCACGACCACCGTCCGTCCGGCGCGGACCACGGTTAAGGATGGGAAGGTAAAACATTATCCCAGACACACCAGCCACGGCCATAGCAGTCGGTTACTGAGTACGAGCGACCGACAGCGACAGTGCATTGGGCAAGGGAACCGGGCGTGGTAGTACCGAGCGCCGAAAGGGTTGGTCAGCAAAGACCAGACAGACTCTCAGACACATCCTTTCCCATCCTCCTCGCTTCCGATATGCCTCTGAGTGTGTGCGCTGTCCTTTTGGCTCATGATGACGGTGGTGGTTAAAGCATCATCTGCGCGACACACCAAGATGATTGGTTTTAGGTGTGTCAGGATCGTTTCCTGGATATATTGGTAGCCCATAGTCCTTTTCCTACTCTTCTAACGGTGTAGAGCATCTTTGGCCGGAGACAGTAATGGAAAAGAAACTGTAGAAATTTCCCACCCCTCTGCACCTGCTGTATCCTTGAATTGTCTACAACAAATGTCTAATCATGCCGAGCGCTCCCTTTGTTCCCCGTTGTCTAGACGTGTGCGCAAATCGTTCGACGTCGCGATGGCATTGGGAATGCCTGCTGATAACGTCTCTACATCTAACACATACCAGCAAAACGTTTTACTTTACTCTTTTTCAGTGTTTTTTGACTTTTCATGACTCCAGCGCAAATTAAGGCACAAGAAAGGAAATGCTGTCTCAACATCCAACCCATCCAAACCCATCCCAACAACTTTTCACAGGTTCTCTCTCCAACTCCAGGGTGCTCTAGTCAGTTTGAAAAGTGTAAGGTACAGGCAGGAATGGACAGAACTTACTTGACCTAAATTCTTAACCCCCACCCTTCTTCCCAATCGTCCTCCTTTCTGTGCTTCGCTGTCCTATCGCTCCTCACCCCTCCCTACAGGAATTGGGCACACGGAGTATATGGGGTGCGGGACACCTTATCTTGCCCAGCGTATCCCCAGATTTTGTTTACATTCTGGTACTGCGCATTGCCTCTTCTGAGCTTCAGGGAGCTAGGGGATGAGTCTGTAGCGAGATCTGCTCGTTCGATGCAAGAAATCTTTCTCCCCATCCGAGAGAGTCGATATTATTTATGAAATATAACGGATCTGGAACGCAGTAAACACACATCTTTAGTGTTAGCACCTGGGATGAAGACTGTAAACTGAACAGACCTACATTCCAACCTGGAATGTTAAAACAAAATCGTATTATTAACGATGATCAATTGAAACATTGTGAAGCTTTCACGCACTAAACCCCAATCTTTGGTTTTCCGTCCCCTCGCTAGTGATATACTCTAAGATTGCGTCTAAACGAGCACGAAAGTATCGCGAAAGTATCGCGACGACGAAACGAATAAACGTCATCCCCATACAAGTGCGCGAAAGTTTGATCGCGATAGCATGGATGCCCGTGTAGGGAGCGAATGCATCGCGAAAGAACGAACACTGCTGTCAAAGCTGTCATTTCATATAAAAAAAGCCCTCTGGCGGAGGTCTGTCGAAGAACACACGCTTTCGCGAAAGTTTTTGCTCAGTCTGAGCAAAATCTTTCGCGATGCATTCGTTTACCGTCTGGAAGCAACTTAACTGTCCTGCTATCTTCTCATCGTTTCAAACCAATGTGAACTTTAATGATTCAAGTTTAGACCGTCTTTTCCTCGTTGCATACTGTTTGCCATCAACAATAATCTCATCAACTCCCCTCGTTGGCCGTTTCAGTGGAGACTTGTCGTCACGAATTGCTTTGATAATTATTCTAAAGCGAAAGCCATAGTGTCACCGTTATGAATTAATAAATTAAAACGGTTTGGTGAACCACCGGTGGTGCAGACCTTCTTCTTACCTCGAATCGGTTCCGGGCTAGTTGGCTCTGGTTCATTTTTTCATTCTGCTCCTTGCCCGGCCCCTTCTCGCGCTCCCCGTTGCGAGCCGTCATCTTGCTCGGTTGCCAAGGGTCCTGTTGCTGCCAGAACCACTCGTTGTTCGGAGACTCGGATAGGATAACGTAACTGAAGCCGCGCACTTATTCGTCCGCCCCCAACACGCTGTCTCTTTCTCACTGGCTATGGAAAACACTAGAGACCACCACCGACGATTCCTTTCGCTCGTAGTCGCTCATCGATGATGGGTGTGCGCATCCGATTCCCGTCGCTTCGTAAGCAGCAGTTCCCCCGTCGTCCGAGCCCGATATTCGATAGTTCACGAACGTGCAGCAGTTGCTAGATGATGCTGGAAAACGAGACAGGAAAACCGTCGCACAAGGTGCAACAACAGCGAACAGGGTTACTACTACAATGGGGGAATGGATGTGACGAAGTGAATCGGGAAAGGAGAGCAGACACCAGCGAGTGCTCCGCGGTGCGTTGTTCGAAAACACCGCACGGTTCTTTGTTTGTCGCGCGCGCGAGGCCGGTCAATGGATGCACACACACAACTGCGAACGCCAATCACCACGCACTGTCCACCCCCCCCCCCCCCCCCCCCCCCCCCGGGGGTTCAGGGAAGAGGGAGGCATCGGGATGGGGCATCAGTGAGCGCCACCCTTCACCTTCTCTCAATTCCGATGCAGGCTTCTCTGCTGCAATTTACTCGCCCTCGTCGTGGGCTCAATTGTTTAAAGCGACCGATCTGGAGTGGTTCTCCAGAATTGTCCATGCTAACACGAGCGGATACTATCGGTTTCTGGTGCCATCGCGTACTAACGAGTTCTTTGTTTGTCGCGATAAACTCTTTAACTTCCAGAGCAAAACCAGTGCGATTTAGCGCCAGTAACGTTTTATCTTGGACCTGCAGTCGACTTCATACGATCGACGCTTTTGTTTGCGCAACAATCACTGCTAAGCACGCTGTCTAATTGCTTCCTGTACTCCACGATACCCCGCGTCCTCATCGAAATTCCCGTCCTCTGCAACCAACCACGATTGTGTTCTACCTCGGACTGAGAAAAATGGATTGAATTAGGACCATATTGAACGGACAAACCTACAGGAACATACTCTCCACCGGACGGGTATCTGGCTTTTGTGTCTTTTGCGAACATAAGCGGGGTTCAAATCACTCCCCAAGCCTACGTTGATGGCCTCCTGTACTGCGATTACTGTGTTGCTGTTGTCCTGTAGCTTCCGGAATCTCATGGGGAAATACCGACACGCCAAGGGAGGCGACGAATCGAACATACCACTACATACACCTGGCACTTTTACACTGGGAACCGCGGAAGAAAACTCGCCCGCTCGCTCTGAACCCGCGGATAAGGATGATTTTAAGCAACAATCATCTCTAGTCACGATCACAAACACTCGAACACAACTCTCGAACGCAATTTTGCCAACCGAAAACATGTCCACCCTCATGTTTCGCGTGAAAAAGACACCCTCCCCCCCCGGGCGCACCTGCCCTAACAGCCACCCCGTGCACCCTTCCGCCAGCTGCCTTCTAACGCTTATTATTATGATCAATCAGCTGTTCGCAGTCTGTTTGGCACCAGAAGACAATCACGACAATCGCACCCCACACCTCACGGCGAATTCCGGGGTTTTGGCTTCCGCTTTCCCCCCTCGTTCCGCGATTAACTCGATCCATCGATGAACTTTGTGTAAAAGGGCGGCATGATTGATGTAAGCTGTTCTAGTAACAAAAAATTGTTGCACCGATTATCGATTTTCCTCAGGAGTAACTAATTGGATAGAGCGGTCCCACGATACACTGGTTACCCCCCCCCCCCCCCCTTCCCCTTTCGCTGCAAAACCAAACATTCCCAGCAGGCCAAAAACATACGGCGCACTTGACGAGTTCCCAGAAAACGGTGTTTGCTCTCGCCAGAAAACCCGCCCTCTTTTATGTAACACTGCGGGATCGGAATGCGGTTCCTGCCGCTGGGTTCATCCCCGATGAAGCACAGGATCGTGGGTGAAAATGGGTAATCATATCCTCCGCCTTACGTTGAAGCACTTGTCGCGAGCAACTTTTCTCAGCTCTCCGTGGCGCACAGATCAATACGCGCGTATTTACCGCAAGAAATGCCGCTCCAGATTCTGATTCCGAGCCTTCCGAGAACTCCCTCCACATAAGAACCGCGTAATTTTTTCCCGAATTACCGCAGGCACGCTGGAAATGGGCCCCTAATCGGAAGGGAAGTAAAAATAAATTCCGTTCTGCACAAAAACACACCAAGAATTTTCACCGTGCTCATATTTCATCGATCATCACTGTAGATGAGCGCGAATAAAGGTCGCGCTGAAACCGGGTTGCATTTGAAGCACGATTGATTTTATATTTCAAATAATTTCAACCTACCGTCTTTTCGACATGCGTTTTTTACATTTTCCGTTAAAACGGAACACACCCCCGAGCACCTGGTGCCCCCGCTACATTTTTCCACCACGACGATGCAAATGCTACGCTTTACGTTGGACTGTGGCAACCAACGGGATGCGTGGTTTTTGACTACGTCCGGCCAGCTAGCCAAGGCCGTATGCATGGAGCCAGGCTCGCAGCTCGGTAGGAGCCCGTGTTGTCCTAAGCAGTCCTACCGCTCGTTTCAGTTCTGGGCGGAGTGGACGGAGTAGTTCGCTGGTGACGCAGGGGGCACTTGTTTACCCGGAGCAGCCCCGTTCTGCCGGACGCCAGGATGGAATGCGTTTCGCCTGCAGTGCACTTTGCTTCGTCGGATCAGATCAGATCAGAGACTTATGTTAGATCATTTATTAAAGTTTTTTACCTCCTGCGGATAGAGGTGTTGGATTGGCGTCATCTATTTGTGCTATTGTAAGTTTTTTTTAGTTTGTAGTATCAATTATAATTAGTGTATTATAGATATATCCTCAATTATAGAGTATTCAAGGTAAATACGCAATAGTTACGCTCTAGCTCCGGAATATTTTCTTCGATAATCGCCTCACTTCGGGTGTGCGTGCTGGTGGACATTTGCTGGTGGCAAAATTAAGGTTCGCCAATTAAGTAAACCTCGAAACATTTAAATTAAAAAACATGCTTGTATGACTTACCATTTCCCCGCAATGATCGCATTTTCCTGTTAGCCTCCATACACAAGCTAGAAAGAACATCGGCCATCTCGTTGCTGTCAAAGCCAGGTTGCAGCTTTTTCGTTACAACAACTGTGTACAACTTATTAATGAAAATCATCAGCTGCAATCCGGGTCTGCGCGTGGACAAGTGCGCCCGTCCCGTCCAAGTACATTCGCCCAGCACGCCCCATCCGTAGATGAGGTGCGCGATTCGTAGCGCAGGCTTCTTTCGCCGGTTCTTGCTTAAGCCATCTTTGGTCAACAGATACCTGACCGCACCAGAGCGCCATTGTCCGTCTCTGGCTAGCTCATTTACCTGGTTCAGCATGTGAACCGAGGAAATCGGGAATACGGTCGAATAATCCCAGCTATGCTCGCCTATGAGAATAACAGTGAAAATTGAACATTTAACAAACTGAAATGTAAAAAAACTGATCACTTCATCTTTTACATGGCCTTACTTATATCTATACTCATTTAGTAGTAGTTTAGCACCATCACATATTGTTGAGAACGGGACGATATGTTATCGTTCCTGCCAACGAAGCTAGAGATTGCACAGCCGTCACCATCTCAAACCAAGAATAAAACATTACATTACATGACCACTGGAAACTGTTTGTTTAGGATCATATCTGAACTTAGCTATTAGTTTACGACCGTATCGGCCAGCCAAGGACCACGGTATTGGATCAAAGGAAGCGCTCAGGAAGTTTCTAACAAGCCATCTGTGGTGTGGCCGGCGAGCCCATCGACACCATGGGAACGCGACTTGTGCTAAAGTCGAAGGTCCCGCGCGTGGGTCAAATATCGGCCTTCTGTTCAAAGGGGAGCAGAATCGTAGACAAGTGGATCACATTTTACAATTATTTGCCGATATTCAAGGGAGAGGCGAATATTATTGTGTAGTGCGCGTTATTCGTAAAAAATAGGATTTAAAGCAGGCAATACTCCCCTAGAGTGAAATGCGATTAAAAAACCGCTTTTGCTATATTACTCGGATAAGAGAGATCTGATGACTCTTGACAACGAGCTGAAATCAATGAAGAAAGGCAAATTCGAGGCAAACGAAAATCATTATGCTAAAGTTACAGAGATGGTGTGCCTTATAAGTTCCACACAATAAAGGATTCAAAAATTCAAAGCAGCACTTTCTGGTAATAATAGAAAATAACACCGACAACTCCATTTGCAGCATCCCCGTACAGTCGCAGGTGGCGATCGTTATGCGAGAGACAACTCTCGATGAGTAAAGGGTTTGCGCTGGAAGCCGTGGATCGTATTCTGCAGGACATCGTCTGCGTATGTCGTCCATTCGGCGGGAAGGTAATGTTGCTGAGTGGCTGGATTTTTTTGGTAAATGTTGCCAATCGTGATAAGAGGAACGAATGCGCTAGTGGTGCAGCAATACACTCGTCGGTCCCCTTTTACGTGTGTTGCGTTTACGGATCAACGAAGCGCGTTAAAACGAACACACAGAACGCTGCAGATTTGCAGAATTATGCTGATTGCTACATACGCTAAGCGTCCCCGCGATATGGTGTTGCCACGGATTAGCCACCAAGCACGGAACGCTTCCGGAGAAAGAGGTGCTATTTTCCCGCCAACCCACTCACGCGGCAGAATTTTGGCGCGACTCACGCTAAGAGAACGGCGCAAAGGCAGTTTTACTTTTACTTACCCATGGTCCTGGTCGGAAACTTCACTAACGAACTACTCCTTTCAAAAACCAAACTTTCCAAAACTCCAATATCGACTGTCCACGTCTAGCGCAAATCGTCTAGTAACAGTCAATTTACGTAATGAGGTGCTCGCTCGTGGGAGAGGGGGACTCTCACCACGTCATCTCATTATCTCACAGGATCTCATTACAACAGGTAATAGAACAAGGCCGGGGGGGGGGGGGGGGAAATAGAACAAGGCGCTCATGCGGCGCTCATTGAGACAATAACCGATTCGTTCGATTTTGGCGCCAATTATCACCTTTTCAAAACAATCGATAAAATCGAAGCAAAGCTGATAAAAGATAGGAAACGATGAGCTAGCCGGATGTGATTTGTTCCTTCAAGCCATTGGCCATGGGTTTCAAGCCTGGCGATTGACCGGAAATGGCCAGGACTGATCAACAGAAGCTGTGTTTCGGGGCAACGCAAACCAACATGTGGGTCTTTAAGGGTGGGCTGCGGTATTTAATTTTTATTTGTGACACATGATTTTAACATTTTCCCCTGAATGCCGATCCTTTCAAGAGTATTGTGTAAAAGTTTTGGATCAATCGAGGAAAAACTGCCAAAGATACAGATTTTTGAAAATCCGCGTTTCATACAAGGCTCCATGCAACTCGCTTCTTTGAAGAGCGTTTCTCAAAACCAACGGTTTCAAAGTCGGTGTCCATCGTACCTTAAAAACTACTGGGCCGATCAATTTGAAATTTTTAACTCATAATTTGTGCAGTTTTTGCCAGGTAACCCCGTTGAAATTTCATTAAAATTGTGGATACTTTTTTTTAAACAAGTCTTTAAAAATCGTGTTCTTAGGCAGAATCGCAAAAAGCATCACATTTTGAACTTCAAAAATCTGCCAAAAATTGAAAAATAGGAAATTCAACAAAAACTCTCCGGGGCTACCTAGATAAACTTATAATCTTTCAAACGAGTATAGATTTGTATTTTTCTGAGAATCCATCACGCAGCTACGATGGGCACCGGAAAAAGAATCTTTTCGAAGACACGACTGCCTAAATTTGATGCCATGGATGAAATTTTTTATTTAATCTTCCCCAAAATAAAACCAAATATTTTTCAAAAGTTGTTCTTTAATATGCCATTCACTTGAGAGGAATAAGTCGAATGGTTTCTTCCCGAAAAATCGACAAAAATATGCCTCTTTTGGGCCACAAATTACCGAATTCCCCCCTCAATTTACCCGACCCCGCGACGAAGTTCGACCGACAACGAGTTGGACAATTCATCGAAGAAAACTGGTTTATTGAAGAAAGTGCAGAAAGAATGTAGCGAAATGTGGTCGTCTTTGGTGTGTGATCATCGGTATGGCTTTAAAATTAATATTAATCCAAATTTGTTGTTTTAACGGTATATTCTGAACTGAACTGATACATCACAAACTTAATTGTTCATTGTTTTCCACAGTCCTCTCAGTTAATATATTCTTTTAATCTTCAATCCTCGGGTCCAGCACGTCCTTAGCACCCGCAGGAACTATGCTAATTAGATTCCGTTTATAGCCTCACCAGCGCTTAATCCATGGACACGCTCGCCAACGTGCTGCCTGTTCACGCCAGATCGCTTCCTTCAATCGCTCGCGCCCCTCGCCTGATTTGTGTCGCACCTCTTTATGCTTAGCAGAATGATTTTTGACGATCAGGCGCAGCTTCTTCAGCCAACGCTCTTCCTCCATCGCTTGCTGCAGATCGACTATCTGTTGCAGAGCCAACCGCAGATCAACACACGCCGAAGCAGTCTCCGATTCGGCCGTTTCGATGCGTTTCTCCAGCTCCTTGCACTTGGTCATGTGCTCCTGATCGCGATTGCCTAGCGCCAACAGCTCCACGCGCAGTTCGTGAACCGTTATCTGTGCCTTCTTTACCACATCCTGGGCTTCCGGCTTACCGTTGGCCACCTGATCGCTCGACCCGATCCTTTTCCGTTCGTTTGTCGTGCGCTTCACGGTGTTCGTCGTCTTTCGGTCCTGCGAGTCATCCTTCTTTTCATTCCCGGCTAGATTCTTGTCATGAGGCACGTGCGGTTCTGGTTCATCGGCCAACTTTTCCGTTCCATCGGGCTCTTGTTCGTCCGAAGAATTGGCTCCATTCTCCTCCCATGACTGAAATTCCTTGTCACTTCGATAAACCGCATTACCTTTTCGGGGCTATCACTATTTGGGATCAAAATCAGCGGCTGGTAAATGGAACATCGATTCGGATGTGGCTGGAAATATCAATAAACGAGTAAAATGTATTAGCTGATGGCTAGTTCTTTACTGAGAATTCCTTGGCATGAGTTCAATGACTACAAGTTTAACATAGAAGTATAATACGGAGTACAAAATTAATCATGGAAATACGAGGTTACAACGTGGAAAACATAACACGTTGCAGTAATAACTCGTTCAACGGTTGCTGGATCGATGGCCACTTTAAGCTGGATTCGTTGTTTCGTCAGCATCATGTGTCATCCTTTCAATATCGAAGAGATTTTCCTGTTCCTGTTTCCAATATCGTCTCCTTGCCGGTCCTTATCACCAGCCAAATTGAATTCTGCATCCATATCCAACTCCTCTGGTTGCGGCGGTTCTTCCAGCTCGTTATGATAAGGATGCTGTTGCTCCTCTTCTTCCTCCTCGTTTTGATTCTTTATATCGTTCACATCCTTCGTGGTTTCTTGATGACCGCTGTTCTTGGTCCTTCTTGCCGGCCTGCTTCTTCTCTTTTTCCGCACCCTTCAGATCATGCACAGCTGTACGCAGGATATCGCCATCGTAAGCGCGATTCCACGCGCAACCCGCACTTGTCACACTCCAGCGGGTCCCCTTGTTCACCATGAACCATGAAGAGGTGCCTGCGGTGCGCCGAATACGTTGCCATGACCATCGGCTGGCCGTCCCCTGTTGGGTACTGCTGGTTGATGTAGCGCAGGTGCTGTTGCTCCCGATGCTCCGTTGGCTCCGTTAGTAGGAGGTGGCGCAAGCGGTCTGGCTCCAGCTACCACTACATGCCTCTGCACGAGTGGTGCTGTGATAGGAGCTGCAGATCCGGTGGCAGATTCGGTACCGGTAGCAACAGCAGCACCTGTTACCTTTAGGTACCCGTGTGACAGAAATCGCTCACCGCCACTCAAATTGCCCTGTTAAGAGACTAACAGGGCGCTAACAGGGCGCTAACAGGGTAGAAATCTTGCTGCTGTTTACAGGGCTTTTGCGCATGTATTGGTGCCATTTTCCACGCATTTTTGCGATGGTGTGTGTGTCATCCTACCGTACCCCTGTGCCCAGTTGCCCCGCCCCCTAAGATATTTCGGATCAATATGAAGCACGCAAAAGCATAATTTCATTTTCACCAACTTTATTTTCACCTTTGAATCGGACACTCTGCCTCGCAAAACACATCACAAAACACAACACTTCGCACAACACTCCTCTGCTTCGCTGCCTGTCCGACGCTGATTGATGCCAGGATGCTGCCGAAAAAAGACAACATGATTGATCATGATCAGATTTGATCAACAAAATATTTTCAATTTCTTACCATTTTCCGTTGTCGCGCATGCCCACAAACAATGTCCACGGGTTTAGATGCTCCGTAGCACAAACGAATGATACAAATTCACAGCAAAACTAGCTTTTTTCTTCTAAATTTTCGGATGCACGATCGCAGCACATCCTGCCTCTTGCGCGTCGTTTTCAACTGACGCCATGTTGGATCCAGGCCTTAGCAGAAATTTTCACCTTCCTCTTTCGTTCGCCGTGCCCTTACACAAACACACGCGCACGGGGCCGTATCCGAACACGCAGCGCTCGTGAGCGATCGAGTGAATGGTGAGACAGCATCAAAACAAACCGTAGGAGTGAAAGAGATAGCATGTACTCGAAAGAAAAAAAATCGACTGCTTGACAAAAAGTCTGTCAACAGGGTACTTCGTCGTAGGCCGTTCTGCTGGTCCTGGCCTGAGTGGTTCACCACCGTTGGAGCGGAGGTGCTCGACAAAGCTGCTCGAATTAACTGTTTTCCAACTTATTTCGAGCACTCCACGCGCGAGTGAGAAACGATAGAAACGATAATGATCATGGAAACGATAAAAACGATAGGAGCTCCTTCGTTTATCCGTCAAGCAGCAAACTGTTTTGGTCTCGGTTTTGAGGTTAGATGACTTCTCAACGAGATATATTCAAGGCCCGTTGTCCAGTTTTCGTTTCGCTCCGGAATTTCTGAATTTGCCTAGTTATCGACGAAATTAGTTCCAATAGTTTCTCCACATCGCTGCCCCAACGCCAAACCTGCAAAATGGTAAGTGCGAAAGAAGACACCGAGCTCGGCTTTCCCTTCAATCGAACGCTTACATCGAATTGATGTTTTGTTTGTCTTTCTTTGTCTTCCGTGGTGCAGACGAATTTAACCGAAGATCAGCTCGCTGGTAAGTAGAAATTAGGTTTCCTTGCTATTCTGGATAAGCTCAACGGGGGGGCCAATCTTGTGCTCGAGACTCCGGACTCCGAACTTTCCTGCATTGGGCGTCGCTCGGTCGCGTTCCGCTACAGACATTCCACAACGGTGACGTCACTCCTGGAGATGATCACTCGGTTGACCGGTGGCGCAGCGAAGAAAGAAGAAGGCAAGAAGCATGATGAATAAGCGATCCCTACCAAACGACACACCTCATTGGAACGGTACTTTGGTGCAGGAAGCGATGAGCCTATCTCCTACCTGCTTCATGAATGCGTGGGTTCAAGGTGTAAATGGATTTATGAAACATCTAAAAATTGCCGCGGCCTCCCACGCTTACATCGTGTCTTTGGTTATTTTGTATAACAGAAGTGAAATTCGCTGCCCCGCTTCGGTTAATCATTTATAAATGGAACAACAACTGCAGTTGTGCTAAATTTGATCAACATTTTTTAAGTGATTGGTATCCGCTATGATTGATTTCGGTCTGCATTCCTTCGCCTGTTTGAATTTACCGTGACACGTTTGCACTACTTTGTTGTCCCTTATCTCAGTCCGCATGCGGTGAAATGATAAGAATTATGCCAGTATCCAGATGAGTCATTCAAGGTGTGTCGCGACTTTGAATGTGGGTCGTTTCAATTTGTGCACAACAAAAAGAAACCCGCGTCTAGCTGTTATAAATACCGATGATTAGCGAAATAATCCTGACTACCAATAGATCGCTGCAATTCCGTGTATCATCTGTGACGTCAGACTCAGTCTCTCGATGGGTTAGTCAACATCCGTTTTCCTTCCAATCGCCCCCTGCCAGCATGAACTGGTTGTACATTATGTATATCCCTTCGTTCATGCCTGTTGCATATGATACATAAGACAGAGGATGCTTTTTTGTTTTACTTGTTCTGCACGTTTACTTCTCGAAACGAGGTCGACTCATTGGAGGCGACGCTACTCCTTAAAAGGAAAACAAAACACGGCAGCAGCAACCCGTCGTTTCCATGACCACCGTCCTACCGTCACGGTTGAAGGTTGTTGCTGTAGCCGCCGGAGGCTGCCGGGGAATCGGCTACTAGGCTGTAGAGCCAGTAACGTCCACCACCGCTGCATATTCAGAGGATCACAAATGATACTTGGCGGCCCAAAAATGTATGAATCACGACGCCCGTACTACCCGCCGGAGCTACCAAATTGAATTGAAGCTGACGAATACAAGCGAATGCTGAGCAATATATCATTTAAAAAATGAACGAACCGGCAATTTGTCAGTGTTGCTTCTGGCTTTAGAGGTTTACGGTTAGAGGTAGTAGACAATTTAAAGTGTTACTTTCAGTGGGCTTACTTTGATAAAGTTGCTTGGATTTCTTTTCGCTCATTTTTCCAAACCATACTGGTAAAACTTTCAAGTGTCGAGCTGTTTTTCACACTTCTGGGCCTATTGTAAGTACCATCTGCATTTACATCAAACAGCTGACGGTGCGGACCCTCGTCCCCATTCGCTTGTCTGGCTTGCTATACCTTGCGATCACCACTGCCACCAATGATCGTGGTCGTACATACTACAGTTTCAGCGTGTGTAGTGGTGTGAGTTGTGACCATTCCACCAACCGAGGCTTTAGCGAATATTAAAGATTATTCAATTTCTTCCATAAATGGTTTCGCTCTCACATCGGTGCGGCGATCTCGCGCCTGTGAGGCCTGGCCTCTTTCTCCGTTGCCGTTCCATAGCTTTTATCTTTATTTAGCAGATTTTATACGGCCATCGGCCAATGAAAGTCTCTTTTTGCCTGTCTTTGCTTCACTGTTGCACTTTATTGAAGTTTTACCAAAAAGGTCCATGTCGCTGGTGCAGCTGGTTTGTTCCTCTCTGAATCCATGGTCCTGTGTGACCTAAATGTGAGAAGCTTTTGCAAAATATTGATCAACGCTATGAAATGCTAAAATTCAATTAATGGATACTATTTTGATTTGTTTTCTTGCGTTGATTCATTTTTCCAATAAATGTACCATCAAGGCATGCTTGATGAAGATCTTTCAGAAAACCAGCCAGCTGCAGCCTTCTTTGTTTCCTTGATTAGTAATGGATTTTAAAAGCAAAATTCTGTGCCAATGTTTTTTATCGCGATTATCATATATTCACGAGCAACACTTTCTTTAAACAATCCTTCGTATAAAAGGATCATTATCAATGTGATTGCATCAATATCAATATAAAAATGATAGGAGATCCGCCAAAATAAGATCCCCATCCCAATCTCTTTTGCCAAGCCTGTTCCTGCCTGTGCAAGGAGCCGAAAATGCAGCAGCAGAAGCCAAAGTGGAGAGGAGCGGTTGCTGCAGCGCCATTATTGTTGTCACACGAGTGAGCCATACAGCCAGACGCATTGCCTTTTATGTCGCTAGATTTCGCGATTCCCCCGTCCTGTGCGCGTCCTTCGGGCCGAGCTACTTTTTTGTCTCGGTCCCGGGGTGGAGGTAACATTTGAGTTGACTCTTCGGTTGCCGAACACCATGAACACGTTCCACATGCGAGCTACTACCATCACGACGGTACGCATACCGCGATCACGCGACCGAGATCCTCTCCCCGGTGGCTGGCCAGTCATTTACCGCGGGGAGACTGCTGCGTTCTTCGGTCTTTTTCTTTTGCCACGACTGGACGGACGGACGGTACGCGACCCTTTTGGTGATGCATGGCACCATTTTCATGCGTGCGAATGATGAAAGAGGAAAGACACATGACGCTCGAGCACCTCGAGTTGGAGATGAAATCCGATCAACCGTGCAAGCGCGCGCGATGACGTCCAGTGGTGTCGAATCCGCTAAAAGATATGTGTGACAAGAACCATGCCGCCATCGTGCTGGAAGCTGCCAAAGCGGATTAAATAATTGTTAACTTCTCAGGGCTGGTTTCACTATTTTCCCTTTATCGAATTTACCTTGTAGAGACCCCTCCATCCTACTATCTGTGATAGTGCATCCGAGACGCTTCTCCGTGGCCATACTCACCACCATTGTCTCCGGAACCGCTCGGTCGCAAATGGTCGCCGTGGTCGTTTCGTTCCTTTTTCCCGCGATTGTTCGCGACAGAAGAAAGGCACGTGAAATCACGCGGCGCTAGTCGGGCATTCGCTATCTTTGCAGTTTACGATGGTGTCCTCTCTTGCGGATCGCACGTCTGTCTCTTTCGCGATGCTCTCTTTCCCTTTCACTTGCAATCCGCTCCGCTCGTGTTGAAGGTGAGCCGTTGGGGGGGGGGGGGGGGGGACTGCTGTACGCACTACCGGCCAGCCACCAGTCCACGGTGAACAAGCATTGGCCTCTACAGCAGAGCAGCTCTCTGGGGTGGGAGATCTGCTGGGCTGAACTGGGCTGGGTGGCTGGGTGGCTGGGCACTGGATGGCGCAGAAGGAGAAATGGAAAGGGATTGGAGTAGTAGTGGCAAAGGGGGGCAGTTCAGTGCACGAGACACGATACGTGGGTCCACGGTGCGGTTCGTTGGGTGGCCGCCTGTGCTCAGAGTCAGTTGTAATCGTGCTATCCTCTCGTTGACACGTGCACCGTGTGCGCGCGTACGGTTTTTGCGGTTCGAATACTATATTCTCCCCTTCCCACCTATTCGTTGCGTGCTGCCAGCAGCAGTTACTCACCCCATCTCCCAGTTAGTGGCAACGGTGTGCTCCAGCTGATCTTTAGTTTTGTTGCTCCGGCGAACGACGCAAAACTCGCGTGTTTCGCGGTGCTCCTACGGCGGTTTTCGACTTTCGGTTGTTTGGCAACTGTTGCTACGATCGCGACGATGATGCGATATTTTGCATTAACCTAGTTGAGGGCAAATAGTTGAGCGAACTGCTGGTGTTTTACTCACTCCAACGAGGCTACTGGTGGTCGCTAGTGACTCAATGTTTTTTAGTGAAGCTTTGACACACTGCGTTGTTACGAAGTATTGTAGCGGATGAAACCCTGCAGCCCCTGAGGCAGCTGTTGGAGCGGAAGTTGAGTAAAGTGTTTTGTTTACTCTTGGCGACCACAGCAACCCATTTCCCGTGGCCGGTGACCACGAGGTGGCCGTTTTTACTCGTTACTATTTGCCCAAGTTGTTTGTCGCGATGACGATTTGCTGGATAAGCGTAGCTCACCTGGATTTAGTCGTTAGAAGTGAAGAGCTTTTGAATTGTGTGTAATTTATGGTTTGATTTTCCATTTCATATAGCTTACAGGTGTACAAAAGTGTGCAAGGTTAAACATTTGGCAAAAGTTAGTTGTTATTAGTAAAACAGTAGTGCACAGCCAGCCACCTACGTCCATCATGTATATGTACGATCCGCCAACGAAAAACAATTTTACCTCCGTCGAAGGTGAGGCGCTCTTTCCTTTGAACTACAATAATAATGGACTGGACACTGGGCCGACGGATGAGACGGTACTCTGTTCACCGATTCCGTACTTTCCAATCAATCGTGCGATATTGCCCGTTATGTTCAATTCAGTCCCAGTGAGCAAATTGATTCCATCGAGCTGGAAAGCCTCAAGTTCCCTCCTTTGCTGATGTCTAGAATTGTGCACTCGTCGTCGTATGAAGCAATATGCTCTTGCGACAACGTTTTTCTTTTGTGAACTTTTGAGATAAGCGTGGCAAATACCTCAATTGTTTCGTTCTTTCAATTATTCAAAAACGTTGTGCTTATTCGCAAAATGTTGGCAAATTAATTAAAATATAAAGATACAAAAATTCTATCGTAAAAAAGCGATCGTATGACCATTGCATCACACAGCAAGCTGTGACTGGAACCGGATTTAAGGGAGTTGTAGTGGCTAAAAATGTTGTATCATTTGTTATCAAATTGCTTCTAAACGAACAAACTGGGTATTTTGAATATTATCAGATCACAACGTTGTTGAATATCTGTGGAAGTTTGTTATTTAAATTGTAATATCTGTTGCTTTATGTTCTATGTTTAGCATAGCAGGCACTGTGCGTTGAAAAATGGGGTCCCCAAGGGCCACTGCGATCTGTTACTAGACTGACCGCCTTCAAGCATGCAATGCGCGCGATCTTGCCCGTCTCGCACAACTCCATAACTGATCGATCGCTTATCAATTATGCATTCATTGCCTTTTCTTTTTTTTTAGAAAAGAAGTGGCTATTTCCTCCCCGGCCAGGAACAGTCTACGTTGAGGGTGGAATTGATTAATTAAAATGGTTCTCTCCCATCTACACTCTTGCCCAAAGAATTCCAGGAGGCGTTCAACCTGTTCGACAACCGAGGTGATGGCAAGATTCAGCAGCAGCAAATCGGCGAATGTCTGCGGGCCCTCGGCCAGAATCCGACGGAATCGGAGGTGAAGAAGTTCACCATGGCACTGAAGCCGGACGAGCGGGTTTCGTTCGAGGTGTTCCTGCCCATCTACCAGGGCATCTCGAAGCAGCGCACTGCGGAGACGGCGGACGATTTCATCGAGGGTTTGCGCCACTTCGATAAGGATGCGAGCGGTTTCATCTCGTCGGCCGAACTGCGGCATCTGCTGACGACGCTTGGCGAGAAGCTGGGTGACGATGAGGTTAGTACCACCCCGGATCTTAAGCTTGCAATGATTTCCACATCTTTCGTTCTCGTTCTGCAGGTTGAACAGCTCCTCCAAAACCAAGAGGACTCACAGGGTAACGTGAACTACGAGGAGTTCGTGCGAATGGTCATGAGCGGTTAGGCGCGGGGACACAACGAGAATATACAAACATTCGCACGGTGGTTGGCACGTGGGCAAAGCGCGTGGTCCAGCATCATGTGAGGAAGGTTCCCCCCCCCCCCCCCCTTCTCCTGTGC
>NC_064877.1:53765646-53808146 GCF_943734665.1 Anopheles aquasalis
TTTTCTTTCACTCCTGTTAAGAATGCAAAGTCACACATTTTACGGCTTCACTTATCTCTAATATTGTAGCTGCTACGCTTATCATACGTCACTATCGCTACTTTCGTACATCTTTTCTACATTCTTTCCCACTCGTTCCCTAAACCGCGCAGCGTCTTTTTTGGCAATGAACCGACGGATGGCCACTTTGGCCGACTGCCTCCTATCAGGCGACCACTCATCCAGCATGCCGCCAACCCACTCGCCAAAAGTCTGCCCATCTGATTTCGCCGTTTGTCTTTCCTCAACCAGACGATCGGTCACCGCGGACACATTTTCCAACACCCTAAGCATGTTTCTGTCATAGGAAAGAGTGGTATCCTCCAACCGGCGCTTCATAGTGCGGTAGCGTGGTTGAGCTACTGTGGCTTGTTTTGATCCCGTCCGGATTACGTACGGCGGTAGATTTTGTGTGGTCTGATTTGAGGAGGTGATTTGTTTGCGAGGTTGAGCTTGCTTTGAGGAAGGGATTAGGTAGTGCGGTAGATCTGGTGTCAGTTGAGATTCGGGCTGTTTTTGCTCGGAACTGGATGATGGTGTGATTGCGGTGCCCCCAGACAATATACTTTTCGCATCAACAATCCTCACTTCCATTGGTGGTGCAAATGGCGATGACTCTGTGGATGTGCCTGGGGCTGGCGACTCTGCCCGGCTGGAGAGTTCGGACAGATTCTTGACTTTTATTGTCGAAGATAATTGCTAAAATGAACACAATTCATGCAGATCGGTTATTTGAGATTCGTCAATAGAACTTTCAAAGATACTAAACTGTAGGAAGTATTCTACTACGAATCTGATAAGAAAATAGCAAAAAATTAACTACTTACTCCTATATCCACCAACGGGTCGTGACTTTTCTTGTTCATCACAAACTGCATAGCATCGTACGCGTACCAGGTTGGCGGTGCTGCAAAATAGGTACGCGAAGGTGAGATAGATGTAGAATTACAATTGCTTTTCAAAGAAAATTGTATGAATATGAAACGCGTACAGTCTCCAGTCTCATTTGCAGCCTTTTGCTTATTGCAAAAGTGTCTGAAGGAGCTTTGAAGGGATCTCCACTTATTGCGAAGTAAATTGTGGTGAATCCCAAATTCCTTCGCCAAGAATAACCATGCCTCAAGTTGTTTAATTGGGCTTTTGTAGCCAGGTGCATCTTTGTTCCATAGGCATTCGCGCTTCTCTATCTCCTTTATGAATCTAAGACAAATGCTTCGGGTCCAGTCCTGAATAATAAAAAAGCATAAAATTTACAGATTAACTAGTTAGCTATAGTCAGATTTACGGAGTTCCTATTGCCGAATGTTTGTATTTCATGTAGTCGGATTATCTTGAGACCGAAGATAATTCGGCAAAACATACAATCGGACGCTGTTTACGAATCAACTTACGGTCGGGACGTTCGGTCCGAATTGCACTCGGTACGTCCTTGGGCATTTTTTCAACGAACTCATGTTTTGCTAATCTGTGAAGCAAAACTATCTGTTAAAACCATGTATTCTCTTTACAAAAGAAGATTTATCGTCGTCAAGCACAAAAGTAAGCACACAAATTTTCGGCGGTGATTTTTAGAACAGACCCAACTGACCCACACCCACACGGACGTCCCCGTGAACAGACACCTCGAGATTCTGGCACTGCAACGACCCTCAACCTATCTATCCCGTGCCGTTGCAGTGCCCGAATGCACCACTTTTAATTGGTTGCGTGGGGTCATCCGCCCCTTCTGACAACAAGCGATCGTTCGTGTTTTGGTCGGAATCGCATCGAAAAATTTCCATCATTTAAGGATTGCGTTGGTGCCTCGCATTAACGAAAATCTCCGCTTCCGCTGGTGCCACGCCGGCTATAAATAAATTCTCGAAAACCGGTGCAGATTTCGGGCCACAAAGATGCCGAATCCGACGGCAGGTAAGGAGAAAGGGAGAGACCGCCGGCGACCCAGACCCACTAACGATACCCTGTTCCACTGCAGCATCATGGGTAAAGTTCTTCACAAACGCCGACATCCCATCCCAGGCAGCTGCAACCTATGCGCACGTATTCGTCGAAAATCGCATCCAGATGGACATGTTGATGGACCTGAATAAGGAGTACCTTCGCGAGATGGGCATTACGACGATGGGCGACATCATAGCTATCCTGCGCCACGCCAAGAAAGTGTCCGAGCAGAGTGCACGCGAGAAAGTGCTATCGCTGCCAGAAACGGAGGTTTCCGTTCCCGTAGCAACCGTGTCCGGTACGCCCAACACGGTCACCGTTAGCAACGGCAAAAAGCTCGAGAAGGCATCTTCCACTCGTATGTTTCACGGAGCCGGGATTGCCACGGGTTTCATTCAGTGCGGATTTCTCTTCTCCTTCTTCCAGGTATTGTGTCTTCGGTTGGATCATCGTTGAGCGAAGGCAAATCGAGGCGAGTGTTGCCAGAGCATGAGGGCAAGTACAAAATCACACTCCCAGCGGGAAGCACCGCGCGCAGCAAAGAAATCCTCGACAGGAAGCTCAGTATTGGCAAGCACAAAGCAACCGACGGCGATACGACCGAGAGAGAGTCCAGCTCAAGCTCAGGCCGCATTGTGGCGGGGACAAAGCGGGGCAGCATATTTGACCGCCTAAATACGGATGATGATGACGAACTACCCGCGAGTACGGCCGTTGGGTATGCAAAGACACAGAAAATCGACACAAACAGTCCACCACCACAGCAGGCTAGTTCTAGTTCCTCCATATTTGCGCGCCTCGGTGGACGCGATCGTGGAGAACAGCGAACAGCAGTTAGCGGCCACAGTGAGGCACCATCGTCTAGTATTTTGAAAAAATCACCCATCTCTCACCGTACATCACTGACCACTTCTGACCAGCGCAAGGTCACACCGATGGAGCAGAAAGTGATTTTGGTTAAAAAGATACCGGCCAAAGCGACCAAACTGTCGTCGGATGAGGACGAGGAACCGGAAGACTATCGGCGATCGGCGGAGTCGTATGGAGCCGGTGCGGACCCGGCGACGGGCCTGAAATCAGTATCCTTTTCGGCAGAGGACGAAGTGCTGGAAATAGCGCCTCGGAAGACGTACAAATCCGGCGCCACTTCCGGTGGCCGTTTGCATTTTAACGATCGAGATGTGCCAGTGAAACAGCGCCTGGGTGGGGCGGGCGCTATCCTCAATCGAGGAAAGCTCGTGACCGGTTCCACGGCGAGCCATCGTGGACCCCGGTTGGTGGACCACCACGGTGGCCCGAAAGCTCTGCACGGCACCAAGAAGGTCACGCCGATGAAACACTCCGTTGGTGGTGGAAAACGGCTGTCCCCGGTTTCGCGTGCCACCATGAAACTGGATACCGTGGTTCACGGGCGCAAACAACCGGTGCACACGCGCTTAAGCTTGGGTTCCGCACGCGCCGGTTCCGATGCCCAGCAACTAGTGAAACGGGTCGAACGGTTTAGCCTCGATTCGAAGCTATCGAAAGTCGACAAAGGCAACAATGGGAGTGTTTTTAATAGACTTGGCTACAATCGTAAGTAAACGGGCGGGTGCATTCGAAGCCCCATAACGATTTCTCTCTCACAATAAACTTCGTCGAATACAACAACCGTTTCGAACGATACGTTTCATTTCGAATTTGCATTTCGGTTTCGATGACTCATAATGAAACAGGAACGTAACGGTTTTCAGCAAATCAGGAAAATTATAAGATCCCGATTTCCGGTTTTCCGGCTGGGAAAAGCAATCTCCGGCTCCGGCTCCGGCAATTTTCCGGCTGGGAAAAGGAATGGATGAGCGATGAGCCTGTAGAGGGCGCTAGTGTCGGCTCGTTGCCATCTAGCTCACACTACCGCGCGAGAAAGAGAGAGCGCACAATCAGGCGGTATTTTGTGTTGTTATCTGCGAAATTTACTTTTTTGATAAACGGGATGAGATAATTCTTGGTGCGCGGATTAGAAATGGTTTATAGTCCGAAACCGACAATCATCCTGTAGTTTGTTGCCTTTTTCCAACGATTTCTAGGCATCCGGTCGTGCGTGCTGTGTTTAATGTGAACTGCGATCACTGGAACAAATGGATTTGGTTATCAAATTAAACAGTCAAACGGTCGGGAAGGACAAAATTGCCAGGTAAATGATGAAGGGAATGGATGGAATGGTCGCTTTTCATCACTCTTGTCGTTGCAGGTTGGTGCAGTACTCCTGCCGTGCATTATGGGCCAGCAAAGAAGCGAGAGCTGCAGCGACGTCGAAAGATACGGTTCAAACGCTAAAGCAGATCGAAAGCATTCTCAGCTCCTTCCGGAAATGTTCGTGACCTTTAGCCCTTGTTTATCGCCGTGCTCTTACCCACAAGTGCGCACCCACCAATCAGATCTTTGCTTGTCTTTCAGTGTTACGATTTGGAAAAGGATTCGAAGTGCTTTATAGTGCCGCCGTGAGCATCGATCTAAAGCGGCTATCCAATCAGCTGTTTATCGTGCTTGGAAAGGTTTCTTCCGGACTGTTTCTACTAGCCGATCACGTCGTGTGGCTATCGCGATCCGGCATTAGCAAAAACGTGAACACAGCACAGTGGCAAACCCGGTCGAACCGATTCTGGCTAGTATCGATCGTGATGAACCTGTGCCGCGACCTGCAGGAGCTCAATCATCTCTTCATCTACTTTGTCAGCAAATCGAACCTCCTGGATCTGCTGCAAACACTGTCCGTTGTGCTGAAGGAGCACAAATCGCTGGTTGTCGATACGGTGAAAAATGTATGCGACGTTTTCATTCCCCTAAACGGCCTCGGATACGTCCACATGTCCAACCAAACGATCGGCATTTTGGGAGCGATTTCCTCGGTGATGGGGCTACTACCGCTGATCTATCCGAGGTTAAAGTTTTAGCATTGGCTTAGCCGAGCTTAGCTTGGGACACCTAGTAGTGGCCAGCAGGAGTTGTGTAGTTTTAAGGTGATGAGCAAAGGATACAAAAAATCATGCCTGATTGCAGTCGGGTTTGATACACGGGGTGACATGGGGTGGGTGTGGGAATAACTAGGCAACTGAATAGTTTTGGAACAGGAACGCGTAACCAATTTTGTACACAATCATTGAATAAGAAATAAAATTGTCTTCAAAAATGCTCGGTTGGCATTTTTCACAAAAAAAGCAGTTTTCTTTAAAAATCACAGAAACAGGCAACCCTGGTCGTTTTGTTGATGTTTTTCTACTTTTACTTCTTATTCCGTGCCCGAGCCGCCACCCGGAACAGGGGAAGAAAAGTTGGAGAACCGCAACGCGACATCAAAACCATGTAAAGGATTCTAAAGCTGGATTGTGGAAACCAATCAACTGACTTATAAGCCGCAGAGAACACAAAAATCTACGGACGAGATCCGAGTCTCCAAAGGAAACCATAGGATAGCGTTCCGGATAGGAAGTAGAAAGGTTCGTGATTCTGCAAAGATCTGTTGTATTAACGATCGATTTCTTCGTTACAGAAAAAAAAACAATTGGGTCATGTGGACTCAGTAGCCGTATAGAAGAGGGATATACCTGTTAATCCACAATTTTCCCGCTGAATTGGACGATTTTTATGGAACTGTTTGCTGTCATAAACGGCATGTTGCGAAGCCCCAGCTAACTAGATTCAATAGACGTACTGCGGGTAAATCGGAAAAAGAAGAGCCCGGTAGCAGGGAAATTCACGTTCGTAAAATGTCGTCTCGGTCCCTTAAAGACTGGGATAACATCGCCAACAGTCTCAACGAAGGCGATGGCGAAGAGGCCGAAGAGGAGCTGGATACACTGGAGGCGTTACAGGAGAAGATGGCCAAAGTGCCGCGCGGTATGTTTGTGAGTGGCTGGGATGATCCCGACGAGCTGATCGAAGAGGATAACGATCCAAAAGGTGAGATTGTTTTTTTTTGTTGTGCCACATCAACAGAGAATTCTAATTAGTGATCAATTTCTTTCCCCCTACTTTACAGCCAGCCTTGAGCGACACGCACTGTGGGCCGCGGGGGAAAACAAGCTGGATGTGTTTGCTGCGATCGTGAGCCGTAAGCCGGCCGTCGTACATGCGATCGATCGCGATGGTTACACCGTTTTGCACAAGGCCTGCTACAACGCCAATTTGCCGATGGCGCGATTGGCGCTACAGTACGGCGCCGATATACACGCACGAACGGGTATGGGCTGGACGGCGTTGCACTCGGCCTGCAAGTGGAACAATGCTGGCGCAGCGGCACTTTTGCTACAGTTTGGTGCCGATGTGAATGCGCGCTCGGATGGAGATCAGACGCCGCTGCACATTGCAGTGACCGTGTCGAGCTGCCGAGAGACGCTGGTGACGCTACTGATGAACGAGGAGTGCGATCCCGAGCGTCGTAACAATTCGAACGAAAAGGCCGAAGAGATAGCCAAGCGAAGTGGACCCTCGTTTCCGCTTTTTGCCATGGCACACCCGGCGTATCGGGTTGAGACGGGTATGATTGATTAGGTTGCCGGGGGGTGGCAGGTTTAACAATGAAATAGATAGTGAAGCAGTAGCTGTGGTCAAGTGTCCAGTGCAGCAGATAAGAACGCCTCTCATGCGAATCCATGGAATGGAAAGCGGATTGCGTTTTTTTTTTCTAGTTTGCTTGATTTGATTGTTTATTAGAAAACGACCCGAACAACGCGTGATGCTAGTGATTAATATCGAGTTGGGCGCACCCGGGGGCCTGATGATGAACGAAAATAAAGAATTGCCATCGCAGAGCGCATGATGAACACAGTCCTGGTGCCTTAATCGATGCAAACCTTCTTGAGTGGAGGTTCGATGCCGGACGAGTAGGCATTGGCGTTGTTACGCTGCTCCTTCGGCTGATGGGCGAGATCACGCAGAATGCTGGCGTTGCTATGCTCCCCAAAGAGTCCGGCCAAGAGGGCCACACCGTACCCGGTCGCACGTTCACCATTGTGCACCGGTGCGGCCATATCGACGTGCATCCATGCACCCCCATACTCGAACCCGAGATGGGCCCCGATGAACAGTCCGGCACAGCTGACCTGCGCGTTGCCACGATCCATGACCGAGTTTTTCATGTCCGCCACGGCCGAACTGAACTCGCTAAAGTGCAGCTCCGGACAGTACGGTACCGGTGAGAGCAGATCTCCCGTGCGACGTCCAATTTCCAGTGCCCGGGCCTCCCAATCATCGCTGTTCGTAAGGATGGCACCGTGATACTTGCCCGTGGCAATTCCCTGAGCACCGGTCAGCGTAGCCATGTCGAGGATGATGTTGGCCTTCAGGTCCCGGTCGGCGTAGACGACACCGTCGGACAGCACGAGCCGACCCTCGGCATCGGTGTTGTTGATTTCGACAGTGCAGCCCGAATAGAGTCGATGGATATCATCCGGGCGTGTCGCTTCGGGTCCCACAGCATTCTCCGCTAGACAGAACACGGCGTGCAGGTTCTGTCGGAAGCCACTCTTGACGGCGGCATAGAATGCACCGAGAATTGCCGCTGCACCACCGCAATCTCGCTTCATTCCCGGCATGGCCGTTTTGCCCTTGATGCTCAGGCCGCCTGTGTCGAAAACGATGCCCTTACCGACCCAGGCAACGGTTTCCGTCGCTCCTTGCGGCTCATAAGACAGCACGGCCAGGGCAGGTGGATCCAGCGCGGCCTTTCCAACGCCATAAATGCCACCGAAACCTCGCTCCTTCAACTCCAGTCCACGGATTATCTTCGACTTCAGTCCCAGTCCGGCGGCGATGTCTTCCACCTCGGCCAGAAAGCCCGAAACGTTCATCTCATTGCACGGTGCATCGACGATGCGTGCGGCCAGCCGGATGCCGACCGTAACGTTGGCCAACGCAACCACATCTTCCTCGGTGACTTCGACGACAGCATCAGGGCTTCCGCCAACTACGATGAACTCGATGTGCACCGTCGGAGGCGGCTGAGCCGTCGCTTGCTTCGACGTTTTGCGGTTGTACAGCGGGAAGGCGCGTGCGACGGCACAGGCCGATGCTAGCAGATCCTGCTTCTCGCACACGATCACGATCGATTCGCTGACACCGGTGGTGTTGGTCTGGATCAGCTTGGTGATGGCATGGGCACGGGAGGCCGTGTTGTGTCGCGAGGACTTTAGCGGGAGCGCCGCTACACGCGCCACATCCAAGTACAGCGAACAGACATCGGTCGGGGACGGCTGCAGGCTGGAAATGGCCTTCGCAAAGGTTTCCGGTGAAACGCGCGGTTCCAACTTGGGACTCACCCGGCTGAACGGAAGCTCGGTCAGATGTCGCAGTTGGCCAATAATCAACACCGGCAAATTCTGCGGATCTGTTGGCTGCAGGAGATGGTGAAACTTGAGCAAACTCATCTCGGTCAGTAAATGGAGGGCTCTATCGGCCTCCGAGTGTAAAAAGAACGGCCAACGGAACTCCAAGAAACCGAACACCGACTTACTACCGATCACCGCCGGTGGGCAATTCCCAAACCATGGGGTGGGCAAGCTGTTTTATCTAAAGCCGCTGGCAGACTGGTTGCGGCACTTGTGACATTTGCGGACACCATTTTGGCTTGTCAAACACGGTATCCAACGAGATTGTTCAGACGTGCGACTGTTGCGTTGTGTCATCTCGTTGCGTCATCTCGTTTGGATCTTGCGAGCGTAAAAAACGCGTCCCTCACTTGCCTCAGATGGAACGAAATCATCTTCCTGTCGCCGTGTATCCGAAGATTTACCTTGGAAATTCGGATCTACTATAGATCCTCGGTGATGGATACTGAATTGCAAGAAGAGGAAACAAAACGGAAGATAGCAAGTTTAATCGAAACGCTGGAAAAGTCCCAGCGGCGCTACCGAAAGCTAATCTTCAGGACAGGAGGATGGAATTATTCTGAATTTCAATGCGTTTGGTCCCTTATTCACCCCAAAGTTACGATGCATCTCGACTCGATGAGTTTTTCCGGTAGCATGTCTTCGAAGGAGTTTTCAATAATAGCTGCAGGGCTTCCGTCTATGTTGTGCCTCTGTTGTCTAGAGCTAAATCAGAGTATCGAAAATTCAAGAGCTCGGGATATAATACCAACGCTGCAAAGCAATTCTGTGAAGCATCTCGAGATAGTAGCGAAACTTAAATATCGGCTGGATATGCCGCAGTTAGTATCATTCGAAGGTTTTCTGCCGGTAGCTGATACAATCCATGATAACCTCAGGACATTTCCGGCTTCTAATCTGAAGCACCTCTTGATGGTATTGGACGAACATTCCATACGACTGATAACAACTAATCCTACCTTTTTCTCTCGATTTGCGCACCTAGAATTTTTGAAGTTTGAAGGAGAACCTTTAACTAGTGAAATGTTATTCAAATTATGTGAAGCATGCATAATGTTGAGGGAATTTATCATTTTAGGATTCGATCTTTCCAACCCAAGTGACTTACAAAATCTCTCGAAACTTAAGAATCTTCGCGTTTTTGCATTCGGTCCACCTCAAGTGATTTAACGGAAGCGATTGATTTATCGACCTTAGCCCATCTAAATACTCTACATCTCGCAAATGTCTCGAATATTGCGAAACTTCCTACGTCAATCACAAAGCTTGAAATTAGTGTCAATGTTCCACATGATGGTATAGAGAATATACACAACTTTCTAAGTAGCTGTTCGCAGTTAAAAGAACTGTCCGTAATAATTTTTCACTACCAGTACTTGTGTAGGCATGTTGTAACCGATGAAGTAATGAAGGCATTGCCATTTCTTAAATGTTTGGAGGTACTAACGATCGATGGTGGATAGTTGCCAGAATCGAGTTTCCATCACATAACTGTTCCGTTACATAATCTGAGGAAAAGCGTAGGAAAGGTAGGCCACGTTGCCTACGTTATCTTTGGTTTTTCCTGCGAAGGTGGTGGTGGTGACTTGAGGCTTGTTAGCCAGTATTAAGGGTAGTGTAGGTTTCGAAATGTGTGATTTGAAGTGAGAATGAGTAAGAGAAATCATAAGACGAAAACTAGGAGGTAGGAGCGAAGGTAGCAAACTGAACTGGTAACGCAAATGAGTTGTTAAAGCAAACAATTGTTAAGTAACAATAAGTAGTTTCTCAAGCAAGACGGCGGGATAGTTCGGTCTCTTCGTTGCGTCTGTTAATAAGTAAGTCCCACGAGCTAACTAAGTCGACCTTTAGCTCGTTGAAGATTGTTTCATATTTTCCTGTTTTCGGGTTTCTGTTTCCGCCGGAAACGGTGCTCCGGCCAAACCAACCAAAGCCCTTTGGTTTCACCGCACGTTGAAATGTTTCACTTCGAAAGGTCGTGGGAAAGCAAAGAAGTCGCCTAAAACTCGAATTAAAAATGCCCGCAGGGTCGTACGGGGACCGTGTGGTACCGCACCGTGCCTTTTATCGTTTCCCTAGCCCAGTTATCGTTTATATCGCCCTGCTTCTTCTTCCCATTTTGTTACCTTACCCCTCTTCTTCCGCTCCGCGGCCCGGGAGCATCGAACGAACGGAAGTGGGTGTTGTTGTGTGCTTCTTTCGCAGTTCGGTCTGGAGGTGAGCATAAAATGTATCTTGGTGGATAATTCCGCATCGATTAACGACAACGGTGATACAGATTGTGTCCGAGTGCTTCCTCTTCGGGAATCTGTGCGGAAATGTAGGTGGATAGCTTGTTCTATCATCGTGGCAGCAGAATGAAACTCTCGACCTGTTTCCGGAGGATGAATGTAGTTTGGCAGAGATAAATGATGAATGAAAAAGGGGTTCGGTGATGGAACAAACAGCGGCCAAATCCGTGCAGTTCGTTGGTGAGCAAACATTCCGGACGACGAACGACGAGTGACCGCAGGTCGACGACGAGGTGAAAGGCAAAAGAATTCCAAATTCCGTCGTGCAAAAGTAGGTTACAACCAAAAACGATGCACGGCGGAGGTGCTCCGCGGTATTCGTGGCTATTCGTGGGTTGGGGTGGCAGTGCTGTTGATGGTTTTTTTTTGTTCTCCCGGTGAGGTGGACCGTGGATCCTACCAATCAATTCGGTTCACTGTTGTGCAAAGTGTAGTTTAGAACGGTTTTGTGAATTAACTTCGTCCCTGGTGTGTGTGGTCGGGCGTGTGTCTGTCAGGACAGCTTTGCAAATCCTGCCCCTTGGCGAGGCTGGAACAGCAGAACAAAGAAGGAAGGACTCCCCCGACCAACGGGGACTTGGACAGAACGTTCTGCAGATTTCTGTTTGACATCCAATTGTTTGGTAAGTTAGGCAGAGCATGCTTTGTTACCGGAGAAACCGGATAGTGTGCGTGTTTCCTATTTAAAACAATCATATTAGTACCCCCACCGAAAACCCCCAATTGGTTGGGTGGACAAAATACCCCTTTTTTTAGGGCGGAAAATAGAATACAAGACCCGAGCCTACGGTGCCTTTCTAAATTGCCTTCGCACCATGCGGACTGTGTGATGAGTACGTTTGTTTATCGATCGCAGGGTGTGGAGAGGAGCATTGAGGTGGTTGCATCCTGGGGCGTAAAAAAAGTCTTGAAAATTATCACATATTCGTCCCTGTTCATGCAGCTAAAGTTGAAGCATATATTTTTTTTTAGAGTTAGTTGGTTTTTTTTAACATATATAAGGACGGACGAGCCGTATGTTTAGAGTTAGTTGGTTAGCACGATTTATGGTGTGTTCCCTTTTCATAACAACGCCACCATTGGTGGTCGCTTAATGGTCCGTTTGATGCCTTCTAACTAATTTGTATCCATGACAACTGACTTCTCTGTATCGTCTACGATTGGAGCTCAATTTCGTTTCAATTTCGATACAAAAATTGTATCAATTTTTGAGCTGCTCAAATTCAGGAGCAACAGTGAAACCGCAGCTCTCTTGGAATGGTCTCGAGGAATCGTATCACTTCATAACAACACGTATTTGATAAACTCCCTCCGGGTATTGCTGATGTCTCACGTACAAGAAACTGATGCAACCACACCAGGCCCACGATGCTCAGTGCTGCTGCATGGTTTTGCTCGCCACCATTCCCTGCAGCGCTGAGTCGCGGGTCAAGGTTGCATGTTCTGCACCTGCGTGGCGGTGCACGGTGCGCCACTATCGAGCTCGCCGCCGCCTCGGGACTGGCCAACATTATTATGCTCCATTCTTTTGCATCCGATGCAATGGCCTGGGTTATTCGTCTCCGTCGCATCGGATGCGGGGGAGGGGGCAGCCAGAGAGAATTGCAAATAGGTTTCGATTCGCTATGAGCACGTTTTGGGGCATGCCAGTTCTGCAGTGCGTCCGTCCGGATTTTGATGAGGTTGTTTAATGTTCTGGGTGGTGGGCGGGCCTCCGTGGCATCCGTAAATAAAATCTGCTAAAAATTGCGACCCCAACTCACCTGTGAGACCACACGGCCATCATTCGAAAAAAAAAACGGTGAATCTAACCGGCGAAACGGGAAAACAGAGGTGAAAATACCCGGCTCCCAGGACGTCCGAAGGGGTTCCCCGGGTGGGACGAGAAGTGGTGCAAGTTGGTTGGTGGATCGCTAAGATCACCCACCACCCACCACCCGCACCAGCACCCGCACCAGGAGCGGCAGCTTCGAACATTAACATTAGAGAAAAGCGTTCCGTTAGCGTGTGCATTCCTCGATTTCTCGATCTCTGTGCCGGTTTGTTCCCGTTCCGCGTTTCATGTGCTCTCGGCACATTCGGTTCGGTGTGGACCATTTCTATTCCTCTCTCTTTTACCTTTTTTTTTCTAGCTGCACAGATTCCAGCACGTCCAGCTGGTGGTGGTGGTGGTGGGTCCATTTAACCGTGACCACCATCGAGCCGGCTAAACCTACACCGGGGTACTGGAGAGCGCCACCCTCGTGGCAACGAACGAGGTTGCTCGCTCGCTAATCCATGGGAAGATGAGTTGTGCTACCCTGGAGGATGGATGAATGAATATAGAAGGATCAGAAGCAACCTTAGCGGGGAACGCATCGAATGTTTCGCCTCTTGAAATCACGAATCCATCCGATTGTCATTTTCTCTTCTCTTCCGTTGTCTGTTTTCTTGCGATGCGGTGAGGCCACTGGTCTGCCATTTTACATTAAGCCATTTTGACCCGGCCAACGGCCCGGAAAGGTTCTTATGCTTAGCGAATCATCATAACCAACACGTTCGGGGGGGAGGATTGCATTGTTTACCGTTCTGGTGGGCGAAAATTGCGCCAACATAGCGCCGCGTTCCTGGTGCTCATTCTTTACGATCATGAGAAAATGATCGTGTCAAAGTGTTGCCATGTTGTTGCCAAACATGATTCCCACGGATTTTCGAGGTGTTTTCTATTTGATGCGGTGGCCTAAAACGAATGAAATAGAGGGTGCTGGCAATTTGAAGGTTTGTGACTAAAATAATGGAATGGCGCAGGTTCACGGGCATGCCGGCGATTAAACAATAGTCGAACTCACCAATATAGAGTGGCAGCGGAATTGTCGTAGTTTTAAGACTATACTGTTGTGGTGGAGCACTTGAAGATTGTTTTACTTATTATTCAAGATTGGAACATAAAAAGAACAATCGTTCACATTCTGAACGTCTTTTCAATCCTCTCGTTGCTAGCTAAAATGAATCCAATGTTTACTTTGCGTCACATGTTGGTGGTACAAAAATGAACGCTCCAACAGCAAGCTTTGAGTAATGTGTTTGAGACAAGAGCGTACACAGCAATACAAATACCGTTGCAACTTTACGAAATATTGTTCGTGGCAAAAAACAGCAACGCGAACGACGAGTGGCCACACCTGTGTGCTCTATTTATTCGCCCGAAATCTCGAAACATGCGCAACAACTGGCTTCGCATCCACACGCGGTATGTAGTGTAAACAATCGTACGTAATAAGGAGCGAAACCATACGTGGCTTTACTCCGATGTCCGTGTTCTTCTTCAAGATTCAAGCCCTTACGCGCTGTTGTGCTGTTTCGATCGCCGGATCTCGTCTAAGCGCTCGCCCCATTCAGCGGCCTCTTCCATCCGTGACGACCGATCGCAGGTTAATCGCCGCGATGGAAAACAATGGTGTACCGTGGCGTGAAACACTAGTTTTGCGTTTTCGTTAGCCATGCCATGATCATGTTGCCGGTTGCCATGACCACCGTTCGCGGTCACGAAATTCACGGTCAGTAGAGGAAGGCACCGTGGAGAGGTGGTTGGTTGATTTACCGGGGCAGGAGTTTATTTGATTAAACCCATTGCAAGCCCATTTATTGTTCGCGAAGCGCAATTGTTTTTTTTTCTACCCCGTGATCATCGGTTGACTACGAACTTTTGGTTGTGAAGCGAAGATTTCTGAGGCACACTGTTGGCCATGCGATCATCGAAGTGAAACGATCTTCCCTAGCGGAACGAAAGAAGCCAGTCATGTCTGAGGGAGATCTATCTGGCGCAATGCGTTGTTCGATGCGTCTAGGGTTTACCGTGATGTAACCATCATGTGGAAAGATTAAGTTCTAGGGGAAAGCAGAAGCGCACTCGATTGGAGAACAATCTTGGAGAAAGCACATTCCTAAACTCTCGCATACTGTCTTATCACCGTGAATTGTGTCTCCTAACTCTTCCTGGTGATCGTTGAATCGATTTAATGATGAACCTTTCGTAATACATTTATGATTGTATCTACATTACCGGCCATCCGCCCATCCAGTGCCGACTGAATTCGTCTTCGTCGTCGTCGTGATCGTTATAAGCGCAGCGTGGAACCGTTAGTTCTTATTAGCCCGTCTTGCGAAGCGAATCAAACTCGCGAAGGCGCGTCTCGCTCGATCTCGATCTGTGTTCTTGATGCTCACCTCTCCCTAGTGGTTGCTCAGCAAGGCGGAACTTGGTTCCGGATTCTGCACCGATGGATTCTATTTTTTGCTCTTTGCGTAGCCGATCGTCTTCGAAGTGGAAACGTCTGGCGTGGGGGGAGCAGGCAGGTGTGATGCTTTTGCGTCAGCTGGCTTCTGGTGAAAGCTGTGCTGGGACTTGGCTGGGACGAAAGACAACATGTCTGCGGCTGCCGGATTGACTGTTTCGCGATTGACTCAGAGCCGAGTTCCGAGTGTCATCTTGTAATGAGAACAAGTAATGAGCTGAGGATATTATAAGCCTTCTCCCTCTGCCATCCATTCATCCAGTGTCAGTGTCTGGGTACGCGAAAAACGGAACCCTTGGTCCCTTGGTCTTGGGCGTATCGGCGTGCTCGGTTAATAATATCTCTTCAAACCCCCCTCCCCATAACGGTAGCACGCCGGTAGTCGGAACGGAATCGTTCTCCTTTCTCTCCGCGATCGCCTCAAGACATGCGCTTACATTAACCTTTGCGTGTGGCAGCGGTTTCGTGCGGTTTTTAGCGCGGTTTTTGCTTTGAAGGTGTTGCTGCGGCGGCCATAACTACACTCAAGTCAAGTCAAGTTGTGGTCAGTGTCTCGCAGTAGCTCCAGCTGCTATCCACTCAACCGATGCGTTTGCAGAGATCAATGACACCACATTGTTTGTTTTGGCAATGGTTTCGGTGGTGGCAATGGTGCTTCACCACCACACAGCACCTCCTATCACCTCCGCCGGTATATCCTCAGAGGCTTTTTTTTTTGTTATTTTAATATTTCCATCGCTCTGAATCGCTTGACAAAATTAGAAACACTTTCTGAGATGGAAAGCCGCGTGATCTTTGCGTGTGAGAAACGCGGCCGCGCCTGACCGAAGGTGGTGAATCATGCGAGACGTCACGAAAGACATTTAATCGTTGATGACCAAATGGCGCCTTTCTCGCTATGGCCGTCAATTTGTTTGGGTAATTATCGAGCGTATTTTTTTTTTTTTGATACGCATGAACCAATTTCATCTCTTTCGTTGGTCGTAAAGCGAATGTGACCGACCATTCACGAGCTCATCGGTGTTACAGTTACGACGAGATGATCATCATTCGTTTCGTCGTGTGCTGGTTTTGATTTTTTGATTTACTGCCATTGTGCGAGATCGCAGCAGGCGAAGGAAGGAAAACCAACAAAGTACCGGTTAAGTTTTAGTACCCATCATGTCATTCGTGGCTGGCAGCAGAGCAAACGGAATAAAAAAGCTGACAAATCCGCGAATCCTCCTCGAATTGAGGCTTTCGCTGTCGCGTACTGTGCTGGGCTCGTGTTTCTGGATCGTTAACCATTTCTTCTATTATTGTAATTAACGGGAGAGGAGCGTGAACGATTGAAATCAACATGAGGCATGCTCCTCATCAATTGGCAAGTATGTTGTTGGCGAGTGTCGAAAGCGATTACCATACTTAATGATCACTCTTTCTGGTGTTTCTCGATGGCAATCTGTTGAAGACAGCATGCATTTTTATTTTCAAATACCCATGTGTCGTCAAAATACTACCCAGGTTTCTTTAATAGAATATATGAACATCATTGGGCGTAGCTTGCAGCCAGTGTCTCTGATAAAAATTAATGTCCCATAAGTAATTAAATCATTGCCTGGGTTCACAACATTTTTCCACTACGATTACATTGCGAACGATTGCTCAATATCAACTACTTTCCAGTTAGTAACAGCACATGGTTAGCAGTAAAAAAGTTACGCGATCATTGCAACCATTTTGGAGGAGTATTGCACTCCGTGTTGATATCTCATATCTCGATGATACCAAATGACGTACTGCTTCGTTTTAAACATTTATCACTAGCGGTGCGTGTTTCTTTTACAGTGTCCACCCATAAATTTTGGCATCAATCGTTTCATTTTTCGGCCTGTTGCGTTTAATATCCTTCCTCAATCGTTTGCATTTTTCTTTCCAGTGTACTCTTTATTTAAAGCCTAATTTATTCCATTACTAATACCATACAACACCAATTAATAGTTAAAGTATAATCGTTCACTCGAGGTTTATGTACAAAAGTTTATGTCAAATTAAATTGTAGAATGATGATGATTTAACATGAAACATATTATCTTCATTTCCTAGAGCTGTTTGATTCGAAGTATGTTGGATTATTATACAGGGTTTATTATATTACAGTACTCGGTCGATAAAATTGCAGCGCTAGTACGTAATGCATACTTGCGCCATGTACTCGCTCAAATTTGTTTTTAATCCCTCTTTAATGTGTGGCTAGTATGTCCTTCCTCGTCCTAATTTGATCAATTTAATTTATTCGTGACATTAAGAATGCAATACTGAACATTAAAAAAATGGACCGTGGTAAACGCGGCTGGGTCTGAAATATCAATCAATTCCCCCCCAAAAACAGTAAATTGGATAACATGATAAGAATGTCCAACAATTATCAAGGACTACAAACACACTGTGTAATCCTAAGCACTACCAAAGCCAGATCTGAGTAATTGTTAGAAAATCCAACAAAATCTGCCCCAGAAACCGAGTTTAAATTGTTTTTTTCCATTCGAATTCGTTGAGTTTGTTAGCGCTGCTATTTTATCGACCAATACTGTTGGTTAATCATGAAATGTTTTATAAAAAATGCCGCTACATGTTTGCTGCCATAAATGTTCCTACAGTGATAATGTCTTGCAGGAATGTTAGATAATTTTTATCAGCTTGGGCCACTAAAAATGATAAAGCAGTCGACAAAACTCATGTCACCTTTGTGTCCCCTCCCTTTTGTCCACATGGGCTGCGCATTGCGCTTCCGGTTTCTCAGTTTTCGCCATCATAACAGCAGAAAAGGAGGAACATTGCCACGAGTAGCTAGTTGTGGTCCATTCCGCTGCATCACTGGCTGAGTGAAGTAGGGATCGGGACAGACAGTGGAGAGAGCTGATGATAGTTGCTAAATTACTTCATTACACATTCATCGCTACATACTAGGGCCGCGCTTGGGGTCTAAAGTGTGTGCTGCAGCATATCAACGAGTATGCTGCTGGACTGTTTTAAGTGGCCACTGCTGTGTATGTATGTAGCTTTTGCATCCGTTGTCCGGCGGTGATCTTGATGATGATTTCGGTAATTACCGCACACACCGCCGCATGAAGTGGCCGCCACGGTGATGCCATTAGCGTGACGCAAGTGACGATGACATGAAACAACCCTGGCATCGCTGCGCTGAGCAGAGGTGTTCGTGCGCTATCAAACGTGATCCTCGTTTCCTCGATCATCAGGGAAGTAGTTGTGCTATTAAGAGTCAGGAAACATAATTACACTCTGCCAGAAAACAGTTTCAATTCACGATCAAGTGCACCCGTGGTGGTGGTGGATTAGAAATGCACACAACATACATTCCCGTTTTAATGTGAATTCCTCTAACAAAAAAATGATTCGCATTTGATATGCACCCGGTGCGTAGCGGTGACATTAAGTTATGCACACGTAATCAACCCTCATTACCATTCACCAAGGGTGGAGGTGCAGAAGGAATTTCTTGGTAAATGATAAAACCCACTATGATCACTGGTGATCGCAGGTGGATAGGTATCGTATCGATCGACCAATCGACTGTACATTAACGCGTCGCAAACCTTTCTGCGAATTATCATCGCCAATAAGATGGACATAGATAGTGTTGTCTAACGGAACGGAATGCGAGGCTCGACGAGTCGTGTTTAGCATATTCATCGCTATCATTTCGATGAGCTATGGCTAAAGCAGCATGCAGGTCATGTGAGGGTGGTGCACGGTGCGCTCATGGTGATCATGATTTCATCGAACGTCGTCGTCGACTACTAAATCCGATTTTAAACATGATTTGCATGGCAGTTCGTGGGCCCCCCACCATTTGCTGTCCGCCAGCGCATTGAGAGGAAGGTTGAAAGGTTTTTGGGGTTACCGGCGACGGAGTGCGTGGCGCTTGTGAGTGACCCCCTCAGACGGGCAGGTAGAGGTCATGACCCACATAACGCGTGGCACACAATTGATGATTTTTTGTGCGGTTGGTGGTACAGTGCGAGTGGAGGGGTGTGTCTGACGATCATTGTGTGAATATAAATTTCACCTTCAAGTGTCACCACTGCTCTCTCTCGAGAGAGAATGGCATCCGCTTGGTGTGCTCGCTCGATATAAAGAAGGAAAGAGAAAATAGAAAACCTCCCCAGGGAGTGTCATCAGTTGTTGTTGTAGTTCGTGGCGAAATGGAACGTGCACAGTTAGTCCATCTCTACACACTCTCTTCTTCTTCTTCTTGTGCTGCTTTGGCATTAATTGCATCTTTGTTTCAAGCGTGGCCCCGTCTCCAGAAGAGTGGCACAGGGAGAAGAATGAGTTCCCGTTTGATTCGCTGCTTAATTATGTTAAGCCATCTCTCTCTCTCCTCGTGGCCCGCGTAGAAGAAGCAGCAATTGGGCGTGATTGGATTCAATTCGATCTCGCCTGGCCGCCGATGCAGTTAAATTAAACAAACAACATAACATCGTCTGGTGGAAACTGCGAGCGAGTGTGTCCCTGATGGCATGAGGCCTTCCCTAATAACCCACCCGTTCCCGGTCCAGATGCGGCTACTTCTCAACTACTTAACGAGGGCGTTTGTTTACAGTCCCAGATTGTACGTCGTTGCCATTGTTGTTGTTGGTGTACCGTCATTTACGGCTGGCGCAATCATCTCTCGAGCGCAATGGTGGCACTCCATCAAGCTGCAGCTCATTAGCATCCAGGGCGCAGCACAGTTGGGGTTGAGTTACATGTCCATGTCGAATGGACACTTCACCCTGTGCTGTGCTCTAATCATGCCCTAGTCCCCTAGTCTCTTCGAGCATTGCAACAGAGACCAAGACCGACAAAAGAGGGAGATCCTTAAAAGGTAAAGAGACGTTTTTGGGGGGGGGGGGGGGGGAAACATCACAACCAAACTGTTGAAGGGCGATCGTGGGTTGCGTCCGTGCGTCGTTAGCGTTGAGTAGTTTATGGATTTTATCGCAACCAAATGCGGAACTGAAACTCGGGAACATTCATCCATCATAATCTTCTAAACTCAACGAAGAAGAGAAGCATTTTGGGATACATTTTTGGTTCGAGCGAGCGTGTTTTAATTTGTTGCCGCTGGGGTGTTTCATTTATTGACTTATAATTGTTTTAGCCCGGCATACGCATGATTACTGTCGACTATACTGAATTATACCGACCGTAGATAAGGCATTTAAAATGCGCTGATTAGTGTTATCCCTTTTGGCGGGAAACTTGTATGAAGTCTACTTTGCAGGGAACTATTTTTTAAAGGAAACTAATTGAATCTAATATTGTTCCCCATTACTTCGACGCACTGATAGTGTGGCACTCGCGCATCATGTTCCCACGAGAGTTACATTGCGCTCCATATTAAATGCTTTCACCCTCGGCTGTAGCTCGATCCGCTGTGCATCACGATCGTCGATCTCAATCGCACGGTTACAGTAGAAATGGATTTTCATCTCTCTCTCTCTCTCTCGCTCTCATTTAAATAAAGTGAAAATACTACACCTGGTATGCTGTTCGGTTGCTAACAATGGGAAAAATAAAACTCTGAGCCTCCACTCTCCGCCTCTGGGATAAGGAGATGGCATTAGACGATGTAGGGGAAGGGTAAAGAGGGGCCCTCAATCAGCTTCCGCACGCGCTTTCATTCGGTGTTAATCTAATTTTTTTTTCGTACACTAATCGAAATGACTGCAACACGAACACGATTTGTTGGACGCTTTCGCGATCACGCTCGGGCTCTGGGTGCCACCTCCTGGGGTGAGCATATTTTACCAGCATTAATTGTTGTAGCATTCGAAAAGAAAAAACAATCCATTTGGCACTGATACTCTCTCGCGCGCGCGCGCTGGCTAGGTGTGAAAAGAGCCACATCGCGAAAGGTGTCGATTGTTGCGAGCCAGATTGGTTGATTGGTTGGGAAACCAGAACATCGTGAACAACGTTGGACGTTTTCTTCGCGTGTATATTGGTGGCGTAAAAAGGGAATTGACTTGATTTTACTTTTCGGGGCTGAGCAATGGGAGCACAGCTTTCGCCGTTTGATGGAGCAGACCGAGGAGGAACACGGAATCCGTTTGGCGGATATCGTTTGATCTCGCGTACCGTCGAACCGGTGAGTGGTGTACGGCGGTAGCACGATACTCGATTGGAAATCTTGATTTTCCGTTGAACAACGGTCGGCCATGTTACGTGCAACTCGTAGAAAATGTAATTTTACTTTTACTTTTTGTAGATTTTACTTCGAACAGCAGCGTCGCTGTAAAGTTTAGTCAATCTCAAATGGGGGAAAACGGAAAACCAAATGTGTCATTTCCTTCGGGAGAGTGCATGAGATTAGAAAATTGAGATAGAAATTGAGGTAAAATCTATTGGTCTTTTGTTATAAGGTATGTAAGGTTGTCCATAGAGCAAACATTTAAAGATACCTTTAGTAATGTGAAAAATTGCGGAAAAAAGGATTAATTGTGAATGTTAATTAAGCGAATGCCATACATTTTTTCTCAAATCAAAAGAAAGTAAAAAAGAGATAACAAATATCAAAGGATATCAAATAGTTGGCAGTATGTCAGGCGTGAAAATAAGATAAATGTCTCGAAATCCATGTTAGTAGGTTCTTTCAAATGTAATTGTTTTTTTTCATACAGATTGAAATAATCATTTGTTTGAGCGATTTCTAGTAAAGCTATAAATTTATATTTTTGCCATGTATTAGTTGCCACTTTTAGGTTGCTTCAGAAAAAAACATAAAACATACGGCTCGTCCGTCCTTATATATGTTAAAAAAAAAAAAAACCATTATGTACATAATTTCGTTTATAACTCATTTTATCTTATTATTTTTAGAGAATAAAAACCGCTGTTCCGGTTTCAAAAAATATTTGTTACAAGTATGATCATGGGTATCATTAAAAGACAGTTTGTTTTAATATTGATTGGGAACATTCCGATCTGGAGATGATTCTCCTCAAAGTAGATCAACGTTCAAAGCGCCAGTGTGAAGAATGAGGTAGCTTTTTAGTTGCTTTCAACGAACCAAAATATTGATTTAAATGTCTGATGTCATAAACTAATCAAATTCCGAATCAAACCATCAAAAAGAAATGGTCAGAATTTAAAAATCGCAACTCAATTTCATATTCCAGCAGGATATCGCTAGACCGCATACATCTTTGTGTCCTCGCCAAAAATTACTCAGCATTTAGTCCTTGTATTGCTTTATCAGACTGACATTTGTTTCGATTTTTGCGGAATTCCGTGTATGGTAAAACATTTGAGGAAGATGACAATATGGAATCGCCCAGCTTTTTGAAGAACAAACCCAGAAGGTCTATGACCGGCCAATTCTAAAGTTGCCAGAAAGAAGGAAACAGAATCATAGAACAAAATATAATACAATCCAATAATTTATTTCCATTCTACGTATTTAAAAAACGGTATTTACTTTTGATTACAAGAAACGCAATTACTTATGAAACAATCAAATATTTACCAGCCAGGAATATTCTATTCGAGTTATTAATTGCGAAATTGCGCTGAGCACCTTTGGCGTTGATTTGCTTGCAGATAAGCTTCGATTCGTTGTTATCCACGTGCGAATAATGTGCAATTGTATAAATAGAGGAGATTGTCCTACTCAACTGGGAGTCAACCTTCGCCAGACAGACACCACTTGAAATAGCCTGAAAATAGGACAGAAACCTACATTCCACTGGGTGTGCGCGTGGCTCTGCGACACTGTGCAGCCACTATCCATCCGGAATCCGGTTCCGGGATTGGCTCGGATCGAGTCTCGTTTTTTTTTTGGGGAGGAAATGATTGCCTAGCATTCCATTTTCACGCTCATTTTCGGCGCACTGAATGACGTCTTCTCTCGAGACACGGAACGGATTAATGAGTTGTCTGCGTCATCGTTCCAGGGTTAGAGTCGGTCCGGGCCCTGGTCGCTAGTTACGGCAGAGCAGATTTGCGCGAGATCCGCTTGATTGGCCACAATAATTGGGGTTGAATCCCCGGCCATCCGGACTCTCTGGACTCTCTCTGTGGTCGGCCGCTGATTCGGGCCCTCTCCTCTTTAGGGGAAGCGCATTGTTTGGTGCATTTAATCGAGCATGGAAACAATGGGCGTACAGCAGCAGCATACTCATAAAACCATTAGAGAATGGGGTTTGGGGTATTTCATTGGATTTCATATTTCTATTAGCTGTAATCTTGTGCCCGATGTAAACAACAACCCGACGGTTTTAACCCGTAATTTGAACAAACAATCTCTTCGTTAATTGGTGTGCGAAAAGAAATCTTTTCAATCATTTTCACTTTTTGTACAGAATTGTTTCCACTTCCACGAGTTATTCCGGTGATATTGCATTCAACAGTTAGCAGTGTGTTCGCGAACAGGTTGTCGCTTGATTAATTGAACCTGATTCATGTGCATACCAGTAGCATAATGCTGTTCAATAGGAGGATTCACAGGATAAAAGTAGAAAGCATAATTACGATTCGTATGCCGATGCGCTATCTAACCATCGAATCGAGACGCAATGTCGGTGAACATGTTACGAACGAAGCATTAATAACTGGTCCATTGTTGCCCAATATTAACGGCACGGTTTGCAGTACAGCTGTCCCAGGGCAACCCATTTCCTGTTTCGTGCATTGCATTGGCCTGCCAGTTGACTTCCGTGATGGTGGTCTGAGAAGTCATCGTCATAACATTCGGCAGCATTGCATGCCCGTCGTAACTGCTGCTGCTGCTGCTGCCGCTTGTTGCCGTCAGCATAATTGCTTTCATTTCATTGTCGCGATTAGTGGGTCGCGACCTACGGTGCTGCGCCGGCGTACAGAGAGTAAATTATGTGCCAGTTCATAGACTCTTTCGACGACGTCTTGTCACGATGGGCACACTAATTCCTCTTTTGTGGGTGTCTAATTGTGACTTTCTTCTATTGGTCCATGGTCGTGTACGGTTGCTTGATTGAAGGAGAGCGAAAAGTGGCCTGTTCCATTTTGCACTAATTCAATTTCCGTCAGCTGGGAAGTAGCGGCGACTGAAGCAGCTGCGCTGTGAAGACTTTCTCACAGAGTGATATCAGTCTAATCAGATGCTAGAACTAGAAAGTAGACATGTTTGTTTAATGTGAGCAGCGAGTAATAAATCTGAATTCGTGAGAACATAAGCCTACAGTACACTTTGTATCGTACGGCGCGCAAGATTGATAGACTGAGATACAGTCGATCAATTAGCTGCTGTAACAAATTGCACAATTAGTGTCATGTAGAAGCAACAGTAGAAGCCAGTCAGCCAGCGTCACATCATCCATCGTGGTCACGCCGATGGTTTAAACTTGCCATCAGAAGGGCATCATACAGAGGACCCACGGACCTACGGATCGACGAAGAGACTCATGGGTGGCTCCTCAAGTCGACATCATCGCGACTGTGAGCGAGAGTCTCGTGCAGCGACGATTCGTGATGCAACTGGACGTGAAAGAGGCACTTTGCTGTGAGTTGGGTTGGGGATGGCCTTACACGGACTCGAGAAGGATCGCCAAAGATGCATGCATGATTGCATAAATTGTCGCGTGCCGTGCACCCAAAGCGCCCATAGATCATCGTGGCCGGATCATGGCATGGCGGTGTGAAGTTTGTTGCCAGTGTGTGTTGGGTTTCGTAAGAATTTTACTTGTCCACTGTGTTTGAGTAAATAATCCGTAAGATGCACTTTGGGAACGGCATGGAAACATCATGGTAAGCATCTCTAGGGTTCACTGGAGACATCACGTGTCCAAACAATGGCTGCGGCGTTTCGGGGGCTCATGTTTGGTGTGTTGAAAGTTCTGCAAACAAATGCATGTTTGCAGAGTAAACCATTCCACTTTTTCGAAGGGGATAGTTTCTTGAAATATTGCTTCCGAAGTACGTTTAATGTTTTTGAGAGAGTTGGACAGCGTTTATTTGCTAGACTGGTTTACACTCAGAGTACAATTCGGTAGAACTGGTAATAGGAATAAGTGATGTAGCTAAAGTTAACTTATGTGTTGATTGAATTGATGAACTAATGTTTTGTGCTTTTAACATGCTTACGCTCTCATGGTTGACTTTATCATGTGGCTTGTAAACACTTCGATTAGTTTGCTCTTTTTTTTTAAAGATGCAGAGTTACTGATATGCCTATTCCTATAACCTATTCAAAACATTTTATCTTTTCTTGTTAAACTATTTTTTATTGATTTAAAGACGAAATTGTTTTGAAATAATCAAAATTTCAGAAACTCTTCAATTTAGCTCGATGTAGCCACCTTTTGCCTTGACTATAGAAGTCAAAAGAGTCCAAAAACGAGTTGCTTGCTGCACGAATGTGATCTTGCGGTATTTTCATCGCGTTATACATTTCTGTGGCAGTTATATGCTGCTTTAGTTATTTAGAAAAGTTTTTTTATATTCTTTACTTTATATCAAACGAAATGAAAGTATTTTGTTAATTTCATAACAAGTAATTAATTGGATAGCGAAAAGATTTACCACAAAACGAGCAGTCAAATAAGAAATATTTTGAAGGAACAGGATGTCTGATGCATAGACCCGTATGTGAACACATTCTTCATTTTTGACCTTTTTCAGTTCTTTTTCGACCGGTTTTGCGATAAGTGATCGTACGTTCTTATGCCTGTTGTTCGATTGGGTTTGTTTTTTAGCTAAACCTTGCTTCCACAAAGAATTGCTACTCCCAATAACATTATCATTTTACAAGCTCATATTTATTAGTCAAATTTGCATTAGTTTTGTCTTTTGCACGTGACGGACCTGATTTACTAAGCTTATCTGGCTTTTTTTCTTTTGCGGTCGTGATAATTGGCATCTTTTATTTATTCAACGTTTGAAGATTCTGCATTTTTTCTCTCGTTTGACACCTGGCCATGATCGAACAATGCTGCCAATTCCTCATGAGCAACAAAGTGCTAAGCAGTTCTGCAACTCCTTGCTAAACACAACACTCTCTTGTTCGTGATAATGCAATTATTAAGAACTGTCCGGAAAGTTTTTCAAGGCCAGTCTGCGTACATTTTTATTTGTAATAAACATTTGGTTTTTATGATTTTTCCAAATGGCATTTGCTGTTGGCGTAAGTGTCGCGATGTAGTTTCGAGCTGGAAAAGTTACAATCATTCACAGACAAAAGGAAACTTTGCTTACACTATTCAAACTTATCACACTGATTTAATCTACACTGTTCCATGTCTCTAAAGTTTTCCCAAACATTAGCGACTTTCGAGTTTTGATTCGCATCTCACGATTGGCAGGAATTGAGAAGCTTTTCCTACTGCTACGTGCGGTATAATTCCGCTCGGTAGTAGCTGATGCCGATCTGTGACTGTGAGCTAGCGTTTCGTGAGTTTCTTAGTTCATGGGAACTACAGCGAGTGAAAGGAGAACAGTTACTCCATTGTAACGCCAAATAGACCGAACAACGGGCTACGATATCAATTGAGTTTTCTTGGTCAAAAGTTAAGCTGGAAGGTTTAATAGTGTAACAGTTTGCCAGTTACCGGTCGCCAGTGGAAGATCGATATCTTGAAGAAAAGACTGATTAAAAAGCGCTCCATGATATCTGAAATTGAAATCAAAACTCAAAAAATGATGCAAGCGCATTTTTCATGAATATCTTTTCGCTGGAAGTTAGACTTCTCTATAGTCTATATTGCAATGCATAAAGCTTTCTAAAGTTCGAACAATTCATTCCCCTTTCTCATATATTTTCTAAAACTTCGCTTTATGCCGTTACTATCGACTTTTCAGTGGACCTTTTCATACTGCCCAAAAGGGACCGCTACCCATCTTGAATGGGTTCGGGCTGTGTTCTATTTGCCGCGCTCATTACCAGCAGACAAGCTGTAGTTTAATTTGATTAACGAGAACTTGGGGCCATCCTGTTTCTGCCAGTCGAAAGCGTTACAAAATCCAATTTTCGACGACGACGACCATCACCATCGCGATGGCGACAACGATTGTCTGCTCGGCGACTCTCCGGGAAACTCACCCCCGTTCCCCCCTTCCACCCCCGGGGGGGTGAACGCTTTCACCAGTTTTATGTTGCCGTATTTTCCTTCTATTTTGACATTTGGTTTTTCCACTTTGAAGTCGTTGAACCAACTGGAGTCCGCTGGCGAAACCAGCAGCATTTGCCAGCGCGCGTGACAGCAAAGAGAGACGCAGTGCGCCCGCCTGTGTCAACTTTCGCCGGAAGTGCCGGACCGCCAAATGCCACAGCATGCACGCGCGCACTCTATCCGTTCCGTACAGGTGTAAGAGAGATGACGCGCCCGGCGACTGACGATCGAGATTGTTGGCTGGCCCCTAGGAGTTATGCGATTGTACGATAGTGGGCTTATGTTCAATGTTGTTGTGCCTTTCTTAAAAGACAATCGGTTAGATCGATAGAAATGGATTAATGGATGGATGATGCCTTTTAACACGTGCGACCGCTTGAGTTAATGCATGGAAATGGAAGCCATTCGAACCAGCAACCGGCATGAGGTGGCGGTGCACGATCATCATGTGCCAAATCCCCGCTTCAATATCCGCTGCAACAGTGTTGCAAATCTTCTTGTTTCGCTTCAACATCGCTTCTTTCTGCTGGCAATTGGGAAAGTGGAACGAACGATTTCGGACAGCAAGTGGAAGGCCCTCATCGCGCTGGCTCGATTAGATCGATTCGTGTTCGAGTGATGGTATCGGCTTTCGAGATCTTCCGCCGGGTGCCTATCATCGATCCATCCTCTCGCGATGTCTTCCCTTCTTCCCGCACGGCCACGGCCACGGTCTTTGAGCTGCGTGTGAAACAGCGAAAATTGCAAACGTCGTTGTTGTTGCTCCTCTTTTTGTTTTTTCGCCAACCGGAAGCAACAACTTCACGCCGATCGCTGGTTCCTTCCTTTCTCTATTCCGTGCGGAGTTTGTTCGGAATTTGAAGATCAAGAGAAACATATTTTCGACACATCGTAAATCTTTCGTGTATTTTTTTGTCTCATCTGGTAGACACGGAAGAAGCACGCGAGTTTGTCGTAGCCCCTGAGTTACCCGCGGGGGTTAGTTCTGTTGTGAGGCAAGACATAAGTCAGGGGTAGTGGTTTAGCCGAGCATGTGTTTGGATTAGATGCTGCTGCTGCACGTTTTCTACGCCTGACTCTTGTCTGCTTCTTCTAGAGGAGGTCTCTGATTTCTGTTTCTCCATAAATCCATTTGCTGCTGCTGTTTTCGTTGAGCAGTGAGTGAAAACAAAAGACGTATGATTGCGTGCGTCTGACGTGATGGCATTATGACACTGATATTAGACAAAAATGTCAAGCGTGTTTCGGGGTGGCTGAGGAATGAACTCACTTTAGAAGGGAAGAATTTATGGACATGCATGGAACACGCTGGCACGGAAATAGAATCACATCAACCAGACATCAGCTTTCGATTGTGAACCAACACTACGTAACGTGCTTCATCATTTCTTGTGAACTAGAAGTGGATTTCCGTGGGCACCGTTTGTGGAGAGACAGCCGAAAGAATATGGTTTTCAGTAATAAGATGGTACAACCCTTGGCAGTCGTGGCTCTAATTTGGATCTCGTAATGGTTCTGTTACTGGGACTGGCACTGGAATGATCAATTTAGATGATGGACAGCAGCGACTCTTAAGGGTGTTGCTGTTGAAATCTATGTCAACAATTCGGCTTTCTATCTCGGAAACCACACGCCGAAGCCTGGGGTGAACGCAATTATTTCAATTTTTGGAACTTACAGCCCGAGGGGGGCCTAATGATGATTGGCATCGCTCTTTTAGATTAATTTATTATAAATTACGAAGCGAGAAAAAGAAGTGCGCACAGTAAAGTGTACGAGCCATGATTGGTTTGGGTCGAGGATCGTTGTGAGAGCATCTTCAAGGATCATGCTGAGCTGTGGAGTTTATTGGTCGATCGTCTGCACTGCAAAGCGTACACGAGGTGCCAGGGCGAGGTTACGGTCGGTCGATGGAACATTTTAAACGATTTCTTCCGTACACCATCCGCGGGGAGGGGGTGGGGGCAACATAATTTGCATATGTGTTTCATTCAATTTGGAATTGCAAATTATCACCACGGTAGTTTGCCTTTCGACTGTGACGTCGTCGTAGCTGGGGAGGTGCGTTTTCGGTTTGGCTTCAGTCCCAGGTTGCTGCTACGTTCCACGGCTTTTTATGCGTGCGTGCATGTGTCCGCCACTAATTTCGTGGCTCATTTGCACGGCGAACACACTCTCGTCTTATTTGCTCTCTCTCTCCGCTATTGCGCTCCTGGGTAACTTTTTAATTAGCATTTTCATCTACTTTCACTCACGCGCATCATAACGGACGCCGGCGCCCGGTGCGCTTTGCTGGTGACTGATGGCTTATGCATTCGTGTATACCCAGAGGAGAAGGAGGAAACGGACGAATTTCCTGGCCTCACGCATTTCATTGTGACGCCAGATCTGCATTCATAGGAATGATCCAATCTTGGATCCACGAATGGAAGGTTACATGGCGGAGCACCACAATTCCGATTTAGATTACTTCCGGTCCGTGGGGTCTCTTTTGGAGCTTATTTGGAATGCCCATTGTAAATTGAGTTTTTTGTGTGATAATTTAAACCCCCGAGAGTGTCTGTGATCTTGTTAAGATCTGCTAACTAGACACTGGAAAAGGGAACTGTGTAGTGCCATTTAGTAAACCGCAAAGGGCTTTGTAAAAAAGTCATATTAAGGTGGGGGCTTCGGTAATTTCTTACCTAAACAAGGACGTAACCATTCAACTTTATTTTTTGAAGTGTACGTCATATTAAATTGCAACTTTTGAAGAATATTTGGTTCTTTTTTTTTTGGCGAAGATTAATTAAAATCTTCATCCATGACATCGAATTTAGGCAATCATGTCGTCGAAAAGGTACTTTTTCCGTTTCGTAGCCACATGACGCGTCATGTGAAATACTACCATGATCAAAAATAAACCGGAATTTTGAATTTATTCCGCGCGGGCTTATCATTTTTGAATTCTGTCTTTTTTATTACGTTGATGGCTCTATTAGTGATGTACATGCCAAGTTTCAGCTTGCCAGCTCTTCATTTACGTTTACAGCAGAGATTTGTTTGCATTAAGTTTTTGCGTCGCGGCGATTTTTAAAAGTGATTCAAAACATGAACAACGTTAAAAATTAAATTGAGTGTTCCGACACATTAAAAATGATACAAAAGTGTTATGGTGACAATACTCTATCAAAAATACAGGTGTACCAGTGGTATAAACGCTTTAAAAGTGGTCGTGAGGCTGTTGAGGACGATTGTCGTCCTGGAAGGCCATTGACATCCAAAACTGACGAAAACGTCAATGAAATCCGAAAATTGTTGATCGAAAAGCGCAAATTGACGATAAGGGAGATAGCTGAGACCACCAACGTATCATTTGAATCAATCCGCCAAAAAAAAATCTGCCTTGGTGGGGTCACAACTCGTGGATTCTCCATGACGATAATGCGCCATCTCATAATGCGTTGATTTTTCGAGAGTTTCTCGTCAAAAACAAAACCAATACCATTCAACAACCGGACAATTAACGTGATATCGTATCATGTGGCTTCTGCCTATTCAATTGACTCTAAAAACCACTACGAGGAACTCGTTTTCAGAGTGTGGAGGCAATTAAGCTAAAATCGCCGGAGGCACTAAAGACTATAACAAAAACCGAGTTCTAGAAAAATTTGAGGAGTGGATCAAATGCTGGCACAAGTGCATTGCATCCGACGGGGACTCCTTTGAAGGGGACAATTTGAATTTTGAAGAAAAAACAAGTACTTTTCTTTTTATGACAAAATTCCGGTTTATTTTTGATCATGGTAGTATACAAATCAATATTCGTTTGATAGATAATAAGTTTATCAAGCTGGCACCGTTGAGTTTTTGTTGAATTTCCTATTTTTCGATTTTTCGCAGATTGTTTAGGTTGAAAAAGTGATCCTTTTTGTGATCTTGCTAAAAAAAAGAAACGAGTTTTACATAACTATTAATATTTAAAAAGAAGTATCAACAAGTGCTATGAAAACTCGACGTACAGCAAAGCAAAGAGGGTACAGATTGTGCGATTAAAAAAATCAAATCAATCGATTCTGTAGTTTTTACTGTACGATGAGCACCGACTTAGAAAATGTTGGTTTTGGGAAACGCTCTTCAAAGTAGCGAGCTGCATTGAGCCTTGCATGAAGCGCGGATGTTCAAAAATTTATAACTTCGATTGATCCAACATTTTTACACAATATTCATGAAAGGATCAACATTCACGGAAAAATGTAAAAAAATACGTCACAAAAAAATTAAACATCGAAGCCGCCCCCCCCCCCTTAAAGGCGGCTACATTCTGAAGATCACTAGGTTTGGCCTAACCAGCACATCAGGGCCTCGTTTGTAACACTTCAACACTGTGGTTTCGCGTGAAGAGATAAGATAGTGTTTGGTTTTCCATTGATTACACACTTCCCAATCCTGACTATTCACCCTTCGAAACATGAAAATGATGAATATCTTGTCTCCGATCGTTGTCGATCTTGTTCCGAAATGATAGATTTCGATCGATCGATTTACTACTCTACAAGGCTTGTGCATTGTTTTATGATGCAAATACTGGTTCTTGTAGTAACCGATACTACTCCGCCCCAAATATCAGGAATACAATTGATGAACATAAATTGCGTCGCTATCGGCCATCGTGTGCTAGTAAGACTTTCTCCATCACATAACGCGCCATGTCGTCCATTTTTTGAGGGCAGAGATTGCATTGTCGCCGAGCCTGGCTTTATTTGGTTGACAAAATATGAAACATGTGAAAGTTACTTTCCTTAATGTAGGAGAAGCGGCACCGAGACACTGTGGGGGGCGATGCGAGAAGGAAGAGGCGATCCAGCATAAGAAACGATCGATAAATTCACGTTGTACACAAAAAATACTGTCAGTAAAAAAGGACACAAATCCTTCGTGGGCTTGTTGTCCAAATGCCTTAAAAAGACTTTTCGCTTGTTCGACGCAATGAAGGAAATGAGGTTGTTCACGTGGGTCGCTTGGGTTCCAACTAAGGTGCGAAGGAAGGTGGCGACCTGGAATTTGTCTCTTTTTTGGAATTTTTTTCCTCGATTCCGCGTGTCTGTTACCTAATCCCCTATCGCGGCCAATACACGGGCGTGTGGGACGTTGTGGGACTCTATTAGTAGCAACCGGCATTTTGTCATCGTTCCAACCGATGATGCTTTGCACGATTTATTCTTTCACGAACAGTTAACATTATATTTCCTTTTCAAGCGTTAGAAGGATCACTTGGCGACGCGTGACACAGTGGTCAATGCTGATGCATTGGAGTTATGAGATCATCAGTTCCGCTTGGAAGTTTTGGTGACGTCATGGTCTGCGATTTGGCGTGGTACTTTTCACCGAAACCCAGGGCTGGTGACCGGTAATTGATAGATGAAATTTATTGCCCCGGGGACCACCACCGCCCATGTCATGTTTGGGTTCGGTCGGTGACTCACTTTGAACACTCCTCTGTAAGCGACAATTCGCGTTGGGTTGGGCAGCGCTGGAGGGCGCTCTCCGGTTTCAACGAAATTTTCAATTACAGAGATTAATTTTTCATTCAACGACGACGTAGTTCTTTCGTTCTGACTCATCGGACATTTCGTTTAAACAAGTTTGTGAATCTCTTTTCAAACATTAGGTCTTGTAACTGTAATGCTATCTCTAAACCCATTACCCCCAAAATGGAGACCCGGCACCGTAGTCTAGCTCCCTTTCGGAGGTTAAGAGACGGTGTTCCTAACTGCACATCATCCCTCGATTAATGACAAGATCTTTCCATGCTGCCGCGGGCTTTTAGTTTAATGGCCTTAGCCGATCTCATCACTCCATCGTCGGCGTCGTCGTCGTCGTCGTCGTCGTCGTGGTCGTGGTTGTCGCCATCGTTGACGTTGACGCTAGAATCCTAGAGGTGAACGACGGGGTCCGCGTGCTGCTGCTGGTGGTGAAAAGTGTATTTTCGATTCCTTTTCACTCCTCCTCACCCCCAAACCCCCCCACCAAAAACGGTTCACGGCTTGTTGCACTTCGACCGAGCCCGCGGTTTCACGCACGATGTGCATCGTTGCTGCATTTGGGAGGAACGAAAATAGAATAATCTATTTTAGAATACCTTCCGTGCGATGGGGAGGTCCGCTTCTTTTGGGGATGCCAGATTAGGAGAGGAAGATGACGTGTGGTGTGTGCGAGCGAGGTGGGATTTAGATGATCTCTCGCCCTGCTGCCTGGGCTGGCCGCCTGTCGGTTGATTCTGACTAGCTTGAGACACGTTACAACACGGGCGCACATTTTCGGTGCCTTCTTCGTGCTGGATTTGGATAAAACAGACTGTTGTTGAGACCTAAGAGAGGAGGTCCATTTCAATTGGACCTTTTGAAGCTCTTGAAATCTGAACACTCTTCACACAGAACGATGACATTATGCGATCGTTTAGCGATGTTGCATCGCTGGCCAGAACCGATCCGATTTCAAAGGTCTGCCGGAATCGAAATCCAAGTGAGCGGTGATGGGGCCAGAGCTCTAGATCTGCATCTTGTTGCGAGCTGATGCAAGCGAAGCAGCAGCATACAGTAGCATCTCCATCGCAACGCATGGCGTAGTGTTCTATGTCGACTTCTCCCTTCCCTTGGCGAGGAAATGGTTTCTAAAATAGAGACAACTCATCGTCAACTGCACTACACTCCACACAGACAAACGCACGGACACGGTTCTACGGCGTTCCCTGTGGAACGCATCGTGCTTCCGAACCTGCCACCATCCATCGTCGCACGCGACTCTGTGAAGCGGACTCCTCTCTCGGTATCATTAGACCACACCCCACACGGTGGTGACATTTTCTTGGTTTAAATATAATGAGTTTTTTGCCGATGGTGAGGAGAGGATGGTTACGCTGGTGGGAGTGTTGGCCATTGACTGTGTTCTAGCTTCTTTCCACTTCGCGATTCGCTCGCTGTTAATATGATCACCACTCGCTCGTTCGCTCGTTCGCTTCAACGAGACTAATGCCTCTGTTTGCTTCTTTTTTTTTTTACAGATTCTTCAACGACGGAAGAAGGTACTCGGTACCGGTGGCCCGTTCTAACACACGAGAGTCGTCATGTGCTGCCAACGAAAAGAGAGACACGACACCGCCTGCTTAGAGGAATGAGAGCTTTACGAGTGCACTCGAGGGACAGAATATCTCAATTGTGACAACACATTCCGACGAGCGACCGGTGTCACAGTGCATTTTAGCGAAATTCTGGCAGTAAACGGACTTTACGGAAGTCACAAATGTCTAGAACAACCCCCCCGGGGGTGTTGCACCACCGAAGGCAACGCACTCTGACATTGGTTCCGTTGCTCAGCGGTTTGTTTTTGTGTGGTGCAACCTTTCCGGACAGTTTTTCATTAACTAAGCGAGCGAGTTGTTTGGCGAGACGACACTTGGTAGAAGAAACTAATTTGAAAGGAACGCAAAACGAACCCTTCCAGCGCAAACCCTTGCGTGACCAACTGGTTCACGTAGTAAACGAAGAAGTGCCATTAGATGTTCCAGAGTATTTGTTTTGGAACCATTTTAATCTCACCATTTTAATCTAATTTAATGTTTGTTTGTGGTGTTTTTCTCTTTTAGATTTGAAGTTTTATTCGTTCTCACAGTGGAAACAGTGATTTTTGTGACCGGTGTCCGATTTCTGGTGTGCGTGCGTTCTTGTTTAGCAAGTCCAAGTGAGTTCCCTGGAAGTGCACAATCTTACAATCGAATAATCCGCACAGTGAATGCGTGAATGAAGAGTGGCAGAGTTGTTGGAGTGGAAGTGGAACCACCGGGGAAACAGTTTTATGCATCCTAATTACCTGCGTCCGGCTACTAGTAGTAGTGGCCATACCAGTGTGGAGTACCATATAGCCACTTCCCACGGACATCCGCGATCGGTTCCGCTGGTACGTTAAGAGACACATTCACCGAGCCCAGCAGACGACGACCAGTAGCAGCACGGGACAGACCGTGAGCTGCTACCGTGAGAAAGAAGGTGTTCGGGGCGATCTACCCTTCTGTCCCCGCGGTTGGAATATGGATAGAAGTGTAGATTCCATCGGTAGTTGCTCGCTGGATGTAGACGCTGATTCGACCGATTTCTCTGGTAGGTTGAAGGATGTGGTGATTCCTAATGATGTTAAGTGGATTTGACGCATAAAAATGATAAAATCTGAACCAAAAATGGCGCACCCGGGTGTTGCGTATCGCAAGGTGACCACACGCCACATTAAACGGGTTCGTTCCGAGTGTTATCCATCATCCAAGACACGCTCACATGTGTTGTCATTGGCCACTGCCGCGTGGTGGGCGTATATTGTCACATTTGCCATGCCAAACCGGAAACACAAAGCAACGGTCTGGCGGTGGTGGGGTGGACTTTGTCGTCTCGGCTCGATAAGGAAGCTCGGCACTCGGGCGATTCATTTTTGGATGTCTCCCGGTAAAGCCGTCCCAGCAGCGATCGTCTACCGGTGGGAGCGGAACGATGACATTGAAAATTAGTCGTCCAACTCGAAGGAAGGAATGTTGTTGACTTGGAAAGACGCTCCCCCCCGCCCTGCGAATGGCCATGGTTTGAACGGACCAAACAAATCGTAAAAATGGGAAGCCCGAGCTTCAGAAATGGTGCCAAAATATATCACGAGCACACGTACGATGGAGCCGTACCGTAAATCTCACATGCCGTGGCTTAATTCGTCTTGAAACCTTTCGGGAACGGAAGACGCTTAATGGAAGGCGGCACAAAACGGCAACAGAAAAGAATGGTAATGTGGTCGAGAAATGTGTTTGTCGCGTGCGGGCGGGCGGACGGACTGACCATGATGGCCGAGCGTGCGTGACTTTCTGTTTGAAGCAAGTCCTCCCGACCGGCGGAAACAGGATTCTGTATGCCGCGCGGTCGCATGCCGTCTTCGGATAGCAAATGGAAGGCAATGTTTAGTTACTCCGGTTAGTCTGGTTTGGTTGGATCTGAGAGAGAGTCGGGCGGGAGAGAGAGGCCGAAGAAATGCTAAATGTTGAATGGTTTTAAGACCGATGGACAGACCAAGGTCAATGTCATGCTTTTGTGCGGTGTACCACGTGGGATTGCGCGAGCGCGCGCCCACCATTCTGCGGTGTTCCAGTGAAATGGGCCTAAGGAGGGAATGGATAATCGTACAATTGGCTCTGACCCCGGCTTTTTGGCCGCCTCCACGAGTGTGCGGTAATTCGTGTGACATTGGCACTATTAGTTCCATGTCCATAACTTACTGCAAACCTTCATCTGGACGTCAATGTTAAAGGCTCATCGAGATGAAGTAAAAACAGTGATTGACATTCCTATAGCCACACTAAATGCTTTTAATGCAATTTTGTTACTTTCTTCGTAGCTAGTCTGTCCATGAAATGGTGAACAACAGTGAAAATATAAAATGAAAATAAAACCACTTTAAGGAAGCTTCTTGCTGGTCGGTACCTACCCATATTCGAAGGTGTTTTTGGCAAAATTTAAACCAAAACGACCCTGTGCTTCATGGTTTTGGTACCTTTCTCATCTCTAATCTCATCGATTAACATTTCTAACCTATCAAAAGCATAGTTTTTAGGCAACAGCATCCCTATATCCAGAAAACTGGCTTGCATCGTCAATTGTAATTGTTCATAAATCCGCTAGGGGAAGTTATATAGAAAGGATTAGGTAAATGGACAGCATCTAAACAATATTTACATTTCCGATCCTCAAAAAAAGGTGGAAATCAATTTCAAATCGTTGTGTTGAAGTGGAGATAAAAATACAGAATAGAATATTAGCTTCGAATTAGATATTATTAAACATTTTTTTTAGGTATTTATACAAATAAGAAACTTTATATACGCTATGCGTAGTAGTTGAACGAATGTGAAAGTCAAATGATCAGTTCCTAATTAATATTTCACAAGAAATTTTAGTTCAGTTCTGTTTGAGCTGAAAACAAAATCGTGAGGCTGTGATTCGAATGTCTATTACTGTAGTATAGATTCTGTTAAGCAGAGCGAAGCAGGTGCGACCAAGTCGCCAAGACCAAGTATTGGTGGGTGTTGTAGGTATCGAAAACAACTTCCAATTATTTCTTCCGTCGTGTTCTGTCTTTATGCCGATAGGGATCGTCACCTCACCTTGACATTTGTGGAAGGACACGATTGTTCATCAACACTCTTCCACTACCAAAGTCTACCCAGTATAGGAGGGAATTCGTATCGAAATCAAATATTCAAACTGTCGTGACGGTAGCGCTAACAGGAGGCCGTACAGCGCTTATCGCACACTATAGGAACCTGTTCGACACTGTCCATCCGGTTGCTCGCTTTAATCCACAGAAAATCAATGATGCCGATCGCGACGTGATCATCGCGTCGAGGTAGGCAGCTACATTTCGTCTTCTTCTACCCGGTGCTTCGGATCATTCAGCATTGATGATCCATTTTTGCGTTTGCAAACGATAATTACACCCCAGGTCTGGTTGCCGGTTGCGAAACCGGCGATCGACCACCAGCGTGCACCGTGTACTTAACTCGTAATGTCCCTTTGATAGCATGGCTTGGTAGCGCTGTTGGTCGATGGCGTGCTTACTCCATACTCCCGGCACGTGGAGCGTATAATCCGTTCCAAATGGATGGTCGTTTTCGCCGACTAACGTCGTCTATTATCGATTAGGTAGTGGTTCAACTGGTTTATTGGATTTACTCGTTTACGCATCCATATAACCAGACCCCGTACTCTAGGGTTCTTTGAGATCCATGGCACACTGTAGAAGGGAAGCATCCTACACTTTTAGCTCGAAGGTCTCTGGCTGGTTTACAAAACACCCTTCTCGTCCAAAAGCCGCTCAGGGAAAAGGCTTCTTTAGGAAAAGCTTTCACTGTTGCTGCTCATTCTTGCTAGGGAACAGGCGCGTTATTGCGATTACCAAACCAAAGCCCCAAAACACCTCCACACGATCGCGCACTGCCGGTGGCCGCCGCAGACGATCGCACAATTCCTAAAAAGACTGCGCGCGAAAGCATGCGTGAGTGTCACAGTGTATATAGTGTCTAGCCAGGCCGCTGTTACAAGCGTTGGCGTAAGGAACACCGAGCACGAAGCTCCGCCGACGCATAAGGCGTGCTCTCTGCTCTGCATTCGCTCTGAAGCCGAAGTTAAGCGCGTGAGCTGCATTCAAATGCGCTGGCTGCTGAGGGCGCACCCGAGGACTGCACTTGGTTGCGATAGGAAGAGAGAGGTTGCCATGGGGCTCCTACGCTGCCAGTGAACCAGCCAGTTCGCCGGCACAACACGCTGGTTGGTGCGTTGCGTCATAGAAAAAGGCGAAATGAGTTCGATGTTTCTGTTTCGAAAGTGGTTCAGAGTCGTGGGCTTCAGAGTCGTAAGGGGAAGCACCAGACCAAGCAGCACGACAACAGAGAGAAAGAGCGAGAGAGAGAGAGAGAGGTTGTGCGTGGTGTGGTAGTCGCGACAATTACTACACGCGAACCTTCGGGTGGTCTTCGATCCTGTGCCGTGTGCCGCCTCATGGCTGGGGAACCTCTCGTTTCCAGTGTGCGTTCGGCTGTCGGTTCGAACGGTTATAGCGTTGGCTTGTAAGAGGAAGTGGAAGTCTGTGAATCTCGGTGTGATTCATCGTTCCTAGTGTCTGCTTATCAGCCAGAGAACAGTGAGCGCAAGTGGTGTTTGTTCGGTAAAAGAGGGCACAGATCCGGGCCAGGCATTTTGTGTTAGTCTATCAAAAGGGATCATCGATTGGAATCACTCTGTTCCTATCGGGTCTTAGTCTGATGATATGGAAATCTTATAACCAAACAGAGAGAATAGCCAAGAAGCTGCACGTGCACAACCGGAGTGGAGTGTCCAGTTCCGAGACATCTGTGGTGTGCGCCAGAAAACGAGTTCTCGCGCCCAAGTGCGTCGTGCGTTGTCGCGCGCATAGTTAAACGGTGACGCAACGTTGTGCAAAGTGGCTCTCAAGTGTCTGACGCAGCCTTCCGATCGCGAATTGTTTTGATTGGTGGTGACTGGACTCCCCGGAAGGTGACCATAAATGTTGTCCTTGCGTGTAAGTTCTCACATTCTGTGCCTAGTGAGGTTATACAAAGTATCTTGTAGAGAGTGCTGGCCACCGATGGCCATTTGTAGCTAAACGATCGTCGATTTTAGAGTGGCGAAACCCACAGCTGGTTGGTAGCAGCAGCTGTTCCAGATCAGTGCACACCCCCATCTTATGCGTTGTGCACCTCAGGCGATTCGTGTCGTAAAATGCCAGCTCGCTAACCGTTCGTTCAATCAATCGATCGATCGATCGATCGATGAGTTTGATCGTCTTTCTAACGTGTCGCAAACGGAGTGTGCTGCTACTTCTGGACCGTACTCTGTCAAGATTGACTTCATTTGGCAGGTTCTTACGCGGCTCTTGGCTATTAAAATCCCTGACAACCGGGGGTGGTGAGAAGAACAGATACCAAGTGGTGCTCTTGTCAGTTGGTGCAAGTAGTTGGTACGCCGCAATTCAGTTCAGTTCACCCACGTGTGTTCGGCGACTGGAATGTTGGTGGGTGTTGTGTACTGTGGCGCCGATTCATTGGCTGCAATTGATGCAAATGGAGTCGACACCGAACCGGCGAATGCAAAAAACAGAGGGGGGCAATTTACGATCTCCGATCACCGATCCCCGGGGGTTTTGTATTATTAGAGATGTAATTGTTGTAACAACAAACATCAAGATGGGTGCACTGTGAGTTCTGAAGAGAAGTTGCAGTTCGCGGAGTGCGGAATAAAGTCATTAAATAGGACGACTTAAAGTAGGCCATTGCATAGCCGCCATATTCGTTAAATCAACAAAAAGCGTTCGATGCGTTGTGCGGTGCATGGCATTGTGTTTTGTTTGTTGTGTGTGTTTTGTGTTGATAACGCTATCGGAAAGTGGGAACCCGACAACAGCCTGCCAATGGTCGTTTGCGTCTTTTACGGCGTTGGCGTTATCGTAAAGCGACAACGTGCAGTGTACGTGCGATGGGTGAAGGTTACTCTCTCCCTACCCTTCTGGTGCACAATCGGTCACTCTCATTCACGATACAGTAGCTGCCAGGCTCTGCCATTGGTCACAGGGTGTATGACCACTCGATCAATGTTACACTCTCTACATCACTATCGCTCTCGGTCCATGTTGTTGTCCATGTTGAAGGCGCACATTTCACTTTTCTTACGTTGCTGGAGCGAGCCAAATAACACTCTACTGATAAGACACACCATAAGTGTGTGCGACGGTGGTTTCATCGAGAGTGAATCCGAGAGTATTTGTGGCGGAAAGCAACGCCTTTTTAGCACTTCCTACGGACCATGGCGTGTGACGTGATATTCGAAAGTTTGCTTGCTGCCTCGCGGTGCACCATATGGAACACGAAAATGAATTGTTAAATTTGTGGGATTCGAGGAATGTTGTGTCCCCACCCCAGGCCAGCCATCTCATCGAAGTTTATTCCGAAGCGTTAATGTGGCCTGTGTCAATGGCATGTCAATAAATCTTGCGTTTCGTGTGCAACCGGTACTACCTCCACCACCACTCCACGGATGACAAATCCTTGAATCCGGCTCCCTGGAAGTGTTTGTCCATATTGCTTCGCGCATTATCGCGCACCGTTGACAGTAACCCTCGAGTTCGGGGGAGGGATGATTTGTAAATCTCCGCAGTGGAGCTGATAGGTCCTCATGAAAAGGTCACGTATCGTCGATGAATCCATCAAAAGTATTACCTCATTTGTCGGTTGATTTTGGCTCGCTCGTGTGCAATTCCCCAAGTGCAACATGAATAAATGGGATTTTCTTGTCCACGGTTGGTTTTTATTGTGACCTTTGGTTTCATTTACCTCTCTTGATGGTTAAATATTTGACTTTTTTCCAATGTTTCTTCGTAGTTGGAATCGTATCGTATGGACGATTGGCACAAGCGGCATGAAAGAATTTCTTCAGCAATCGATAATTCGATTTGTAATTCGTGGCACGCTTTCGCCATGCTGATTATCCGCGAGAGAAGGAAAGAGTCCTTGAATTCATGCCCTTCAGTACCGTGGGTACTGTTCTTTACGATTGACGACGGCTCCAAGGTGAATAGCGCAGATTGTGTACCACTTCACGGTCAAGAGGGACTATACCGATGGTCGATCCTGAGAAGCAAATCAACCCATAAACACCTACGGCCGGATGGTGGCGTCACTGCACAATCCCTTGGAGGCGTGCTTGGAGCGTGTTTTTATGGCAAGGAGTTTTGCGATAATTTACGATCCTGCCGTGCACTACTGGGCGTAGAAAGCCGTCCGGCGCGTACGCTTTTTTTGTTTTATGGTTAGTGAAGCAAATCGATGAGCGGTGAGGGACAGTTTAGTACCGAAGGGCAATATTATCCGAGGGGAAAGGACGCAAAGTAGTGATAATTAAATGCTAAATTTACATGGAGAGGGTGCTCCTAGGGTTTGAATTTATTAGTGGCCATTGAATCTGACCTTTTCGAAGTGGTCATTCGATTTGTTAATGATCTTGGCCATGGGGAAAATCTAGTTGCGGAAGGTTAGTTATTGCGGTAGAAACGATTGGTGGCGCGATCTGTAAATCAATAGTATAGGATAGTGTTTCAATTGTAAGCATTTTAATAGGTTTCTTTATCTCTCTCTCTTCCCATTGACAGATACATCAGGAGAACTTAACTTTCTAACGCCGATCTCAGGCAAGGACATTACGAGGGAATTTACAGCCGGCATTAAGGAACGCTGCATGATTCCGGTGATCAATTGTCAGGCAGTAACGAGCGTTCTGGATCCGGTGACTGGACATATAAGCACCGTTCTCACAACGACGGCTTCGCCCTCACAGCAAGCGGCAGCAGCAGTCGCCTCTCAGCAGCAGCAACCATTGCTTAGCGGTGACACAGCTACATCGCAAACCAACAAGAAGCCAAGCTATCTGAATCTGGCCTGCTGTGTGAATGGCTACTCCAATCTGACGACATACGATTCAAAGCTTCGCCAGGACATTAATAAATCGCGCGAAGTGTCACCGAGCCGTCCAATCATTGCCACGCTGCACTACAACCGGACTGATTCCTCTGGCACCGGGGGTGGCGGTCACCTTCTGACGGCTCCGACTCTCAGCTACGTCAGCATGAACAATACGATCAACAACAACTACAGTGGTTCTACTACAGTGGGCGGCGGCACTGGACAGCTAAGCCTTGCCGGCAGCAGGATGTTCAAACTGAACGGCGGCAGTAGTGCCACAGCGAACGGGGTCGGTCGCCTACGGGGAATGAACGGAACCGCGAATGGGGGAGCAGTTGATGTCACCGATAATGCAGCCTGTGCGTTGTTCAATGGGAATGGTAGTTTCGCTGGTAGTGGGCTACGGTCCAGGGTGATTTCATCGCAAT
>NC_064877.1:53813146-53833146 GCF_943734665.1 Anopheles aquasalis
AGCTCATTAATTTATATTTCTATCTTCCTTTCCGAAGGCATTCTGTTTCTCTTTCCTTCCTTTGAAGGAGTCAAATAGATCGCTCATGTAAAATGAAAGAATATAAAAAAAACATTCTTGAAGTTTATAAGAACGTACACATGCACTTTGTGTGGAATGGGACAGCAGTTGTGATTTGTTAAATGAGTAAAACACCAGGGCGCCACCACCGTTCACCGTCCCCCGCACGGCACGTGTGGCGCTTTGTGGCCGATATTTTTTGACGAAAGCAGATTTAGCAAAAATTTTACAGCATTTAAGGTAGGAACGCGCGCGCAGTGGAAGTCTGAGGAAAATAGTTAGGATATATACTCCGCCAGTAGTAGCAGCTTGTAGGGAGAAGCATTGATCAACGAGACAACACATGAGATGAGGCAACAGGAAACATACGAAACTAGTACCACCAACAAAACAAACAACAGCAAACACTTACACTACGAATAAATGAATAAACTACCGAAAATGCAAATCATTAAACACATTACACAATCGAACGCCTGTCTCTCTCTAGTATCGATTGATTGATTGATCGATAAAGACAAACTCACGAAAATGGGAGATCGGGAGCAACGAAATGGCAGATGGGAAGGTGGTAATGGTAAGGTAAAATTGTATCGCGATCGTGCTTTGTTTGGTACTGTGTGTGCGTGAGTGTGGTGCTATGGTCCCTGATCATCAGGAGTGATTTAGGATTATGGATCCCCCACCCCCCGCCACACCGTTGCTTGTGTGTAGATGTCAGAGATCTAGGGAGGATCGGAATGGTCGAACTAGCGTCGAATAAAGCCGTTGGATAGGAAAAGCAATGACGTCTTATATTATCTCAATATAACGATGACAATCAATCCGATTTCTCTTGATTCTGCATGCGTTGCTAGTTGTGATAGCGAATTTTGTATTAAGATATCTTTTTTTATTCTTTGAGATTTTTATACCCAGATTCGGAATTCGGAAAATATGTGAAATAATTCAATGGAACTCATGACATCAAAACTTTATTTAAATCTTATTACACGTGGTCCTTCTGACCTTTATTCTTTTTTTTTCGTTATTAATTTAATGCACATTTTATAATCACAATCGGTTAACGATATTTCAGTCATTTCGGATTTTATTTAGCGTATATACAGAGGAATACACAAGTAGATTCAATTTCATATTTATACCTATTACATAAATGGACAACTCTTGATCCTTACTCTCGATCCACCTTGAAGGAGATGAGCAAATTTCTTCGGTTTGATTAAAAGTGCATCTTTTCAATCTGCACCGTACTGTGTTTTATGCGGAAGTCCTTCCTCGCGATGCTATTCGCCGCGGTCAGTATCTCCGACGCATTCGCTAGAGGGTCTGGGAAAAGCATAAGAATCCAAAATTAGTGTTCATTTGGATTTTCCTTCTTGTTTTCTTGCAGACGATTGCCACCTACCGATCATGAGATGAACCGTCATCACGTTCCAGCCGGTCGAGACGCTCCACACCCTGAGATCATGCACCGTTTTGACGCCCTCGATGTAGGTGAGCTCGCTGGACAGTTTCTCGAGCGTGATATCACTGGGAACGGCATCGGTGAGTATCCGCATCGAATCACGGAAGATGCGTACCGTCGTCACCAGCACGATCAGTGAAAACACGAACGTACAGATCGGATCGAACACTTTCAGGTTGGGCTGATGAAGCAGAGGATATGGGTACATTATCTTTAAGGTGCTGTAATGTCCTCGAAATTAACACCGTTACTCCGATACTTACAGCGAATTTGATCACTATGGCCGCCAGTAGAACGCCAATGCTCTGTATGAAATCACCGATCACGTGTATGATCGCCGCACGGACATTTAGATTGCTACTCTCATCCTCACCGGCCGCATCGGCAGCCCGAAGGTGGTGATGGTGATCGGAACCCATCGAACATTCCGTGTCACTGCGCACCGTCTGATCCTCATCGTCACTGTGCGGCCGGGATGATTCGTGATCGGTGCTGATGCGCGAATAGCTTACCTTACTCGAGCTAATGAGATCCGGTGAGTTGAGGCCCGCGTCAACGCTCATCCGATGCCGCAGATGCTCTTTGTGTAGCTTCAACCGGGCACTGTTGAGGATCGTATCGAGATTCGGTCGCTGCATGCTGTCCGGTGTGAGGGCGAACGAGTTGTGGCGTGAAGTGCGCGGACTGGCCGTCTGTGGGCTTGGTGGATAGTTCGGGATGATGAGCTGCTCCATTTTTTCGCACTTTTTCTCATCACACGAGTGTGTCCGGGGAAGACGCTTCGGTACCGGTGAGCAGGACCGTGACAACGAAAGACGGGCCACCATCGATTGTGGCGTTTTTGGTCGTGGTCGTCCAACGGGAGTATGGCTGTGCCCGTGTCCACCATGACTATGACCGTGACCACCATGACTGTGACCGTGCCCGTGAGGTAGTACACTACAGGAACCGTGCAGGATAATGGCCGTACTGTAGAGGCACCAGAGAGTGAGGGAACATTAGAACACTAGGCTACCCGATCGATGATCGCATACTTACACAATATTCATCACAACACCCAGAATGGCTACGATGATCATGGTATCGGCTTCGATCTCATAATCACCCGCGATCAATCGCTTAGCGGACAGCACGACTAGCACCGCCGTCAGTACCCAGATGCCAAAGATGGACAGCAGAGCACCGAGTACCTCGACTCTCCGGTAGCCGAATGACATCTTTGCATCGGGCGGCCGGTTGGACATCCAGATCGATATGATCGCGATGATGAAACTGATGCAATCCGATAGCAAATGGGCTGCATCGGTCATGATGGCCAAACTGCCCGATAGGTATCCACCGATAAACTCCGCTGCCTGGAAGGAGAAAAGCGTTGCGTTAATCAGCTGTGATAGCGAAGGACGAAGGACACGGATTCTTACCATGAAGGCAACGGTGAACAGTGTGGCCCACATAAGCTTTCGTTTCTCCGCTTTGCCATACTGTTCGGTGGCCGCTTTGTTTGTGATGAATAGGCAGGATTGAGGATTCGACAGCTGTGGGGCAGAATGAACGAAAAAACGTGGAAATGATTATTCGATCGTAGGGCCAGGACCACGCTTGAATGAACATTAAACGCTTTAGAAACTGGTGGCCTCTATCTTCTTCCAGTCTATTGATCCTGGCCACAATAAGTTTGCAATAGTGTAACGGTACCAATATCCTATAATGGATCGTGGATAAGGTCAAGTAAAGTTATAAATTACCAGAAATTAAAAATCGAACATTAAATTCACAAAATAGAACCATTACCGAAACGTATTGGTGATTGATGTTGAGAAAGGGGTTACATGCTACCATATTCTGCAAAACGATCAAGTTCATAGCTTGGTAAACTAGCTCAAATGGTGTCCAACCCGGCATGAAATGCAAATCAGTTGGTTCTACAATGTATTTTGAGTGTACCCGACTCATTAATTTAAATGAGCTGTTTTCGTCAAAATCAAATACTAAATCCTGTACTCTTGATATTTAAGCCATTTGAAGCTAGCGATTGACCAGAAATGATACGAATTGGCCAACAGAACAGGTGTGTTCTGATCCATCAGAGGCATTTTAGAAACATTTAAAGTGCTTTTTAGATGCATAAAACATCTTGTTCAAACCAGGCACTAAGTGATTGAAAACACTGGAATCAATCAAAAAGCCTGTAAAAATCGATCGATGGTTTTAACGTCCAGCATCCCCTTTGAAAGAAGCTGCAAGTTAGTATTGAAAGGTGGAAAAAGCGTTGGAAGATGGTTTTAGTGTGTAAAAACCTCAAACTACCCGAAAAGATAGCGGTGGAATTGTAAAAATAAAAAAAATGCACCCAAGAGGCTAAAGACGACCCTTTTTTGGGAATCCCGTCGGGTGATCTGATCCCGGTGCTTCCCAGAAATGACGAATGACGAACGACGAATCAATGGAGAGTATTTGGGATCAGTATTTTGAATTCCCGCTAGTGACGACGCGATGTGACGGTGATACGGATCAATAGACAAGATGCACAAGTGCTAAGATGGATAGCTGATGACGCTTCCAATTAACACCCCCGTCCGTCGACGACACGGATGGACTGTTGGGTTTAGCTTTGCGATGTCGATGAAGATTTACACAAAAATCCAGATGCGAGCGGTATCAGGCTCCGATCGCATGTCCTAGGCATACTTCTCGAAGGCAATATTATTGACCAATCGATCAGCTCGCTAATCCAATAGCACATTAATGATCGCGCATCTATCTGAAAGCTACGCATGATCTCCTTTTGAGCTGAAAATAGCTCACCCCCAGCAGGTGGATCGACAAATTCACGAACATATCAATCGTGTTGTCAAGGGATCGCTGTCTTTCCTTTTTGGGGTAGGAATCATCGCGTACCGTTCCTGTTGTGGTTCGGGTGATAATTTTATCACTTTTTCCACCACACACACATGCACCGATCGGTCACAAGGAAAGGGTGTGACGTAGGAGAAAGGAGATGTTTTATTTACGATCGCCGAAAATATGGATCGCGAAAGGCGATGTTGTCACCGTCGTTGGCATTGAGACCGATCGCTCAAGGATGCCTGATCGTTGGGGCCTCCACGTGGCCTCCGCGGGGTTGAGATGCTGGAAAGCAACAGTCCCGGGATTTGGGGCCTCGATGTGTGGTTATTTACTACGTTGTTAATTGCTACTGCTAGCTCATTCATGAACCATCGGTAGGGCGTGTTTTGGATCGGATTGGATGGTTAGATAGCAGCCCCCTCAACCACACACAGCGCGCGGTTCAGATAACGAGTCAATAAGCCACTGACCGGTGATAACAAAACACTTTAACCAATTCAACTGCCTGATCTTGGGTTTTTTTTTATGGCAGGATTATTGGATTTAAGGAAGACACAAATGAAGTATAAAATGTGTTTCCAACCCCGTCTTCTGAACTTTAAAGCACGCTTAACCAATAAATCATCCATAAATCCCACCTTACAAGTATTCCCTTGTTATCGTGGTGGCGTGAAAATGGAGCCAAATATCTCGCCTTTCGAGTTGTAAAGGCGACGCCGAAGGTTGGAATGGAATTTAGTGTTAAAACACACAAAGCGCACCAGCACCGCACACTACACCGATCAAAAGTCTGTAGCATAACTGGTGGCCTACTACAGGTTTGTCAAGAATTCCAGCGGCGTCCTGCACCGTCTCTAGGAGTCTCGTTTCGTTCATTCCATTGCAGCAACCAATGCGCTAAACGTGTTGCAAATCATTTCACACGTAAACAAACTCCCACGGCAGATGGCAAAAACGTGGACCCGTTATCACGCCTCCCTCGTAAGTGGTCCACCAGCGGGGCCCGCTTGTAATCACCCGTCACTAGTGATGGCACGTAGGTAGCTGACAGAGTGGCTGACTGGCTAGTACGGATCTTACCGTGCGCCTAAGGACCGGCATTAGATCGTACCGCGATTAGCGCAAAGGGGCCCATCTATTGGGCACTTTGATTAGATAGCACACACAAGGTGGTATGATAAGGAGAGTAGTAAGTAAGTACCACAACCAGCTGACAGAGAGTGGTACGCTTACGTTTGTGATGCTCGGCAGAAGACTCTGCTGGCTGCTGCACTGCTGCTGATGGAGCTGGTTATCGAGATCGATCGTTTCCTCGTCATCCTCATGATCGGAGTGTATGTTCACCTCGATGTATGACGTCATGATGATGATCGCTGATCGTGCACTGGTGGGATACTGGATTCTGTGGTTTCACTGATCACTGCTCGTTTGTTAGGCCGGGTTAGGGTTGTTGGTTTTTGGCCGACCGAAAAACCGTTGACCTTCAAAGGAGCATTCAGAACTAAGCTTTAGAGTAGGCTATGCGCTCACTGGCACACTGACACCACGCACATGACATCACACGTGCTATTGTTTTTCTCTCCCGGCGATTTTCACGCGCCACTATTGCACCACCACCGTGCTTTCGTGCTCACTGCCAGTGTGTTTCCGGTTCTGCACATACGATCTCCCGGTGATCTGCAGCTGGGGGTGAATGGTGTAATTTTTTCTATTTCCCTTCACACCACCACGGCTGGTACGGTGGACAGGGACTGGACCGTGACAACACTAGACACTAGATCGCCCAGAGCGCAACGAATCGTGGCCACCAGGCACCCAAACGAGTGAGCCCACCAGTGTGGGGTGTGTACTATGGCCGATTGGCGCGGTGGCAGAAATGGTACTGACTGATAGGCGAGTTTCTGATATAATTTTTATATTCAACACCCCAACGCGCTCAGCAGCACGCACGGCCGGGGGTTGACTGTGTGGTTTACCCGTTGGCGGTTTGGTGGCCTCCCCTCGATTCACACACAACCCCACAAGACGAAACCGAAGCGCCATTCGATGCTTTTGTTCAACCGCGAGAGGCTCTAGGGGCGAGGGGCGAGTGCACGGCCGCGGTGCGGAGCTGCGGAGGGATGTGATAACGATTTGTACCAACATAAGTGTGCGATTCAGCAGCGTAACCGAACTCGCTCCGAAGGCTCCGAGAGGAGGCGAGTCCGTTGTTTGGGGCCGAGGCCTCGACCATCTTCGAAGATCGTTCACGTTCTTGGCGGTTCCAACACGTTTTGTTGACGTTTTCGTTTAGAACAATGCTGCGCGCGCCAAATGAATGTTCACAGGGGGGGGGGGGGGGGAAATATGAGGTGTTAAATGGGATCTCAATCAACTTTTCGCTCTGACGATCATGCTTCTTGTCCACAAGCGTGAAACGGTATCTTCATCTGTTTCGGGGTTGCAATAAATCAATCGTCATTCTACGTTTGGTGTAGTGATTTCGAAATGAAGCGCAGTCACGTGCTATCACACGATTTGTGAAGCATGATCGCGATCGTAGGATAGGATCGCGTTAATGAACAGATGATGGGTAATGTCAAGTAAGTGTAAAGATCCATGTATAGATCATTGGCTTGCTCCGGTGAACACAATGAGATCATTTGTAAGTGTTCTAGGTTGAAATGTACAACAATTATTTAAAGTATTGCGTACGAATGTCTGCAAGGAATCATGAGGGATTTATCTTATGATCTTCAGAGGACAGCAACCACACTACCTCGATCCTCGATAGGGAACTCCAGCTTAATTTTCTCCTTTTTCAGATGATCCTAACGAGCGAGCAGTCCTGGAGGTCCTTATTAGGTTACTTAAAGGGTCCTAAGAGAGAATCATCGTGTCCTATGATCCGTGCCACATATGATGGTTTTTTAAATGTGCATCCTTGTCAGTTTGTCCTCGATCTATGTGAAAATTTCACAGAAAATGTTTCAAAAGGATATCCTTCATGCAAAGATGTGACGAAAACACCCGCTCCGTTTTCTATCAATCGTCGTTAAATTAGGAGGGGTAGGGTTGGAAGGAGGATGGATAGAACATGTTGTACATTGTTTGTACTGTTTGGGGTGATTCTAGAACATTTTGACTCAAAATTTTTTTTGGGTGTGCCATCAAGTTGTCTCACGTTTTAAAGTTGAATAACTCTGTCATTTTTCATCCGATTTTGGAAAATAAACCAGTTTTACTTAGGTTATTCTTTGCCATTTATTGATTGATAGATTTATTGAATAGTCAATCAACTATTAAGTCATAATATGACATCAAACACATGACCGCCTTCATTCGACATACACAAAGTGACCTTTTTCGAGCATTTTGCATTGGTTTGACATCATTTAGGGAGTTATCATTTCAGTTCTAATATTTGCTTTAAGTTGTTTCATAGTCTTCGGTTTGTTGGTATAAACCTAACTTTTCAAATAGACTCACTGGAAAAAGTCCATCACCGTCATACGCGGCGAAGCATTCATTCACCACATTCACATTTTTCAACACAAAAGATGATCCATTGCATTACCATTAAAATAGCATTGACTGACGCTTTAGAAACTGGCCGATTTGTGCAAATCGGTTGTATAATATACGGTTGTTTGTATACACTATAAGTATAAGTCAAAGAGTGAATATCGGATTACGGTATCATTGAGTTACTAATATCTATTCTTTAGTTTTACACCTCTATTGCAGGCCATCGCCAACCGCCGAACTAGTTTAAGAAGGAAACAGTGAATTTCTAATTTGAAACTAAAAAGGAGACATTTTGAATGTATAACAACGAAATCAGCCACACGAGCTGTGAATGGTGGCTGTTGCGTTTGGTGCTGTATTTTGAGAGTGATAACAGATGGAACTGGCCGCATTTTTATTAAATGTTCTATTTCTACTCTTGTTACTGCTGCAACTGCTACCACTGATCGCGATGGTGGGCTCAGAACATACGAACTTATGACTCGATCTTAAGCTCGAATCGAACCAAACCAAACCGATCGTATCTGTCTTGCTTGATGTTGCGTGCCCACGCTTTGCACTCCACATTAATGTTCTGATCACCTGAAATGAAAGATAAGAAAGTATTTAAATCCGATTCTCTTTTATGGATGGTCATGCTGTTCGACAGTCTGGCTACTTATGAGCAGGCCGCTCAAAACGTACGGCAACGAGCGGACTCAGGTAGCCATCGGTGTTCTCGAACGGATAATAGTATCCCGGGAATCCACGACGCGGATAGAATTGAATCGGTCCAATGTTGTTTCTATCGTCTTCACTTGCAACTTCGCATGATACCCAAACGGTGTTCAGCTGCAAGAAAGTTGCACAAAGTGTTTAAAATGAAACTCTTCTTTCCGCTACTCATGCTCATCACATGATCACCATATCGTACCGTTTGCTGCTGCTTCACTCCCTTATCCTTAATGTATTCCTTTAGGTCGGACGGCATGTCAGATGGCAGGGAACTGGAATCGTCATAAAACACCGGCTCCCATCCGTAGATTTTGTTCAACTTCAGGAATATGCACGGTGCGCTCCTTATCCTTCGGTGGTGGCTCATTGTAGGAACAGTTGTGAACCTGGACATTGTCGAACGGTAGTCTAAATATTGGATTGGAGTGACGGAGAAGATGCTGTTAATAAACGATATCATTCATATGCATTCAGTCAGGCCATCGTGTACACGGGGCCGCGATAACACCAACAATTGCTGCATAATTTCATCTTATCGCAGGCCATTGCCACCAGACAGCCTGAATTGCGAACGATTGTCTTTATTTAATTCGTATAACATGCGTCTCATTAAGGAGTTCAGCTTTTGTTAATAGTTAATTTAAGCTTATGTTAAAAGTTAATTAATCTAACCCGGTGGGTAACCCGCATACGAAAATGTCCGACTTTGTATGGGAAATCGCGGAGAAGGGATTTAATGTTTTGGGTGACATTTATTTTTTCCAGCCCATTTAGAGATACTCATGATCGAGGGGGGATATTTGGATGCATTGAGTTTCCATCATGCGCCATACCTTAGAATAGTTCGATTTTCCAACATGTTTTTTCGAACTTGAGAGTACAATGCAAATATTATTGGCATGTAGAAGAATGAGAGAAGTCCTCTTTTTCGTTATATCTCCTAAAAAAAGATAAAGTAAATGGTTCGAAAATGACGCGCCACTATAATGAAAATCATTATGTTTCAGTTGAATTCATGATATCAGAAATAGGAAATGAAGTATATGATAAATAAATGGAAGTAAATGGAAATACCTGCACTACTCCAAAGTGTATTTTATATTATATGGTAATTTTACTCGAATGTTCTTGCGTGCGGAAGTTCAAAGTACAAGAGGAAACGAGTAAATCAACGAAATATGGCAATTGTAGCGTAATAAATTTATTAACACACTTAACAATTGTTGGACGAGTAAATTGATTAACAAATTAACCTAGTTGCTTATTGTTTTGTACTAACTAGGGATATCGGAAATGCTGGGACAGAGAATTTGATGCAGGATTTGATGATGGAAATTACGGGAGATTTTCTCTTAAAATACAGTAAATAAAATGAATCCGTTTTGCAAAAAAAGGATGATTTCGGACATTCGATAACGAGTTGAGATAGGTTTGAGATAACGTGTTTAAATTTTGACGCCAAGGTAGACGAATGGTTTAGCTCCTTACGGGACATGGTTATTTCCGGGAATATCTCCACCGTATAGGGCGAGCCTCCTCGGAAATGTGCCCCGCTTGCGCGGGGGTCGTGGAGTCCCCTGAGCACGTCGTGTTCCGCTACCCCAGATTCGATGAAGCCAGGGGTAGGACACGAGCCATAATAGGAGAGGAGATCCGCCCGGAGAACATCGTGTCTCTGATGTGCGGAAACCGGGAGGCATTTGATGGGGTAAGTTCGTTTGTGGGACACGTCATGACGCGACTGTGCTTGGAATGGCGGGAATTCCAAAGACACCAGGCTGTCAACGACCAAAATTTGGTTCCATGAGGGCAGGATGATGATTGTTCCTAGGACGACCATCAGGGATTCTCAGCAACCCGCGCTGACCTTGAGGCCCTATGGGGAGAGGGGATAGGCTTAGGCTGAAGCTTCTCTTTAGAGTACCTTGGTACAACGTCTTAATTTGGGAGGGAAAACGGGGATTACGAATGATGAAGTAGGTGGTTTGGATCATCATTCCAAGGAAGTCGTTTTAGACGGTTGTTTCTTGGTGTAAGTGCTTTGGCACTGCCTCTCCTCTGTGTGTAATCTCGAAAGAGGAAAGCCGCGGAGGTGAGGTAACAGGAACCAAGCGAGTGGTTTAGTGGGTGGGAGTCCCACACTGTTCCTGGTGTCTTTGCCCAGGTTCGTACATTAGTATTCCACTAAGCTTGTAAAATTAAAAAAAAATAAAAAAAAAATGGTTTAGCTATTAATCGCACTTTATTTCATTCGGCGATGATCAAATGGGACGATTTTTCGTGAGTCATGTTTTAGTCAAAATTCGATCTCTATTTCGATCTTACTTGGAATTACGCGCCTGCCTAGAATTCTCTGTCCCAGCATTTCCGGTATCCCTCATTACGCATGTACGAATCAATAAATAATTAAATTAATTTGTTAATCAACTTATTCGCCAATTCACAAATAATCAACAACAATTATTTAACATTAATTCTTGCTATATTTCGTCGAGTTTTTCGTTTCCTGCTGTGCTATAAACATTGGGAACCACATCGCAACGAAATGACGATTGTACAGCAATCATTCCGATCTTTGAGGCGTCCCTGCATGCGGACCAGCTTGGCGCGAATAGCAGCTAAGATACCCTACACTAATTTGCATGTTCGCCCAAGCGAAATTAACAAGTAATACAAAATACAATTAGGAGCAACTACTAAAAGTATTAAGGCCGGAATACACGAAGCGTAAACTCTCGTATAAACTCAGAATGTAATGCCAAAAAGTTTACGCTTCGTGTGGCAGGCATAATCGCATAAAAGTTTATACCGAAATGTCAACTGCAATTACATTCGTGCACCTGCAATTACACTATGCTATTACATCAATTACATGTGTTTTTGGCCACTAAAAACATAAATCGACGAGATAAGTTGATTTCTGAACATCTTCTTTTATATTTTAAGATGTTTTTACTGTATATTAGCGATTGTAGAATATTCAATTCATCATAACGCTACGCTTCATGTTGGTGCTGTGTTTACGCTTGCTTTTACGCTCGGATTTACGCTCCGCGGGCCTATAATCTTTTTGACATAAGTATAATCTTTTTGGCATTACACTTTGAGTTTATACGAGAGTTTACGCTTCGTGTATTCCGGCCTTTAACATTTATTTCCTTTTAATTCCATTTATTTATCATATACTTCATTTCCTTTTCTTGATATCATGAATTCAACAGAAAATTCTGATTTTCATTATAGTTGCCGTCATTTACGAACCATTAATTTTATCTTTCTTTATGAAGAAAACGAGGACTTCCTTTAGTCTGAAGAAGAATTGCAGTACTGAAATGTAAGTTCTGTCAAGTTAGGAAAAAATTGTTTCAGAAAAGAACGATTCAAGGGTTTGGTGGAGTTTATAAACTGTAGTTTACGCAGACGAGCTAACGGAACAGTTATGTGATGGAAACTCGATTCTGGCAAATATCCACCATCGATCGTTAGTACCTCCAAACATTTAAGAAATGGCAATGCCTTCATTACTTCATCGGATAGAACATGATTTAAATGCTTTAAGCTAAAAATTGTTACATCCAATTTTTTTAACTGCGAACAGCTACTTAGATAGTTGTGAATATTCTCTATGCCATCATGTGGATGAGTGATACGAATTAGAAGCTTTCTAATTGACCTAGAAAGTTTCACAATATTCGAGACATCTCCGAGGTCTAGAATTTTTAGATGGACTAATTTTGATAAATCAATCGCTTCCGTTAAATCACTTGAATCAAAGGTGGACCAAATCTTAAGGATGCGAAGATTGATGAGTTTCGAGAGATTTTGTAAGTCACGTGGGTTGGTAAGATTGAATCCATCAATAAACAATTCCCGTAACGTTATGCATGATTCACATACTTGGAGCAAAATTTCACTTGGTACAGGATCTTCTTCGAACCGCAAATGTTCTAGATGCGTCAATCGTCGAAAAAAGAATGGATCTGTGGTTATCAGTCGTATGGAATCTTCGTCCAATACCATCGAGAGGTGCTTCAGATTAGAGACCAAAAACGATCCGTGGCTATCATCGACATGCTCATATTCTACCGGCAGCAAACCTTCGAATAATTCTAATTGCGGCATATCCAGCCGATATTTTAAATTCGATGATATCTCGAGGTCCTTCACAGAATTGCTTCGCAGCGTTGGTATTGTATGCTGAGCATTTGAATCTTCGATACCGTTCCTTAGCGCTAGCCAACGGAGCCCCAACAGCGACGGAATCACTTCAGCTATCATTGAAAGCACCTTCGAAGACATGCAACCGGAAAAACTCATGGAGTCGAGATGCATCGTAATTTTGGGGTGAAGAGCCGACCATACTCGTTGAAATTCAGAATCACTCTTCGCTTGATGCCAGCATTCTAGCTTTCGGTAGCGCCGCTGGGACTTTTCCAGCGTTTCGATTAAACTTGCTATCTTCCGTTTTGTTTCCTCTTGTTGCAATTCAGTATCCATCACCGAAGATCCATAGTAGATCCGAATTTCCAAGCTAAATCTTCGGATACACGGCGACAGGAAGATGATTTCGTTCCATCGGTGGCAAGTGAGGGACGCGTTTTTTACGCTCGCAAGATCCAAGCGATCGAACACCATACACAGCACCTGTATCGAGGACATCAAGGGAAATAGAGATTTTGTTTGTTTATGAATCATTTATGATATTCCTTTCTCACCTCAACGGGCAGGGTATTGATTAAATCCATCCCCTGCAAACGTATCACTGTGCCGCAAAACAAAAACGAACAGTTTCTTGTGATCGTTTCGCCTTTTCCAATATTTTCTGTGTACTTGGGGAGTTTCCGGAATTTTCCTGTCACGGTAGACGTTTGCTTTGAAATTTTGCAGTTAGCGAGTGGCTAGACGTGGCGCGATTGTATCCGCACCCAGATAGCCTTTGCTGAAATTAAAAACATGAGAGTGAGAAGACTCACTATGGAAATCTCACTAAGGCAGTCCGGCTAAAGTTGGACATTTTTTGGGAAAGATCTCATAGGTTCAAGTGTATGGACTTGCCCAAAACTTGCCCTAGGGACCTAAGGAGAATTTGACCGATTTATATACCCTCACGCGAGACGTTTTGTCTCGCTCTCTCCTATAGCCTCCTTTCGTTGTTTTTAAAACACACCACGTGTTGCCGAAACACTAAAGACCGCTCGTTCTACTCGCCGATCTGTCTGCTCAATACCATGGCCAAGATTCTAGAGCGTCTGATACTGCCTGTCTCTGCGTTATTGTCACAAGCGACGTGAAGATCGCGTTTGACAATGTTAGCTGGTCCGCTATCTTCGGTTGGATTCTGCACGGTATGAGGATTCGCGTTTGTCCTCGGCCAAACCAATATTTTTCTGGTTCCTTGGTTGTTTGGAAAGTTGGCTACTGTTCACGCCGTTTCGTTTTCTTAAAATATAAGTTTGAAGACTTTTTCGGATTGGAGTAGAAAGAGACTGACATTTTCTGCAAATTTGATTTAAAATTAATTTTTATTAAGATCGCATCTCAGGCATGTCATTTCAATAAACATAGACATCAGATTTTTTATTTTGTACCACAAATAGTTACAATTCCCGTATCATCATTCCGCTGAAGCTCAGCCTCTCATAGCCTCTAAAGTTAGTCCAAAACATTTGTCTCTTATACGATGATTCTGTCTTGTACAGTCCTTTCAAATTTGCAGTGGTACATTCTTCGTGCCACCATGCGCCTTTTTACCATTCAAGACAATTTATTGATATACTACCATGATCAAAAATAAACCGGAATTTGGTCATAAAAAGAAAAGTACTTGTTTTTTCTTCAAAATTCAAATTGTCCCCTTCAAAGTAGTCCCCGTCGAATGCAATGCACTTATGCCAGCGTTTGATCCACTCCTCAAAACTTTTCTGGAACTCGGTTTTTGGTATAACCATTATTGGCTCCGGCGATTTATGCTTTATCGTCTCCACACTCTCAAAACATGTTCCTGGTAGTGGTTTTTTGAGTCAATTGAATAGCCAGAAGCCACATGATACGAGACCACCTTAATTGACGGGTTGTTGAATGGTATTGGTGTTGTTTTTGACGAGAAACTCTCGAAAAATCAACGCATTATGAGATGGCGCATTATCGTCATGGAGAATCCACGAGTTGTGACCCCACCAGGGCAGATTTGTTTTTGCGGATTGATTCAAATGATATGTTGGTGGTCTCAGCTATCTCCCTTATCGTCAATTTGCCCTTTTCGATCAACAATTTTCGGATTTTATCGACGTTTTCGTCAGTTTTGGATGTCAATGGCCTTCCAGGACGACAATCGTCCTCAACAGCCTCACGACCACTTTTAAAGCGTTCATACCACTGGTACACCTGTGTTTTTGATAGAGTATTGTCACCATAACACTTTTGTATCATTTGTAATGTGTCGGAACACTCAATTTAATTTTTAACGTTGTTCATGTTTTGAATCAATTTCAAAAATCGCCATGACGTAAAATCTTAATGCAAACAAATATCTGCTGTAAACGTAAATGAAGAGCTGGCAAGCTGAAACTTGGCATGTACATCACTAATAGAGCCGTCAACATAATTAAAAAAACAGAATTCAAAATTGATACGCCCGCGCGGAATAAATTCAAAATTCCGGTTTATTTTTGATCATGGTAGTAACTGCCACGTAACGATCCCTCATCGAGAACTTCATTTCCTTGTTACGCGTTATCGCATCACCTGCAGTACTGCTGTACTTTCCTAGGGGTTTGAGGGTGTACTGCTCACTATCGTTGCCTATTTTAAACTCATCGTAACGGGCGAACCCATAATTGCGCTCGGAATCTTTTATCTCAAATATTATTTCTTGTTCACGGGCTGATGTCAGTTGATGAATTTTCTCCTGGTCGAGCCAGTTTCGGTAAAAATCAACCGAGCCATCGAAGCGATGCTGCACCACAATCCAACCCCCTTCAAACATTTCTTGGTCACAAAACACATTGAATGACTTCTTTGCACGAGGTAAAAGGAGGTTGCTTCGGCTTCGGAGTTGTTGTTCTTAGCGTTGTTGGTACTGTAGCAGTTGATGGCGTGCGTTGGTTTTGTTGCGATATGGAGTTTAACACTTTCTCATATGACTGAACCTGGCTGATACATGTTGTCTGTTGTGATGCCTTGATGTTGGCTATTTCCTTTTGGAGCTCGTTCTGACCGTGTTGAAGCTCCAACAATTTACGATCGATATTGTTCAGCCTTGTAAGTAGTATAACCAGCTCGTATCCAAGAAAAGCGCTCGGGCTATCGTTAGCTATGCAATTGCACAAATCAACAGAAAACAGACACTCAGTTTCATCTCAGTTGTAGCAGTGAGATTTTGTACACTGGACGATAAACTGAAGTATGCCTTCGAGCTATTTGAAAGCAGAATTTATACTGACCACATAAATCTCCCCAGCAGACACTCGCCGAGGGAATGAAACGTTCGAGAACAATCTTGGTGATGATTGTGGATAGCGTTGCTTTAATCACATTTAACCACGATCACATGTATGCAGAAACCGTTTGATAAGCGGGGGCCGCATTGTTAGATGCATGCTGCAGCTTCCTGCTGGATGATAAGAGCCAGTAAACTCATTGCGTCTACGGTCACTATTCAAGTATAATAGTCAGCCAGCAATGGTGGTCATATTTTACAGCATACATCAAAAGGAATGTTTTTTAATATATAGTTGGGGCGAACCAGATGTTTATTTTCTGTATCATGGTTCCGTTTTCTTCGCTCTCAGCTGCTGGGAGCTTTACACTTGTTTTGCTTCCCAGGGGCCGTAGGGATGACAAAATACTAATGAACAAAGAATGACAGAAAAAAAAACAATGTTAGTCTAGTGCTATTGTTAGTTGCAAAAAATTATTGACAAAGATGCTCCAGATTCTACATCTAGTCGGTCCATTTCAACCTGTACTAAAATTGTACTAAATGGTACTGATGATAGAAATTGTTATTTTTATGTGTCAATTATACAGTTTCATGGTCATGATATTAAGGGTTTGCATTTAAAAGAACAGATTCTCTATAGTGATTGCACTATTGAAACAATTGAATAACTGGCGCCGAAGACTTGGACATTTTAGGGATTTTTTGTTGTGCTGATACCTTCGGTCTATTTTTTTATAAACGTCATACTTTGGTATAAGTTTTTATTAATATTAGGACGAACTTTAAACATACGGCTCGTCCGTCATTATATATGTTAAAATTATGACGAACTTTGATGAAGATTGAAGAATCAATAAATCCATGCCATCCATCATAGCGCAGCATTCCCCTAAAGCTGCACTGTTTGCGGAGTCCATTGTAGCCAGGCGTTCGATCTTGCGAGATATACAAATTGGTACAATTTCGCTGGATTATCAGTTTTTTGAGATATCTCGGCTGTATCTTTTCCAGTTTCGTTCCGATTGATCGATATTTTTACGCAATATTCGAAAGACAAAAGTGAAAAAATATGAATAATCAAAATTGAATAGGGTGATAACGTATTAGATTGCTATGAAGCTGAATCAATTAGTTTCATTATCTCTTTTGAAATGATTTTGCATCCCTGTTAATAAACTTCTTTAGAGACTTTTCATTTCTCAAGAAACTACTTGCTATTCCCTTGGCGGTCACTAGGGAACACTTGTTGGACTGTTGTAATCAAACATTTGATTTATTTTTCAGCAGCATTAACCGTCTTGCACTGTTCAGAAGCTACTCTCCGAGATGTTGAGTGATGTGATTTATTCTTTATGTTCTTTTGAGAGCTTAGAAGAATTACCTAATCAGATCATTTCCATGTTGTCCATGAGAACTATTTTTATAATGCAAGATCTGAATAGCTATGAAACACCTGAAGCAATTAGAAATAATCTACTCAATCATTTGTCTCAGCCGCAAACGGTGTGATGGGAAATGAGAGAGAAGCCAAGTCTCAATGAATTGTAGAAATACTACAAGACAACCTCGATCGATAACGTTCGAATCTGCTTCTGTCACGTGCTAATCATACACCGGTTTGTAGCACAGGCACTTGCAAATCGGTCCTTTACTATCGCTCCTGGCATGCAATTGGTTCCACGCTCACCGTACCACCCCGCGTACCCTAGTTTATCCTGCGACCAGCACATTGCGTGACTTGTTTCCGTGCGGACACACAGGGAAGGGAGGTTACATATCGCGCTCTTAAAATAACGTCATCCAAGTAAGCAGTGGCGGTGCGTGGTGTGGTGCGTGTCGTGGCGGAAATGTCACAAGCAAAAGGTCCCATCAGCGGCCATGATTTGCAAGGTGCTGCATGCCCCGAGGGGACTATATTTCAAAATAGATTCCCCTGTCCTGCCTACCGGTAGCATGATTGTAGTAAGAGCCAGCGAGAGAAGCGCGAGTGTCAGGTGGATAATTTAAATCGTTAGACCAAATTGACTTCATTGTAGCAAAGTGTTCTTGGGCTGGCGTCGTGTGGTCGGGAGTAAATGGTCCAATAAGAATCACTAACCGACATTACATCGACCATTCTGTTGCTTTAAATTAATTTGTCGCACCAATTGACCGCTGTTCTATGTTTAACGGACCAGAAACCAGTACACTAGAACCGCAGTACACTATTTCACAACTGTCTGAACGTCTGGCCGTTCGCGGTCGTTCCATGCCGAGCAACTTGTCTTATCATCATTATATTTCAAAATTCTATGCGTTCTGCTTGATCGAATGTTCCGTTCCTGGCGGAAGCACCCTGACGGCCGCAATTCGTTCTGGTGCGACGTCGTACGACGCATAAATTTTAAGCTAGCTTTTGTCCTGTTACTCGGCCATTGACATACTGCTCTCCGCTTCGATAGTTTGAGATGATCGAACGGCTGTCGTTACATCTCTACTACATGGTTCTTTGGAGTTTGACGAGATTAAGCCTGGAGGGCCATGTGCAGCATGTGGAGGAACTTTACATGGAAAGGGCTTGCGGGCACTGCTGCCGAGTTGCCTCGGTTTCTGCTGCGCTTCCGACTGCCTTTCTCGATGTGAGGTTGGTAGATTTTGATGGCCAACGGTGGACCATTTACCCTGGGTAGACGGTAGCTAATATTTCTTCGGTCGTCATCGTTGGTGAGCAGTTCGCATTTTCCGGACCACCTCCTTTTGGTGCGCGCTGCTCCCGAATCCTCTGCGGCGATCGTAAATGGACGATAGTATCGCTGGCAGCACTTTTGATGGGCTCGTCCAGGGACCATGGTCCGTCCAGGGGGGGGCAGTCAATTCGGTGGCAACTTCTGGGCGTCTTTGGAGCCGTTGATGTGACCATGCCCGGTACTCGGTGCTTTAGTGCGGCAGAGAACGGATCGTTAAAGCCGCAAAAATGCCGTCCATGAGTGCAACGTGCAGCGAGCATCGTAAAGCTAAACCATCGAGAAGCGCCCGAAGCGCTTAGTAACGGGTAGAATGATAATGGAAAGCCATTAAATTGTGCAGACTCCAAAGAAGGACACTTTGCCACTGGGTACGTCGGGCAGAGTGCAGCAGAGCAGCAGCAGAGGAAGAACTTAATGGAAAAGCGGGAGAACCCGCCCCAGGGGAAGGCAAGTTCGTGCAACCGTGCGTGCTTTCGTGCGAAACGTGAATAGAGCAGCGAGATTGAGAGGAAATGAAGATGTCAAATCGATGCTTCTGTGCTCCAAAGCACTTTCAGGTCATGGACGGGCAGATGAACGGACAATCGTTTATGTCATAGTTTTATCGTGAGTTCTTCTGGCCTGGTGTGTCATTGACAGTGTAGTTGCATTCTTTGGGCACAAAATGACGGTTTTCCAAACATACGGGACTAGTTGTACTCATCGGAAAGATAGTTTCATTGATTTCAAATCAAATGACGATTTACAGATCTCGTTTTAAATTAATTTTATATCGAATTCAGTTTATCACTATCATCAAAATCAAATTTAAAACCACAGATTGTACGATCTTTTACTATGCAGAGTTTGAATCAGAGCAAATTAAATGCTTTTTGTAATCGTATGATGCTTATAGACTGCGTAGATTTGTAGATTTATAGAGTCTACTAAATATGTATGAATCACCAAAAGTATTTGGAGGAAAGCTTTATGATAGAGGCAACTAGAATAGGCCAGAGAACTAGAATAGACTAGAGGATCTTGAGCGGAATCATTGGGTCAATCAAAAAAAAATATCAAGAATTAAAGAAAACCAAGTCACATGGAAACCTAAGCAAAACCTGAATTTGATATGTCAACAAATATGATAAAGGAATGTGCTAAAGATAGTGCCCGAAAACCGAACTAATGATAATGAGGCTAATTATTGAAAATGTAAATATTCTGGTATCATACCAAAATGAAAGAGTTTCTTAAA
>NC_064877.1:53835646-53860646 GCF_943734665.1 Anopheles aquasalis
ATTCTGTTGATCAACTCTGGCTGTTATTGGTCAATCAATGCTTCAATCGAATCAGTATTTGGTAACAGAAATGTGAAATTAGTGTCTCTATGGAAGTTGCTCATAATGAATGATCTCTTTCCATTTCCAACGAATACACTTGTTTGATCTTCAGTCGATCAGGCTTGGTTGAACTTCTTCTTCACAATTTGACTACAATCGTTGCACGTTTTTCACATCTCACTTACTTGCCGCTTCCGAAATTGTTGAATTTCATTCCGTTTTTACATGGTTTTGCAGAAGCAAATTCACTCGATCATGGCATTTGAATTAATTTGATGTGCACCTTTGCGCAAATTGTACATGGTCTGTCGCAAAGTAAACAGGACTTTTTCAATAAGAAAATGTCTGGTAGCGCTATCTTAATGTGTTTTTGTTTGAAAGGTGCATCTTTGAGGGACTTTCAGTCCAAATTTCATGGCATTTGGTCCACTAGAAGAAAAGTTATTGAATAAAAATAAAAAATGACAAATGAATTCAACAAAAAACCAATATAAAGTTTAGCTTTTAAACTCGGTAAAACGTTTAATAAACCTACCGACTATTCTCTTGATGTTTTGAGGTGTTTAATGCATCTTATTTTTTGGATTCTGCAAGAATATCGTGAAGAAGGGACACTGCGCTTGTTGCGCCCATAATGTTGGGTCTCATCGATCCACGCTCACCACTATATTTTTACCAAAAACTGCATTTTATCGGAAATCCGTCTGCGGAATCACATGATCGGGTGTCCAATGGCTTTAAATTATTCGATAAACTTCATTTGTGGACGAAAGGAAAACGTTATGCTGACATTTTGACCGTTCAGCAGGCTTGTATCGACCACCCAAACATACTGTACCTTTATGTACCATAACTTTGCTTTATGTGGCTTTACCAAATGCCATGAAATTTGGACTGAAAGTACCTAAAAGATGTACCTTTCAAACAAAAATACTCACATTAAGATAGCTCCACTAGACATTTTCTTATTGAAAAAGTCCTGTTTACTTTGTGACAGACCATGTATAATTGTGCTATTGTTATTGTTATTTTATTCATTTAAAAACTCGACGGGCCACACGGTCTAATCAACTTGACGCAAAATGGTTATCGTTTACGTTTAGCACATGAGGGTGATATCAAATGCTGATCAATTTTGATTATGTTCTTTTGAATGCAAAAAAGTAGGACTAAAAAAGTAGAAAGAAAGGGCTAAGTTAGAATGCAGACGGAAATGATCGTTTCATTGAACGGTTTCTAGTACACAATTTATGTCAAAACTGATTGGAAAAATTCCGTTCTGGAGACGATTCGCTCAAAGAAGACCAACGATCAAAGCATCCCAGTGAAGGATGAGGTAGCTTTTGAGACACTTTCAAGAAACCAAAACAACGTTTAATGTACTCAGCATATAACTTTTGCTTTGCACTATTAGCCAGGCCAGCCAGGAGGAAGATGACAATATGGAATGAAACTTCGTCCAGGTTTTTGAAGATAAAATCCAGACCTATAACCGATCAATTCTGAAGATGCCAGAAAGAAGTCAAAAGATCATGGAACAAAATGAAATATAAACCACTGATTCATTATTCTAAGTATTTCAAAAACGATATTTACATTTGATTACAAGAAACGAAATTGCTTATGAAAAAAACTTAATATTATCGTCTGTCTCTGATCAGATGTTTATATAATAGATTTTTGAGTTGATTCATAACCCCAAGTACCCCTACTGTTCACATAACCATTTGCATGATTTTATGTATATTTTTCAGGATGAGGAGCATCTTTATTATTCGAAGAGCATCTTTAACGTGAAAAGCACTGACCGATATCAACGAACCCTCGGACTTGTGCACTCTGCGTAGCGCCATGATCTGCTTATGGATTCCGTCCCCAAAACCCTAGCCCCATCCTTTTTGGTACACTTTAAATGTACAAAGCGAACAAGGTTGTACGTCAGTTTAAAAAACAATTAATGTCTAAATCCCCCCGGCAGGACGTTTAAAGTACCAGGAGCGAGGGCAGAGAGGGAAGGTCGTTTATGCTGATTTCATTTTCTGCATTCATCTGGTCCCTCATCTCACTACCATCATCGGTCGTCAGTGTTTTTGGGGCCCCGACCGCTCCGTTTCCTTTATTCCACTCCAAGAAGGGCCAGGCCTGTTCGTTCACCAAACGGTGGCCTGATCTTCCTTGCGTTCCATTGGCCGGCATCAGCATCACCGGACCGAACCGATGCTCGATCCATGCTTGTCCTCGGGAGTAAATGCTTTAATATTTATTACCGATCGTAAAACAGGTGGATAGTTTTTCAAACCGCCACGACTTTTACGAGCCTTGCTGGACCTTGCTGTTTGCGATGCGTGTTGGAATGGTGGACTGGCCGTGGCCTTCCACTTCCACTTGTGGTTCTTGTGTCGTTGTGTCGTCAACCGTTTGTTTGCTCTTCATCAGCTCCCAGCACCAGCTCCAAGCTCAGAGCTCATCGTTTTGCTTTTTTTTGTGTCTCATCCACCTGGGTCCGCGTACGTTTTGCGCTCCCAAGATGTCGTTCTCCCATCGAAAGGCTTCTTCACCGTTAGTGGTTGACATTTTTCGAAGCAGCTTCTGCAACACCGCCTACTGCACCCAATCCTCAGCTCCCCAGCTTGCCATCGTTAGGGGCAACGGTAAGCCGCTAAGATGAGTCCTCCGCTTTACTCCGCCGTACGGTTGTCCGCAAGTTGTCGGCAGGATGATGACTGACCGACGATCAGTTTTCCTATTCCCAAACGGTGGCGCAAAGGCAACCGCTTTTGGTGGGAATGTTTGACAAAAGCACCCCAAAAAATCCACCCCACTCCACACCGGCCAGTGGACTGGTCCGCACTTGGACCGCAGGGACAGGTTAACGGTTGGAGCGGGATGCGTGAGAAAAATCGGAAAATGGAAGCCACGCGAGGGTCCCGTTCTCGTTTCTCATCGTGGTTTTCGTTTTCTTTTTTGGCGGAACGAGAACGATGATGGGCGATAGCTCATCGTGGAGCAGGGAATTAATCGCGTAATGTCTTGATATTTGTATTTCCATTCCATTCCATTCCATCTTCCGACTTCCAAGTCGTTCGCGGGTCTCATCATTTTTCGGGTTGGCACTACGGTTTTGTCTGAGAAGGGATACGTTGCAAGGGGGCACGCAAGGCCTCGGAAGAGTTTTAATGCTTTTCCAATGACCAAAGCAACGGACAGTAGACCGACCGAATGTGAGCTGGTATGGAAATGAGATCAGGCACGCGGTGGCGGCCGCGTTGGGTTTTATCAAAAGTGTTTTATTGCGACGGCTTGTACGACAAGCGATTAAGGGAATTTAAAGAGTCGTAAATCAAAATCGAAGTGCCTAGTTCAACCGGCCAGTCCAAGCGGCCTCTAAGGGGACCGGGGGGGGGGGGGGGGGTGGGGGGGGGTTGGACTTGCGAGAGAGTATCTGCTATTCCATGCGGTTTTATGGCCGCTATGACGAGGCCGTTTGGATGAGTTGGTTTATTTAGAAAGTGAATTGGTTTAATTTCGTGTGTTGGATGTGGGGATGATCCTGCTACAACGAGATGCACATTGGTCGCTGTTTTTAGTAGGTCAGAAGTTTTTAATGCAAGACTTTTACTGTTTATAGTATAAAGGTTTACGAACTTAATTTATCTTGGGAGCTCTGAGTGGTTAGAATGGCATTTCTTTACTGAATTGGATACTGTTTCTAGGGAATAATAAGGCTCTTTAAGGGATGATGTAGGATAGCCTTATATGTACAATTTAGGTTGATTTTTTTTGTTGCTTTTCGACCAGAGATCTCTATGCTCTCTTCTAAAAATTCTATCAACTGGCGTTTTTTTAAATGCTTCTGTTGAAGGGCTTGTGGAGCTCTTTGAAGATTGATATAGTTCGACACGTTCTCTTCTTGATATAGTTCGACACGTTCTGATTTTATTCTCTCTTGGGAATCGTTGGAAAGGTGTAAGTTGGAAGGTGGGGTAAGGTGTGGATAGGTTTGGTGTTAGTAATACATAATCCGCCACAAGCTACAGCTTTCAACGCCAGGGAATCTAGTTGTGACGTGTATTTGCAATATTTTCACTGGATATATTTTATTCTAAACACTCGAAGAACACAACGCGAAACGACGAATGAAACATTTGATTACGATAGGTTAACAAACTGTGAGAGGCCTCTCGCTGTGATTAGATTGAGCAACGAATTACGAGACAGATAAACGGTTATGCGCTCTGCACTGTGTCGTTTTGTTTGCATGGATTCCATAGTAGCTGACTAATCCACTTGATAGTAGGAAGCCTCTAGTTTTTCGCAATGTTCCATAACTTCCATAACTTCGGAATCATTGGCAAAGTAATTTTTTCACAATAAATATCTATCATTATTCAACACTAGTTTCTTTAGTCCTTTCTGAGCATAATTCATCTCTATGCTGAGGATTTTTCTGATAAATTGGTACACACTTCAGTTATTTAATCTCTTGTTATGTTTTCTCTGCTGTCGATGGGTCACTCACATTTGTTGCTGGGTAACTAACCTTCTACATTAAATTATGTAATACCTAATCACTCACCGAATACATCAGCTAATGTGCGATTAAGTAAAAACCCAAACGAAAAATAGGACAGAACTAAGAAATACTATGTATGTGAAGTAGAGTTTAATGATTGTTATAAAATACTTCTTGCAAAAAGCAAGCAACAATGGAAAGGATCTGACAGGCTCCAATAATGACAAGTTGTCCAAGACATACAAAGAACCTCAAACAACTGACAAATTCTATGCGTTTAGAAATGTTTCATAAGTGAATCATGAAATAAAAAAAAGCAAAAAAAATATTTAGTACACACAAAATGTGCACAACAACTTTGTGTCAGTATCAGGATTATGTCACACAATTTCGACATTTGGGGAATTCACAAAATTCATTTACTAAGTTCATCGTTCAAGCATCCATCCTCAGTTACTTTGCAAACACATAGTGCTGATAGTGCGCTAAACTTAGGTAAGGCTGTCCACAAACTAGGATTGCCAATTCAATGTCCTCTTCTGGCAACTCTCATCCCTGCCTAATGGCCATAAACCACAATGCGGGAAACAGCTTGTTTGTTATTTTCCCACCGTAAACGGTGGTTACACGATTTATGCAGATTAACCTTTGTCTGATTGTGGCTGGTCGTGATTCCGTGGGTAAGCTATCCTATCATTTCGTCGCTATCATAAGCGGATCCGAATACATACCGTCCGGATCTCGAGGCAATCGAAAACCATATTTTTTTGTTCTTTTTATCAATTTCACCGAACAAACCCCGCGAGCGGTGGGAGGGTGAGAAAGGATGTGTGATAGTTTCCTCTCCCTAGAGCCCAGCCGGTGGGAAAGGGGATCGAACATCTCACATAACTCGGCCATAACAACAACCAGTGGTGGACAGCAGCGGAACCGGGGCGTGTATGTGGTGGCCACGTGCCCTTTACATTATCCGCCGCACCGGAGAGCATGTTCCGATTGTTTGTGCAACAATTAAGAGCATCATCAAAAGCCATTTAGCGAACCTCTTCCGATCTCGTGGCCCGGGTGGTTGGTCCTGGAGGGGAACTGGAATAAAAACAACATCCGCGGGAGAGAACAATGAACTCGGGACGGGCATACGCACCTTTCCCACTAGACCGTAACTGCGATCTGCGTGTGTTCCGTTTGGCCCTAGCGACGATGCGGCCGCCCCTTTCACAGCAGCCCTCCGGACGCTCCGGAAGAGACCCTCGTCGCACGGCGGAAGTACTTTGGTTTTTGAGCATATTTCGGAGACGGAACGCGTTGTCGTAAACGTAAAAAATAGGAACCACCGACGCCACGTGCCCGGCGGACCGTTGGTGCTCGATTTTTGATATTTACAAATCACTTCACAAATCCGCTCAGTGTCGACTCCGACTCCACGTGCCGACCAGAGGGACGCAATAATGAGCAAACTGTGTTAAAATAATGGAATGAATCGGTCACGACGGGGGTGACGGACAGGATCAACCTGAACGAGGCTACGTGGAATGTTTGTTCTGGTTTGCGGGGACCAGTCCCTGGGTGGGACGAGAATCAAGGGCGAAAAGAGGGAGTTGTTTGCTTAACACGCCGGTGTGTGACGGAAACCTTCGGATGTTGCGCTGATGATGATGATGATTATGAGGAAGGTTTGCAGACCTTGCACTGGAAGTTGGAAGCAGGGAAGCATCAACGCCCTTTTTCGCTCCCGTTATTTATTATGTTATGTCAATCAATCAACGATATGTTGCAAATGGATGATGAGGGTTTTTTTTAAGAATAAAAAGATATTTTCGTATCTCTAGGAAGTGCTGTTGGAGGGCAGAGTTTAGGATGTGAAGCGATGTGAAGGCACACAAACACATGGTTCAATGAAAACCATCAGCTAATACGGCAAATGGAAAAAAAAACTCGGGAATCAAGAAGACAAATGTTATCAAAACATTGCGACAATTCAACATGAATCAAAAAGCGACACAAGCTCGATGTGAAAAACTAACAAATCATTGGTTAGAGCCCTGGAAATAGTATGATAATCGTATTGATTTCACTCTAGTAGAATACTGAGCATTTTTAGCAACAGAAATTGATCAGAAAATAAGCGTTAGTTCGTAAAATTGGCTAGAATTCTGTTAGCGTCAACGAGGAGTTATAGGTCCGAAGAGCTCATGTTCGGCGTGATGTAAAACAAACTCGATACAAGAAATGTCGGTAAATGTCAAAGAATTTCGTTAGAAAATCAAAAATACAGTAATGGAATTTCAGAGCGGAACGTGTAACACAGTTTTCATTTCACGTTTGGTTAGGCCGCTTTTGCATTTTGTGTAAAGGAGCCTTTACAGATTACGGGGGGACTTCGGTATTTAATTTTTATTTGTGACACATGCTTTAACATTTTCCCTGAAAGCTGATCCTGTCAAGAGTATTGTGTAAAAGTTTTGGATCAATCGAGGAAAAACTGACAAAGAAACAGATTTTTAAAAATCCGCGTTTCATACAAGGCTCCATGCAGCCCGCTACTTTGCAGAGCGTTTCCCTAAACCAACGTTTTCAATGTCGGTGCCCATCGTACCGTAGAAACTACTGGGCCGATCGATTTGAAATTTTTTACACATAATTTGCACACTTTTTGCCAGGTAACCCCGTCGAGATATCATTAAAATTGTTGATACTTTTTTTTAAACAAATCTGTAAAGTTCGTTTTTTATGGCAGAATCGCAAAAAGCATCACCTTTTGAACTTCAAAAATCTGTCAAAAACCGAAAAATTGGAATATCAACAAAAACTTTGCGGGGCTACCTAGATAAACTTATAGTCTTTCTAACGAATATCGATTTGTATTTTTCTAATGACCCGTCACGCAGCTACAAAGGGCACCAGAAAAAGTATCTTTTCGAAGACAGGACTGCCTAAATTTGATGGCATGGATTAACTTTTCAATGAATGTTGCTCAAAACAATACCAAATATTCTTCAAAAGTTGTAGATTATTATGCCGTTCACTTGAAAAAATACAGTTGAATGGTTACGTCACAAAAAATCGTTAAAAACGGGCCTTTTTTATGCCCGAAAATACCGAAGTCCGCCCTTAAAGAACAGAAACATTTCTGGCACTAGATACGACTTGTACCGGAATTAAATGAGCAAAAAAAAAGGAATGTAATAATTTTATGAAAAATGTTCTAGGGCCACATCGAATACATGGCAAGATATAATGTTGAAGCTGAGTTGAAAGCAAAGATGGATGAAGAGGGCGGTTTGAGTCAGACATGAATAGCAAGAAGGAAGGAAAGAAAGATAAGTTGCATGACAAACCGTTACTGATCGTTTAAAAGCAATGATAAAGATAATAAATTGTGAAAAATTGAAGACACATAAATTGAATGAAAAATAGATGGAAAGAAAGTTACGTATACGATTTAAGACTAGACCAAACAAAAGCAATGCCGGTACGACGAATTGAGAAATTTGGCTAAAAACACACGATTCAAAGATATGATTTACATCGAATTATGTGTTAATCGTGTTAATCCGCCACCGATAACCATCATTTTTAACCGCAAAACCAATTCCATTCGACATAAAAAGACAATTCTGTATTTTCTAATAGGTCCAGAGCGGTTCCAACTATCACGAGCTCTCAAACCTAGCTGAACCCTTTAATCCTAATTCCTAATGGTCGAAAATGATTAATTTGACCGGACCGGATAAATGAACAGAATAGGTCAGAAGAAACGGTAATTTTGCAAAATGGCAATATCTGGTTCACAAAGAGCCAAATACGCACCTGTAAACAAATGGGAAAAAAGTTAAAAAAAAATGTAGTATGGCTACTACGTAGATTCATCAAATGGCTCTCTAGCATGTCCAGCAATCTGTCGTAAAATTAGTATCAATAATCATCAAATCCGCTGCTTGTACCAAGCAATGGGCAAGTAAAACAGGGCCTTTACGTAATACATCGACAGTTAACTTCTCGGCAGGATCCACCATCGCCCACTGTCCTCCGGGGGTAGCGTCGTTGCCGCAGGATTGTTAATCACAGAAGGCGTTGATGACAATGTCCTCATCTGCGATTCGTCACCGCGGCAACCGTCAGCCAGCGTTTGGCCGGTCTGTCGGAAGCGTCAAGATGAGGCGAACTGATAAGCACCTCGGGGATGTCGTGAGGCGGCTCGTCGTCGTCTCGCAGTAGAACCGCTTCCCAGAACTCGGTCCAGTCTGCGGTAATCCATCGTCACCTTCGCAGATGAACGAGGATCATCACGGTGGTTGGGGGGATGTTTAAACATTTTATTTGCGGTCTCCTCTCATGCTGCTCGAGGCTCAGCTCAGCGTAAAACGTGCCGCGCGCGCCAGAGACCATTGATTGAATGCCATAAATCATTGCCTGCACTCCTACCGTGGCCACCGTGGGTTCCGGGGAAACAATAAAAAATCGAACCGCGTACTTATCACGCCACGGATCACGCCATTGCGGGATCGTGTGATCGATCCGTGTGCGGCTCAAACCGCCAGGAAGCCGGGGACGAGAAGATGGGTGCTGTCGAGGGGCCATTCGAGTGCCATTCATCGTTGTCGGTCGGATGGTCAGATGATGGCGATGTGGTCGGTTGTCTGATGTCTGAAGTGACTTTTCCCATTCGCCACATACACACTCCCCGGTGCCCCTGCCGGTGGCCATTCCAGTGAAAACTCTATCCCCGCTACCCTATCCGGTGGCGAATGGGGCGCTGAGAACGATCGGGCTCGGAATGGAGCGGGTCCATAAAAATAATAGCAATAAAAAGGCGCTTTAGTTCGCGGGTGCAAACGCGGAACACGCGGATACGCATGAGCGAGTATCGACAGGCATTCGGCGTTGGGAGGACACAACAAGCGACGCCACGGACGCCATGGACGCCTTCACATAAATGGCACACTGCGGTGACGCGTGACTTGTGGAGGCGTTCCAGGTTCTGGTGTACATTACATGTTATTATGAACAACTCGATTGATGCTACCACCTCCAGCAAAAGTTTATGCTTCAAACGGTGGGCGAGTGAAGGTATTTCCGATTTGTTCCGCCGTGAGAGCAGCATTGGCGCTGAATGGAACGTTAAAGTTTTCCTTTCTACGTGAAAGGTTTGGCATTAGAAAAACACCCGTTTGAAACAACTTGCATGTAAAATTAATGTCTAAAGAGGCTTATGCGAAGAGCATTTTTTTAAAATAATTTCTATTTTTTTCAATTAGTGGGTGGAAAACTTCATTTCATTTGATAATTATCTGAGAGTCAAATAAACCGCATAGTTAACCTGGCTGATCCTAAAAGAACCTGCAACAGACAGCACTACAAATATTAGTCAACTGAAATTAATATTGGGTTGAGGAGAAAGTACCTCATTATTTATAAAGTAGACGGATTTAGTGCTCGATATCTCGTGAATTATTAGACCAAAAATTTTAACAGACAGAAACATTCTTACATTCGTTGTAAAGAGAACATTTCACACTAAAAAGCACTTCAGTGTATGCAATTTACAGTATTAGTCTGTGAGTAACAGCGTGTTGAAAACGGAAGTCAACAACGAACTTTTCCGAAGCATTTCAGACTTTTGGATGCGATAAGTCAAGCATAAAACCAAGCATATTTTGCATGGTGTTTATGATGAAGATACTGCATCGACAATCTGCAAGCGAGTGGTTAGGGAATTGAATAAAAATTCACAGCTTCACGGTTTTGTCTATCCCATTCCAGGAATTTTAATGTTTATCATGCATTTTAAACAGGCAGATCCAACATTGAAAATTGCGGTAAAATCACAAACATACTGGTATTTATCGGGCATGTTGGTGGTCAGAGTACCACCCTGGAGCTAAAGATTGATCAAAAAACTTTCTAATGGCCGTGCAAAGCTAATATGAATAATTCGCACAAGGTATGCTAACTGATCAATCGACACCAAAATACACGATGGATTTAATTTCCATCTTCAAAAACATGCACAAACGGAATGAAATCAATCCATTTAATAAAATCATATTGATTGTTGATGAGGAAGGGATGAGATGCTACCATATTACGCCAAAAGATCGTGCTCCAAGCGTCTTGAAATGGCTCAAATCATAAAGCACCATACCCTACAATCCACAAGTCACATAATAATTTTAATGTGCTGTCTTTGTTGAAACAATGAAACATTAAATTAATATCTTTACTCTCAAGATCTAAGTAGTTTGAAGCCAGTGATTGACCAGAAATGCCCCGAAAGTATCTCTAAAGGCTTGTCAGAAACACCGAAAGTTTTGTAGGATTGTTCCAATGCATCCATAATTTAGATGAATTCAGGGACTAAGTGTTTACAATCTCTGCAGCGCATCACAAGATTTCTTTAGTGGTAAGAAGTTGCAGTTCTAGTCAAGAGAAGCTTTTGGAAATTGATTGCTTTAGGTTTTTGCATATATGTAACAACAAAATATTTTATGAGATAGGGATATAGAAATTACCACTAAAAGCCAGTAAATTATCCAACAGATCCGGTTCATATTTGGTGTCAATCGGTCTATGGGAAGTATGTGTCAATTATTTTTGAATTTCACCCAAAACTAATGGAGTACTTTCTCCTCAACCAAATGTAATTAGCAGTTGCCAATAATGTCAAATTGGGAATAACAGTCTGAACTTTAATTGTTCTTTAGCGGAATAATTGAAGATAATAGGCGTTTTCAATAAATAAATTAAGAGGAAGCTTACTGACACTAATTGAATGGATAAGATAGCTCACAATAATAATTATCCATTATAGCTCACAAAACTAACAAATCATACAGTATTACCGTGATATAGACTATTCTTCCATACAACCGCTATAATGTAGTGAAATGTCATTTATTTTCAAAATCTATCAATTACTCAAGGAAATGATCACCTCCCTAATGTAGTCTACAGTTTTACGTAGAAGGTGAAGGCAAAAAGAAGTAGCAAGAAGAAAAATAATAGATCACTCTTCCGAATGATCCCCCCCCCCCCCCCCCCCCCCTTCCCCGTCCATGGCAGCCGGTCAGGCACCCGAGGAAGCCGATAAAGATTGTGTTTCATCTGTCAACGCCGTCCAGCGAGACATTCATAATCATTTGCGTCAACGAGCAACAGCCGGTTTGTCGAGTTGGTAGCACGCTCGCTACCACTCGTCGGGTGTACGCTTAAGTGTTGTCCAGAGCGGACCTTCTCGGTTGGATGGTTTCGATGGACAGACCCCAGAACGGACCGATAAAACGAATTTCTCCAATCGCTCGCTTCACTCCCGGTCTGGAGCTGGAGGCGGCGTTATCGATCGATCGATCGAACGGATCGACTGACATCGTTGGATCCTACGCTTCTAATCCCACTACGCTTCCCACTCGCATCCATTTTCCATGCCTTGAGGGACCCATTAAGATGTAACGATGCCACCGAATTTCCATACAGTTTGTATCGCCTTACCTTACCGCCAGTCTTGCTGAAGGTGGTGCATCTGTTGTCCGTGGAGTCGCAGATCGCGCTATCGATGGCCCGTCATTTGTACCGGGCAGACGCGGGAAAACTTGTCCAAATCGGAACACTCCTTCAAGAGGGGCCACCACGGACGGGACTCAATTTATGCAGCCCAAAATGAGGCTCCAAATGAACCAGCCACGGTGCCACTAACGGACTTCCGAGCGTCGTAGATTAACAAAATAAAGTCATTCACAGGTTCTCCAGCGTTCCCATCACGAGAATACGGCCCTAGATGGCGGAGCCCACCTTCCGATCGCACCTCCCAGGCCACTCGCCCACCGCGGAATTAGTGGTAGTAGCGACGTTAATATTTGCGACATTCGTGACATTCCTGTATTCCCCCGTGATTTGATTGGATGTGATTCGGTCCCATTCGGTTGGTCGGTCGGTCGGCCTGTGCCGGATCTCACCGGTCATCAGCCGTGGGGCCAAACGGCCATGTTCTTCCGGGGTCCACCGTGTCGCGCTAGCTGTTCCAGCCTGTTTATTAGCGCCTCCATCTATGTCACCCGGTGGCACAAAATAAGAATTATAAATTACGGCACGGCGCTTGCTGGTTTGCTCCGATTTTTCTTCCTCTTCTCTTCTACGTCGTGTCGTGAGTCGAAGTCGAATCCGCGGCGATCCGCGAGATTGTTGGAGATGGATTTAAGGGGGCTGTTACGTGGACAATATTTATGCACTGAAATCGAGGATTCCGAGTCGGTTTGGCGTTGGTGCGATTTTTGGTTTCTTCGGTCTGCGGTTCCATCCGCGATCGCCGTTAGCGTTTGGGTTCAGGTTGTTCAAACAATCATTAGACCGTGAACGACCGGACTGTGTCGTTGGGCCGATATTTATTGTCATTTGGCTGATGGCTCGGGAAAATGCAAAGCTAAACGGTGATTCTTTTAGTTCTTCCTTCACCACTGTTGTCGTTCTTTGGCTGAAGTTGGTGGAGATTCCTATTTTGTAACTCACCGCGTGATTCGGGTGATTCGGTGGCGAATGATTCCAAGGCACCTGCGATAGGCTGCATAATTGGTGAAGTGGAACGCTTGCGATTGTTGCCGCCAACCATTACCGTGATAGACAGTTATGCAGGTGCCGATTTCTCGAGCTCAGTTATCACAGCGGCCGTATTACAATCGTTACTGCATGCAGTGGTTCGCCCAATGGTATGAGGTGTTGAAATGAAATGTATTATACCGGGTACACAGATGTTGAATAAGTATTTTTTTGGGAAAGTAATATTGTTGGCAGAGGATAAACACCATTTGGTTTAAAGAACTGACCAGCATTACATACACATTTCCTTATCTTTAAAGGTATTTGTGGATACTGCTAATGTTTTGATTGAGTTTCGGGCCAGGTTATGCCTATTATCCCTAAGTATTCGATGCGACACCCCAAGCGACCATGAAAAACTAATTTTGTTGCATTCAAAATTCTGATCCGAATCCTCTAGTCCTCTGATCAGTGTTCTGGAGACACCACGGTAGAGTAGAGAGAGAGTATACGTTTTCCAACATTGGTGATTGTTGATCAGAGTTCTTATTAACCCTCATCGGTTCTTTGTATGGTCGGGCATACAATTTGGTTCGAAAACATCAAATTATTCAAAAACGGTTCGATGAAATGGTCTGAATTTCTACAAACTAGATTTATTTTGATCATAAAATAGAAATATATCACTTAAAAAACTTTAGGCATGTGTAGTATCGCCTGATCGCCGTGTTCGCAGTGAGAATCAACGTTTCTATAGTGAGAAGACCTTCTCACTGCCTGCTGGGTAATCCAATTTTGGCCAAAAATCCCACCGCTTAAAAAAAAAATGTCCACCACTCACTCCCAAAGTGCCGTGAAATAAAGAATAATTCTGGCCACAATTGACGCACCCATAGTGCCAAAAAAAGGGGCGTAACTAAAATGGCGGTTCGAAAATGGCGGATTTTGCCTTTTTTCCCTTTTTCCTTGTGCCTTTGCTCTCGCACGGCGATCTTGCACTCGGTCCCGGTCCGCGACCGTCCCGAACGCGACGGTGCCGTCATTCAACTGTCTCTCGGTGCCTCGGTCGGAACGCATGCGCGCGCGCTTGCATCTTGCATCGCCGGAACGGATCTCGATTTTCCCGGATCCCGGTCGTACTACACGTCGGTCGGAAAAACAGCGTACCGCTCCCTGGTGGCCTAGTGTTGTTGTGATTTTTGTCGGTTCGGTGAGAAAACAGGACTCCCGGTCAGGCCGGAGGCTTTATTCCGCGAAAACCGGACTGTGACTGTGGGCATCGATCCGGAAAGGAAATTCAAACCAAATCAACATCAAATCGGACCCGACTTCCGGCTCGTGTTGTTGGTGGAAAAATGGTGTGCTTGAAGTGATTTAATCGTAGGAGGCGTTGGGTGTGCAATCTCGTGGTGCGATTTGACCTCCTCTTCGATGTGCTTTCGAGAATGATTTGCGTCTGATCTCGTGTCCTCCCGGTGGACGAAAGCTGTGTAGTTAAAAGCAACATTCCCTGTGATGGTCAAAGTTGTGTAGAAGCGAAGCGAAATTGAAGCAGCGGCAGAAGAAGAAAAAGAAGAAGGAGGCAACACAAAAAGCAGGAAAAAACGGTGAAAAATCCTTAAAAATACGGTGCTCAAGGTGGCTCAAGGAGGTGGTTCGGAGACGTCTTCGTCGTCGTCGTTGTGCTGGTCACGAATTCGTGCTCCTAACGCTGTCGGTTGGGTGACGACGGCCAGTGCTTATCAGCGCCCCGGAACGGAAGTGGAAGTGGTTCGCGGTACGTTTGAACCGGATTACCCCGGTGCTCGGCTGGCACCAGAGTCTAGTGCCACCTGCCCCGGCGTTCCGATCGTTCCTCCTTCTGTTCCGGTAGGGGTGGGCTTGGGGAATACGCGCAACAAGGTGGCTACGGTGACGTTACATACGGCGGAACACGGGGTGGTAGCGGGTGTGAGGACCCCGCTCGGTCTAGTAGTACCGGTCAACAGCATCAACCAGCCAGCCACGATCTCTCATCACATGGGCGTCTGCACGGACGAGCGCCCTGTAATGCATTGGGTAAGTCCCGTCTGTAGACCATAGAGCCGCCGTCGGTAATAAAAAAAGTAACAAATCGCGCAACAGATCCGCAGCAAGCCGCGCCTTAGACCAAACACACCGCTCCGTAGACACCGCTGATAACCTCCAGCTGCCAGACGCCGTTTCCCCCGGGCGAGCACAAAAAGAAGCAGCCACGAGTCGGAAAGTCATAAAAAGTTATACCAGCCGGACCGTTTTGCTATTTGAAGTCGTTGATAATGTCGTTGCGACTGGACTGGGCGCATCGCTGAAAAGAAGACGTCGCATTTGGCGTTTTTTTTGGCAAAAACAAAAATCCTTCGCCATCCGGCGTCTCAATGTCATTCCATGGTTGGCGGTGCGGTCACTACGTTCGTTGTTAGGCCGCTAATCTGCAACCGCGATTATACCGCAGACTTCCCTCTGCTTTGACGAAAATTTAGATCCGGCATGCGATTGATGCGAAACCAAACAACCACCCGGTTGCATCTAGTGGCCAGGCTTTTACCCAGCAGCAAATAAGGACAACAGGACTTTAATCGATCTCTCCCGGCTGGGTGCTATGTTTTGAGATTGTACGCGTTCGTGTGCATCTTATCAGTGGACTTCAGTGGCGTTGAAGCGGAATATGTTACTGTCCCACCGCGCGGGTTTCGTGGATTTCGTTTTTTCGGTCAAAGAGGCCCGGTCCGTGACGGTTCTTCAGGTCGAAAAAAAAGAGAGAGAAAAAAGTGCCTCCTAGATTACGCCTATCAAATGTTTCGTGCGCGTGTTTGGCTTTTGATTTGGCGTGTCAAAGCAAGCAACGCGTGCGCGCCCGCACTGTTTCCGACCTAGGCAATCGGACCTAGGCCAAGACATGTCCGTCCGGAGGTCCATTATCCGTCCATAGCCTTTAGAAGCCACGGCCAATATTAGGATGTGCGGTCGTTTTGCGAAATGTTCCTACCCGTGGTTGCCGCAGGAAAGGTTATCGCTGGAGCCGGTGCAAACGAAATGAGGTGACGCGATGGCCCAACAACAACACCAGGGATTTGTTGTCCCTTCTTTTTTTTGTTTTGAACAAATCGTCCAAAAACTTCATCTCGCGCAGGGTGTGAAGTCAGCATTCCTGCACCTTTTGCACCGATCTTGCGCTAATTAGTGTGCTGGGTGGTGGTGGCCACCGTTGTTTAGCATCCACCCATTTGATAACATGACGCATGACGAGGAGCACGGTGTGATGTTGCGTAAAACTCTGCGCGTCAACCATTGACTTTCGCCTTTCGAAGGACCTCTTCCAGAAGGTTGCCTCCGTTGTGCGGCCATTGTGGCTAAGAATAGACACGCGCACACGCGGGCCCCTCTCTTAATCAAATGATCAAAGATCGTTCTTGCGCCCTTTCTATCCTCCTAGAGCCGTGACACTAGATGGCCTCTGGGCACTGATAGCGTGCCGTTCTTCCGCAAAAGGATTATTGATTTCGTGGCGTGCCGCTTCGCTAGAAACCGCTCCGTCATAAGCTGACCACCCAGCACGTGTAAACAGAAGCCACAAACAACTTGTCGCCGTAATCAATCGATTTCCGAAGCTTCCAATTTAATTTAGTGACTCATTAACCCGCGCGACATCATGTGTTAACCAACAACAACAACAAAATAAGTTCCTTCGGGAGATCAAGGAGTTCAGAGACCGCCAAGGGTGCGCTACGCAGTTTGTTTTGAGGCCACGCAAAGGTTATCCCCCTGGCAGTGAATTTGTTTCACTTCGATTCAAACAATTGCAATACTTTTCACATTCGCCCCACTGGAAACGGCCACAACCGGGGCATCTCCGGGCCGCAGAAAGGGCCAAAAAACGGTGTCACAACCCAGTTCTTGTGACACCGCCCGGCACCGTCGTCAGTTCGGCAAAGTTCTAGCACAAAGCAAACGCACCGCTAATTATCGGTGGAAAATCCACTGCCAAGTCATGTCACGACGATCTGGCCCGGTCTGGTGGAAATGGTTTGCTCGCGGTGTACGGATCATTGAAATCTGATGACTTTTCACGAGATTAGCCCGAGAGCGGGCGATGCGAACCCGAGAACCTGTGCTGCACAGCACAAGCTCGCATGAATGACGTGGGTTTTCCCAGGAAAATGCTCGATGGATAACGTAGACGGCGCGTGGCATACCGCGCAGAGACGATCGCGATCGTCTCCGGATCGTTTGGAGAAATGGCGCGCAGATGAAAATGTGCATAGCATGAGGGCACCCCGGTCGGTTGGTGTTGGATTTTGTTTGTTTATTTGTGGTTTCGCCATGGTGATGATCGCGGATTGGCTCCTAGCCGGCTGTCGGATTCCGTTCACGTCGCCTTTCAGGTTAATCCGATTTGTCATCGCGACTTTTCGACACCACAAAAACCCCCATTTTTGGAGCGCGCCAGGAGAAATACTTTATGATTGCGGTGTGTTTTGTTTGTGAGGATCGTGTATCGATCGATCGATCGTGGCCAAAGGGGATTGCGCAAATGGCGGCACTTTGACGACTTTGGCTCCGTTTGTACTTTGTGTGATCGTGCGCGATCCCAAGTGTGTGTAGTGGCTGTGGCCCCAGCAACATTTTCCCACCAGATTCCCCTTTTCCCAGTGGCCTAGTGGCCACAGAGAGAGAGAGAGAGAGGTGCAGGAGATCGCACAACTTAGAAAAATGGAAGTTGCAGCAACAAATGTGCATTTAGAGTTTGTGTGCGCGAGTTTCGCACCCTGGCACGCCACTTGGAAAATGAAAAAAGCCCATAAACGATGATAAGCGACGACGCGCCGTCCTTCCGCCTTCTCCCATACAGTGCGCCCCGCACAGCAAGCACTTTTGCTTGCCTGGTTGCCTCCTGAACCCCACTTTTGGACACAAATGGACGTTGCGATGCGATCCCCACTGATGTGGCCACAATTGGCAGCCGATTGCACGTCGCGGTTGATCGTGATGGTGGCGTTTGATTGATCGATCGTTTGCGATTTGGACCGGCGAGTCGTGGTTGTGACCAAATGTGAAATGTGAGCAGCCAGCCTGTGATACTGTCGGCCAGCCTTAGCACGACTGGTTTGCAAAAGTAGGACAGAGGCCGTCAAAGGTGGTCAACGTGCGAGGAAGCTCAAGCACTCATCACGGCTACAGGGGTCCCTTAGATCAGGGCTCCTTGTGCTATGAGAAATGAAATTGCTCAGATCCTTAATCGTTGTTTCGACGCGATTCGAGCGATGGCCAGATGGCCGGCCAGTGGATTGCATAAGCGATACCCTGGGAATGAACCATACCCGGGGGGGTCGTGATCGTGATCGCCTTGATCGCCACGCAAGAGGTTATCGCGCGCTCGCCCTAGCGAAAACTCTATCGATCCGTTATCGTAGCGTTCGCGATTCCACAGACCCACAGACGATGTTCAAATTAGTGATCAACTCCGGGAGCAATGGAGTATCGTGCATTGTTGTGCATGACAGTGGCTGCTACTGCTGGTGGTGGTGGTCGACCTCGAACGCATCCCTCGTATCAATGTGCACGACAAACGTCAGCTTCATGCTCCGGCATCAGCGACATGTTTTCCACCGCAATCCACTCCCGATCGCGGCTCTCCCTCTTCCTGGCTAGTCGGCGCCAGGCTTTCCAGATGCGTTGGGAATGCGAACAAATTCAAAGAAGAGATCACCGCGTGTTGTCGCCAACGTCCGTCGTCGTCCGTCGCCGGCATCAGACACCAACCAACGGGAACGCGCTCGCTGTCGTCGTCACATCGATAAGCAGTGGAATGGGTCCCGGAGAGCCATTTCAAGTGTCTGTCATACATCGTCGTCGCATGATACTACAACGTGTCTGTGTCGGTGCTTGTGTGGATGACAGTAACGAGAAATGTGAATTGTGATTTATAAGTGCACGCCAAGATTTATTACAATATTTTCTCGTCGCTCGCGATGTTTGAGCTCCGATCCTGTTCGTTTGGGCGCCACCGGTTCTGGAGTTTCGATGATCGAGTGTTTTTATGCTTTTTTTTGGGGATGGGGGGCGGCCATTTGATGGCAGCCATTCATAATGCACAAGTACAAGAGAACCGATCTCGAATTAATGAATTTTGTTGTTCCTTCATTCATCGTTGATGATTTATTTTATTTTATGTCGTAAAATTGGTTGCTCATATAGGAACTTGGAGGGCGGATATGAGATTCTTGCGGCAGACTTATTGTGATCGAATAAACTATGCCTGCTTTTGAAGTTATAATATTTATCATAGGATCATTGTGTGTACAATGCTGTCTTTTATGTTGCGGAGCTAGAATGTCGCGATTTTTAATCGATCTAATAGCTCCAGGGCGTCATCTTTACACTTTTCGCCTTTAACTGAGTTATTTGTTGTCCTAACAGTATACGGCAACTTTTGTACTCAAGTTGAAAGGATACAGTACTGGAATACGAGAGCAAATTGGGCTACATAGAACATAATTAGCTTTCAGAACAGATCGGATATAGCTTCAATACTTGTTGGGTCACTTAACTCGTTGGTAAACTTACAGATAATACCTATCATTAATAGTGCATGGTTAATGGATTGTCTATTAATGTTAGGTGAAATTTAGTTTTCAGTCCAATATTACGTCCAGGGCCGTCTTTACCGTCTTGGGGCCCCGGGGCACATTATGATAAAAGGGGCCCTTAATTTTTTTAACTACGTTAGAGCGATCTTTTCGAGTAGTTCGAGGTTTTTAAGCACACCAAAAACCTCCTTCAAACGGAGATTCAACCACTTAGATATTCACTTGCGACATTTTTTTAAAGCTATGCTGGACGTTTAACGTCCCATTGAGCATCTAGTGAGATGCCCTCAGCATCGTACTTCCCTTGCCTGGTTGTCCTGTGCTATTGCCCTTCCCTTCGCCACTCTTCAAATTATTTCATAAGCGCATGACTGATGAACATATCTTCTTAATTCTATGTTTAGTTTCTTATTGGCGAACATATTATGCAATCGATTTTTAGATACTTTTATTTCCCTATTATTTTATAATCACTTAGTGCCTGGTTTGAACTGTAAGTAGCATGCATCTAAATTGCAGTCGGCATTTCTAACATGCCAAAACAAATTCGTGTTGCTTTATCTCGTCCTGATGGAACAGAATACCTCTTCTGTTGACCAGCTCTAATAATTTTTCAATTAATCGTTAGCTTCAAATGACACAGATTCTAAGAGTCATCATCTTAATTTAGTATTTGACTGTACGAAAACAGCTCATCTAAATTATTATAATACCTCCAAATACACTGTAGAACCTGCATAGCAGTCAAAACAGGTTTGGCCACCATTTAAGCTAGTTCAACACGCTATGAGCTTGATCGTTTTGCACAATATGGTAGTATGTAACTTCTTTCTCAACACCAATCACTATAAGTTTCGGTAATGGTTCTATTAATGGCTTTGTTAATACGAGTTATTTCTTCGATTCGATTAATTTTTTGGGTTTTAAAACTCTACTTGACCTTATTCATGTTGTACAGGATATTTTCACCTTTACAATTAATCAGATTTTATGGTCAAGTAATTGACCGGGAGAAGAGCTGCTAATAGTTTCTAACACCTTTTATTTTTATTCAAGTACAGGGTTACTGATAGGACCCGTTCAAATCACCTTAACTTTTTTGTGTTAAAACTCTTTTTTAAATAATTTCAAAGACAAAATTGTCTTAAAATTCTCGTAAGAGCCTTCAGTCAATTAAACACGATCGTTTTGAGAGATTAAGGACTGCTCAATAGGGATTTTTTTTACATCACAGAACACAATGTTCAGAAATTCGCCACATTCGTGCATCATGTAACTCCCTTTTGGACCGTTTGAAGCCTATAGTCAAGGCAAAGGGTTACCATATCGACCTGAAGTAAACGGATTCTGACAACAATTTTGTCTTTGAAATCAATAAAAACCATTTCAACACAAAAAAGATGTGGTGTTTTGAATAGGTAACAAGTCATATTAGTGCCCCGGTAAAATCCAAACACGCAGGGATTCGGGGGCCCCAATGGCAAGTGTGGAATTGGCAAGTGAATACGGATATGAGATGGTCCTATTAGGCCCAGAGTATGTGACTATATAACAATTATCTACAACAACACAGAGGTCATTTAATATTCACCAGTTACAGAAGTTATCAAATATTTTTTTGCACAGTTACGCAGACGGACGAGCATATCACTGAGACTAAGTCATTAATGTAAAGAGAGAATAAGAACGAACCCAGTTCTGAAAGTAAGGCCTTTTAAGTTGACACAATATTACCGTCAAAGTTGATTTAAAGTCGCAATATCTCTAGATAAATAGTTGTTGGTAATACGGAGTAAATGGCATTATGTAGTTCCAAGATCAGGCGCGATGTGTTCAGCGAATGTCACCAATCCTCAAACGATCGCTGGAGTGAACCACCTGCACCTTGATGCTGCTAGCATCACTCCGCTAGCAGTCGAAGGAATATGGCAGGAAGGGGAATGAATAATCACCAACGGATACCCCTTATTTCATTTGAACCGGCCGGGAGAACCGGGCGAACCACGAGGAATCACGAGGTTTGCACATTCTCGGTGTGTCGGTGAAATGAGGCAAAACGGGCTAATGCGCGGGAGTCGTCCCAACCGAGCATGACCGGGGTGCACCAACGGTGAGGAGGAAGCAGACAGTTAGACAAATATTTGTGAAGTGTCATTTAATTATTTATATAAATATGGAATCCTTAGCGAGCGAGCGAGCGGACCTGGGTGCGGCGTGGCGCGGCGCGGTCATTATTCTTCCGCCTCACTCGGGAACGAGCTCGCTGGTTTCCGGTGCACTGGAAGCCGTGATTGTAGGGAGGGAGCTCCTCTTGTAGCCCAGGTTCTACAAATAGTAACCGAAATAAAACCTGAACTGGATGGACCATTTTTCATGCCGGTAAGGTGGAACCATGGCGCTGGAACAGATGTTTTGTGTCGCATCCGTGAGTCCGGATTGCAGGCAGGAAGGAACATTCCAGCAGCGCAGAAGGTTGACACATTGCGGATGGCGTTTGATTGGAGTGCCGCCAACATCCGTTTGATACATCAAGACCAACGGGGCACGATATGACAATAAAGGCAGCTGAAATGGCTGGGCCACGGGTTTTTGGCGCACTAATTTGGTGCTTGTCAATCGGTATTTTACTCACTATGCTTTAGGTGGAAGAAGGGAAATTTAATGCCAGCTGTCTCTGCTGTCAATAATTAGCGAATGGAGCATGAGATGATGGATCACTGGAACTTTACTGGACGTTGCGTGCTGATAGAATCTGATCAGAAACTGCCGCTAGGAATGTTTGTTCAAACATAACACCACGACGCATAACACCGTGACTAGAATTGCTTAGAACATGCCGCCCAAATCGTATCAAAAAGGACATAAATCAGGTCGAGCGCAGAGCACGGAGGTAACGCGGCCGGGGCTTATCATCCGGTCCTCGGGGCCATGCGTGTGTGGAACGCGCCTTTACGCCATCGTGGCTCACTGTTTGAGCGTTGCCGCCACATGATAAGAACCGTCGAACTCGTGTCCGGCAATCAAATGGCAAAAGCAATGGCTGGTTGCCGCAGGTCAAGACTTCTTCCATGATGTCACCGGGCGAGGCGATGGATGGACGATTTTAATTATAGAGTTTTGCATGGAATGCACCATTCTCATTAGGCAACGTGTCCGGGACCATAAACACACCCGAGCCCCGATTGTTGATACCAACACCCTAGGGGCGTTCAAGCGACAGCTGATCAGGCGGCCAAGCTTCTGATCATTCACACACGCGCGGCCATGCACGCGTTGCGTCACAGGATGACGCAGGACGCGGGATGAAGGAAGAGGTGAAGACGGGCCATCTTGGGATTCTCGTGTGCGATAGCAGTACACACGCGCGCACGCTCCGGTCTAGAGGTCGCGATCCTCTGCATAACAGCAGCAGCAGCAGCAGCAGCAGCAATGCACATTATTCCTGATGCTGGTTCTCGATGGACGTTCTGTTTCGGTGATAGGATTGCCTAGCTAGTGGCTTAATCTGCTTTTTGTTGCGGTGGTCCTTTGCCCAAAAAGATTAACTCACTAAACCGACGTAGTTCGAAGGCAAAAACTCATCTTCTTTCGAGGGTTTGGTGGCATAAATCTTGGAGTAGTGATAATGGTATCACGGCGGGGTGGTTTTTGGAGTTTGTTTTTGAAAATGTCCGTTTGAAATGAGGACACTTTGAGACTTCTTCTAACTGGTGGCTGGTGTGATTATGAGACACAATTCTCGACGTATCCCCAATACGTTCTGATTGTACAGGAGAAATTTTGGTGGACAAAAATGGAATCCAATCAACCTATAGAAAACTATCAGAATTGCTTTCCTCAAGTATTTATAAGCTTGTTTGGGGAATTGATATTCTGTCAATTGCAGTCTTCTTCTCTGTCTTAAGAACTTTGAATTATGAGATGCAGCTCAAGAAGGCTGATAAATAAGATAGTTGGGCTGATGAACTGCTGCTTTTTGTTTTTGGTAGCAAATCATTGAGTATTTCATTGAGTAGTGAGTAGCTTTACACATTTCGTGAGGTGAAAACTTATAATGCTGCGTTACGTATCTAGATAAGCTATAGTTTACGCCCCGAAATCGTTCAATGACATAAATATATGACTGTTTTTTTTACAAAAATAACAGTACAAACAGAAAAAGTTATTCAACACGTATTAAATGAGATGGTAGGAACGATATTTCTCAGGCTTCTTTAGAATTTATAACTTTCAAATTAATTGTTACAAATAAAAAGAACAGGTTAATAAGGTACATTTTATGGACTATTATGCACTTTAGAAGCATTTATAAAATTAAGCAGAAAAACTCCAACTTGGCCTTTGACCAATAAAACGCTTTATCTGGTATGATAGTGATAAAACATGGTAGTTTAGCTCATTTCTTTCCCCCCCGTTTAGAGTTTGAGGTTAGCATCTTAAGATGTCGATGGGGATTTATAAAAAAAAAATTTTTCAAGTATGTTTCAATTAGTTCAAAGTTCAACAGAACCTCGTATTTCTTGGCGATAAAGCTATCAAATGGATCTCAATCAATGAGTGAATTAAATGAAATAATTGAAAGCATTCGATGGAATAGTGAGAAAAAAAGTTTATTTCAATATTTTGAGGCTTAGATTTCCCAGAAACTGTACACGAGTGGAAAATTAGATTCTTATTCGCATTCCAGTAAGCTACTGATTGAAATAACACATTCATTTCAGTGTTGCAATGTCGAATACAAAACTATCTTTTTGGCAAAGCTACCATATTCCTCAACCACAATTTAATCAAAATCCTGCTCAATTTTGACAAATATATTTCATTAGCTTAAAATCACAAAAGTAAACTATTCTGCTATGGAATTGTAACTAATTACAATTTTTGTTTTCCATTTTTCTCGCAATTTTTTGCTCATAGTCAGCATAATTGCAGCAGCCGGTTTCGTCCAATCTCTACCATATACCGTTGTGAGATTAAAGAACAGGAAGACTTTTAAACAAGTCAAAAGAATAAGACTTGCAGCCCGTTGTATTTGGGTTCGTAATTTTGGGCAAGTTCCATCTTCTATACACGCTCGTGATCGTAATGGAAATTTGGGAAACCTTCAATGGAAGATAAGATTTCACAAAGCCGTACCAGACCACCCCATTGGCCTGTCTTCCATTGCTCAACATACGAGGAATCACCAGCCTCGTATCTCGAGAAGCAAAAAAAAAGGGAACACTGCAAATATATGGAAATATTAATCGATGCTAATGCATTGCCACGCACTGGCCACAGTGCGCACTCGGTGGAGCATGAAATTTTT
>NC_064877.1:53865646-53893146 GCF_943734665.1 Anopheles aquasalis
GCCCGGACACATCGGGCCGTGTTTCTGGTAGGAAGAAGCTGACAACCGTAACGGCTTCTCACGATCATTCGCGCGCGCCATCGTCTGGCGGAGAATTTGGCCGAATATATCTAGCAATAGTTCTAGGGGGGGGGGGGGGGGGGGGGGGGGGGGGGGGGGGGGGTCCGCGCGCTGGTTGCGCCTGGTTTCGCTTCGAAAACCATCGTGCGCGATCGTGATCCCACCGGCACCAGAGCATCGCGTCGTCTTTGCGCTCTTTTGTTTTCCTTGGCAGCAGCAAGCACGTAAAACGGACGGATGGACGGCAGCGTATCATCCGCATGTCTGAAATGCCACGAACGAACGGGCGGGCTCGGTTTCTCGCTTACAGAATCGTTGTAGTCATTCGTTTCGATCGCGTAAGTGAAACCCGGGGAACCGTGGAACGGTGGAACTGTGGAACTGTGTGCTCTGCCAGTCCAGAGCCGATGATCTCCCCCAGTGCTGTGGGGTAATCTTGTGGCCGCTGGTGGTATTCGCTGCTTGCTTCGGTGCTGCGGTGCTAAGCGTATTCGTATTTAAGTAGCTGTCGAACACGTGTTTTGCATTGCTCCGAATGGAAGCAATATGGTCGATCATAAATATTAATTGATCGATATTTCACATCTTTTCTTTGTTGTTGTGCTGTTCTCTCTCTCTCTCTCTCTGTTCTCGAGTTCTCGGGCGAAAGGTGATAGTGTGGTTAATGATGATTTTGTTCGCGATCGCCTTTTTTTTCTCTCTCTCTCTCTTACGCGATCGAGTGCGTTTGCTGCTCATGCTTATTGCTGGTGCTGCATATTCACTTTGATAATTCTGGTATTTTCTTTTCCGTGTTTTTTCTTTACTTCCTGTGGTGTTTTTCGTGTCGCTTAACACTCGCGAATGCCAGTGCCGCAGCTTGATACACGGCGATAACGCGGTGATGCGGTGTATGATTGTACCAAAGGGAGAGGCAACGTTGTGGAGTCAAACTACAATGTAGGGGCAGCGTTAAACAAAAGGACAAGATATGCAAACAGAATACAGCACGCAAAAAAAAAAAAGAACAACATGCTGCTACACATATGAAAGTTTCCCTTTGGGGGGGAAGAATGTAAAATGCTAATGCCGGCAAACGGGTTGAACATTGGCGAAAAAAAATGAGGAATGATAAATTGCTTCTGTAATAAGTAGCGAACCGCACACACACCAGGTCACACGAATGATATGACCGGTACGAGATACGGGAGCATCATTGGCGTTCACGCTCGCTCGCTCGCTCGCTCAAACCTAGAGAATCAGATAGCCCCGACCCGAACGGAGCCAACGAGCATAAGAATAGAGAAGGAAAAAATAAATATTTAACAACTAAATATTTGCACACTTTCCACGCTCCTGCCCTGGCTGATCTGACAGTTTACATCTTAATGTGTAAGACACGTCGGCTCGCATTAGCTCGTTCGCTCGCCGGTACCTAGAAGGTGTTGTTGCACCGATCGATCGCTCGGAGGCGAGTAGATCTAGGAAAAGGTCCAGAGACACTTGCCTCTGTGTTTGCAGCGTTCTAACATCAGATGATTAGCGATCAAGAGGAGAAAAGTGAAAGGCCAAGGGTCAGACACCGTCATTTTGTGTTATAATTTATGACACCACAAAGTAGGATCGCGATCGCAGCCCGGAGACACGGCCACGAGATCAGTACTTACTCGTTGGTATCGTTTGTTGATCTATGCGAGGCAGACAGGCACCATGAATTGTCCTTTTTTCCTCTGGACCACGGGTCGGCAAGGTCCTTGTTTGCCTCGGAGCACGATCGCTTCACGCTTGAATCACTCCAGAAGTGGTTGTTGTTGTTGTTGGGTGCGACCGACGCACCTGTCCGTCCTGCCGTTTTGTCTACGAAGGTCCACTGGGTTGCACCGGTCGCACCCACTAGCCCGCCCTCGCTCTGCCTTCTTATAGTGATAATTTATGTTTCATTTAACAAAATAGGGGGAAAATATAATGGCGCCCTAGATTGTCCTTTTCCTGTTCCGGACTGGGCCTGGGACCAAACTGGGCAGCACGGGGTACGATTGAGACCTCAGACCCCGGAAGGGGACGTCCACGCAACCGGTGGAAGATCAGCAGGATAAGCACGGAAAAGGATCAACCAGCGCGCCGTTGGGTGCCTTCTTCCTCTCTCTGTCTCTCTTCGCTGCATCCGGAATTTCCAACCTTGTAATTTCTAATCTTAATGGTCCTCTGAACACAAGGTGATAATGCCTTCGAATGATTTAGATCATTCCGCCCGCTGTTCAGCCGTCGTCGATCGATGGCCAAAAAAGGTCTCTGCGGGGCCTCTGCACCAGCGGCCCTTCTGGTATTAATAAAACATGGACCATGAAATGCGTGCGTTATTTACGTGGTACCGCGCACTGCGTGGTCCTCCGCTCCGATGATGCTCCGTTCCCACCAACTCCCCATCAGGTGGTGGATCATCAAATCGGTTGATTTAGGAGGATGCGCCAACGCACGCCCGAAACGGATCGGCGAACGGCTTGACGGGGCTGGCGCCAACAGTGGATTTTACGATCGTGCACGATCGGTCGATCCCCAGACCAACCCGATTTCGGGCGGCCGTTTTACGAAGCGATCGTATTTAAATGAGATCAACGATTTTTATATCCTTACCGTACCGGGTTTTAGGAATAAGTTTGTATGTTTTTTTCTCTTAGCACTGATGAGACTGACTGAGTGATTTAATTTCGTTTTTATTTTTTGTCTCCAAATCAATCAACGGGATCAACGGGAGAAGCCTACAAAACAAGCATCGGCGCTGCAATCTGCTTTTTTGGTGGAAAATTTATGCACCGACCGCACGATCGATCGCGTGATCATTACACCATCGGTTCGATCGGTGCATTCTCAGCATCGTAAGCAATCGGACATGTGACAGTAAAGTCGTAACATCCGTGCCAGCCTGCCACCAGATAATCGAGTGTGTTTTTTTTACGATCGTGTTACTTTCTTTCCACTGATGTGGTTTGATGTGATGTTTGACGTTCCAGTAGGCTAGTCCCGGTGGCGATCAGGCGACGTAAACAACTCTGCTCCACTGCACTGCACTGGACTGGCCACTGTGCGGCCCGGGGGATAACCTTCGAGGGCAGACTAATTTGTACCGTTGCCAGTAATAAATCAGCTTCCACGCGTTGTTATCAGCGTGGTTGTTACAGCGTGGCTTGAAGGGTTTCCCTTGCCATGTAATAAGCTCGCTGGCGTTCAATTGAACTCCATCCAGGTCCCAGATACTTGGGCAAAGTCTTGGGTTGGGCTGAGTTCAGATGGATGTTTGATTTCCAGAATGTCAGTTTTTCCATTTACCACGTGGCATACTTGGATGTACGCATTTTTGACATCTGTCAAAAATGCCACGTGTCTTCTTCGAACTAATGGAAGCCAGCGTACCTCACGCATGTAAATAAGGTAATATCATTGCCCCAGATCCGAGAATCCGGAACATGCAGAATACCAGATGGAAATGGACTCTCTTCTCCGCCCCCAAAAAACCCTTACCTTGCTGAGTTATTCTAATTTGTAAATTAAAATATCTTTCAACACCCAAAAAACCACATAACCTCAATTTCCTAATGCAAAGAGTTTTCTCTTCACTCTCTCTCTTGGTGTTGGAGTTTTGGGTTGGAAAATTTGTCCAGCATTTCCATAGACCCCATCGCCACTCCAAGGGGGTCCAAGGCTAGGCAGTAAGTAACGCCATTCCGGTGCAAATTGGAAACAAATGGATTTCGGTGGCGGCCATTCATCATACCATCGTTTCGAAGGTGTCTCCGGCCGCCCTGCCCACTCCCTTCCAAGTCCTCCGTCCGCGGGTACCTTACGTCCACCGTGTTACGCGTCGTCGTCGTCGTCATCCTTTCGAAACGACGCGATACCGTGGCCGTGGCGTTGGGGGCAGGCACGATTAAGTGATTTTCTGGCGCACTGAACTGTGGCAAACTATTTCTCCACACCCATTAGACGCCCTTCCACCCGCCACCTCACTCCCACCACCCCTTCTCGAGGTTTTTTTTTGTCGGTGGGTGTTTGGTGCTGCTGGAGGAGGTTAACCGGGGCCGGGGGGACGATCTTTTATTAATTCAGCTCCACTGATCATTACCGTAGAGACTTCACAAGACCACTATCTGGGCCTCCATCCTAGACCTTCGTCTAGTCTATCACGGCAAGCAAACAGTCTACGACTGGGGGGAAAATCAACCGCTGGCCTGTCTCATTTTCCTCCCAAAAACTGCCCGATTCTCGACTACAGACGCAGACCAAACGGAAGCAATGATTTAACGATGTCGGCGATGTTGGTCCGGATGTTCAGGGGCCCCACTGGACACGATCATTATGTCACGTTCCGTGTCGTTTTGGATCGTTTTCGGAGACAGGCGGACCGACGGACCGAGAGAAACACAAGCCAGAAGATGGACACGCGCTGATTGTATGTGTATGTGGGTTTTTTTTTCGGTGTAAAACAGCTGCTGGTGCTTGTTGGTGCGCAGATTGAATTGATAATCGGTTTCGGCCACAATCTAGCCACGCGAATCTAGGCGATTACGATCACGGTACTGTGGCGGTGGTTTCAATTTTGGGACTGCTTTTCGATGGCACCGCCTGCGAGTGTCTCTATCGTTTGGATAAAACACCAAGATCCCTGGGCCAAGATCTCTAGCCCTGGGCTCTGCACGCACGCTTTTGCTACGATTTGAAATGAAGACTATTACTATTAATGTTAAACATGCTGGCGTGAATGTTTTTTTTGTTTGTTAAAGCAGTAGCAAAGCACTACCGCGTCAACAGTAGCCGGACAATGCCAAAGTTTAGACCCCTGGATGATGATGACGAGAAAAGTGATATCGGCACCATTCCCAGCAGCACTCGCGGGCCCGTTCCAGTAGTTGCTGTTGGATTAACAGTTCACGGAACGGAGTCTACCGCGTTCCGCGTTTCCTTCCGGGGTTTCTTTTCATAAATAACACAGGCATCTGCTGCCTTCTGCTCCAGAGTGGCGCAGTTTCGCGAGATCTTCATGCCGAATGCTTCCACGGTCTCTCTGAATGGAACACCACGAGTCTCATGAATCTCTTCTTCGAGCGTCTCCCGTGCCCTCGTGATCGCGTTATTGATGGAAATGTATGTAGCATTTGGTAATGATCGTTAGCTATTTCCCCGAAGAAGAAAACAAAACCTGAACTTGACCTGAAACAAGCAAAGGAATTCCTCTTTCCGGGGTCGATCGCAGTGGATCACAATTTTTTTCGGAGTCACAGCGCATCCCGATGCCGATCGCAAAGGGATTCGGATTCTTTAATTACCCGAAAAACGCTGCTACTCGATAGAGCAATTGGCCCTCCCGGTGCCCCCGGGAAAGGTAATTAAGAATGTTACTTTATCATCATCTCACGGACCGTTCAGAATGTATCTTCTAAAGCTTCCGTAATGAATTTATTACCGGCTTTGGCCGTAGCTCTTGCGGTCCTCTCGGTCCACGGTATTATTTATTTGCTGTTTTTTTTCCTAGCGCAACGCAAGAATTCGAATTGAATTTCGTCGTTTGATGCGCGCCCATTAACAGGCAACGGCGAGAGAACAGCTTCTGTTGCTTCGCCACCGGAACAACCGCCCGTTGTTGGTCTGGGGTGGTTCCTGCTTCCTGCTCGATCAACGGGCAGTGGCATCCGGAAATGGTAGCTGACTGGCTGGGGTTGGAATTACAATTTCAAATCGCACCTCTTTTCGAATAACAACAATAAAATAGGCATTAAAATTGATATTGCTTGCGCTTCCGCTGCACACAAACACGAGCACATAGTTGGGAAATAGGTTTTTCTTCCTTGAGGTTTTCCTTTTGGTTATTTTTTTTTCGGGGTGGGAATTTCTAATTCTACGACCGACAGGGGCCACGCTCCGAAGTGCATTTAATTGAGATTAGGAGCGCATTGTGGTTGCGATCGGTTGCTCATTAGGGGAAGGTTCCACCAACCAGCAGATAGGAGGATAGGGCGCCACCAATCAACATTGCTCACTGGCACTGGCACTGGCACAGGCCCAGGCGTCAACCCTGGTAGCGCGCCACGGGCTCAAAACGAGTCGTTAAGATCGAGTAAAACAAGCCATAAATACATAATTCAGCATCACCGCTAGCACTAGGCTCGCGATTGCATTTTAATGCACCAATTAGACATTCTTCGGCGGATTGAGAGGGAGTGGTGGAGTGCCGGTGATCGTCGGGAGAAAGGATCATCTTCCCGTGGTTAGTGGTCTTCCCCTGGCAGGCGCCCTTCTAGCGTCCCCAAGTTTTCCATAATTCATGGCATGGCGCGCACCTGACCGGCACTGGCCAACGCACAACCGATGACAAGACATCGCCGGGACATCCCTGAGCAAAGACAGACAACGGGGGACAGACAGACAGAGCTGCGTTCGAATGCGCTGGGGATGCGCATCGGTTGCCGGATTGACGACGCAGCCGACTGCAATAATGGATCCGGTTCGGTTGGGAGTCGAGGGAAGGGAAACCTGGACCGCGAGGGAACTGCAACTGCATCGCATCGGTGCAGCTCCACTCAGTGGCACTATCGATCGTGGCTCATCTTAACGACCTGGTATCGGTTTTCGGCTCCCGTGGTTTTTTTATGTCCTGCGACCATCCGTGTCCGGGGTGCGGCGCGTGGAAGGAGCACTGGCGCCGGAATCGTTATTACTTGCGAGGCAGATCTGTAAGACCTTCCTGGTGGATACCTGGCGTTCCAGCACCAAAAAAAAACACATAATCTTTCCGATCGCAGACCTACCGGATACGAGATGGTACCGCCCTGGAATTAGTACGAAAATTGTTAATTATCGGGAGCGCCTTTTTGTGTTTTAATTTACGTTACGCAGACAAAACAAAAAAAAAAACACGAAAACTTACGACCAGGACCAACCGAAAAGCCTCGGGGCCACTAGGGCTAATTAGGCAGATTTGTTGGTGGCCAGCAAGGATGGCGAATGGAGGGTTTCAATTTGGTGGAAGATCTTGTGGTTGGTGCGATTCATGTGTCGTACGTCCTACGTTATACGTAGGACAAACTTATAAATGCTATTCATGTTGTATATTATTGGGTAGTATGGTATTTGAGCTGCCTTATACTTGGTCATCTTAATTTAATTACTACTCGGTTGACAAGTTTACAGTTCCTGGATAAAGTTGTTCGGCCAATGCCTGAATAAAGAACCTAGTACAAGTTGACGATGTCTGGAGCACCTGGATAAAGGACTGCAAGTTAAAGCATGGAACAGTTAATATTTGGCCGCATAAAACAGGACACAGCTCAGGCTAGAAATAAGCTAAACACATGGAAAAGGTGTCATGTTGTAGGTATTTTATCTAGCTATCCATCAAAAATTGCGATAAAATTATTGGGTTACGTTGCGTATTAATTTACGCACTTTTGGTTTTATGCGATACATCATTCACTGCACAGTTGTGGAAGAAGTCTCATTGACCATTTTTCCCACCATTTGTACATTACAGCTGGATTTTTTATCATTTTACATCGTCCCTTAAGTTTTTATTCCATAATAGCTCAATACAATGGTATTGGACGATGCTGTGGGCAATTTGGTGAATTGGAAAATTTTGGTATGAAATCAATGCTGTTGTTTCGATACCAATTTATGATCTCTGTGCTATGAAGGCAGCTTGCCAAGTCGGGCCAGAACTTAACGGGACCTTGATGAGACTTAATAAAAGATAAAACGATCTTTTCCAGATATTCTTTTTTGTACTACCGTCCGTTCATGGACCCTCCCGTGATGAAAACTTTCGTTTTCAAAGCACAACTTCAGATCGCTAGTCAAATGAGCAGCTTACGGGCAATTTTATCTGCGTAAATGGACTAAAACCTTTCTTTAGTATTCCCTCTGCGATTGCTAAAGTCAAATTTGTCTGCTGGTTTTTGCCAAAATGATGTTTTACATGGGTTTTTACTCCAGTTAAATTGAGTTTTCATAGTGAGTGTGCAGATTTTTTTTTCACTTTTCGTGTTCCATCGGCGATAAGTTTTGAAGGTATCGTTCGATTTTGGCAATTTTTTTATCACTAAAAGAAAAGACTATGACCTTTAAAAAGACACCAACAGAGTAGCAAAAGCGACCACTAGGAGCGCTACAGTGAGTTAAAGAATGCGGCCAAATATTAAGTGTTCCAAGCTTTATACTGATTTCCATACCGCTTTTCAATGTGCCAATAACTTTGTGCTGAGTAGCAATCTTTCTTATAGGCGTACATGTTGATCTGAGTGGTATAGATGGTATCGTACTCATCCAATTGATCCCTTAGTGTTAAGATTTGTACCAGTTCTTAGAATTAATTTGCTAGCCCTTCAGGGATCCTTGTAGTTTATTCGAGACTGTTCTATTTACATTTCAGAATAACTTGACTAAAGCTATACTTATGTGCTCTTTGTTACTGTACGTCGCTGATCTATAATTATTTATACCAATTCGAGATTTCAAAAGTATTCTATCACTATTGTTCAGGTAACTGTTAGTTTCCTATGGTTAGTAAATAGTCTTTTATTTCCTTTTTTTTCGCATACCTCTTCATCCGCATGCACGATGGTGCTCTGAGTAATAACTTGTGAACGGAGTCAATACGAAGAGAAAGTTCGACCAGAATGCCAATATAAATCACAAAATGAGTTCACCCTGTCTAAGTAACTTACAGGACTATCTTTCGTTTTGATTCAAACTTCCATAAAGTCGGTTTCAATTACACGAAACTTTGTAAATGAAAACATCGCGATACGTTGAGGGAATGTTAAAAAAATGAAGTTCTCAAACTCGAACGAACATCATCGACCAATGACTTTGCATCGTACATCGACTGGCATCTGGAACGCACCAACGTACCTTATCGATGTGTTATCGACGGCATATCGCTTCCGTCCGGTGGTCCATTTCACTCGGCTGCATTTCACATGAACCAATTCGATCGCAAGACGATGCTTCATTACAGTCATTACAGCGATCCCCCGCCCCACCTTGTGCTCCTCATCATAATAATCATTACAATCATCCTCATCGTCGTCGCTGGCGTCGTCGCTTTACGAGCGGCAAGTGAACTGGCGAGGTCAATTGGCACATCATTTTCGCGCTCGCGCGCGCAATCCGTGGCGTGATTATGGCGTTCCCAGCGACGAGCTGGTGGGGCACCATCGTCGTGGCTTCGCCTTCGAAGACCCGTGGTACCACCGGGGAGGTCCGGAGGCCTTGTCCGGAGCGAACAACCATTGGACGCGTGCTATGATGTGATAATTAGGGTGACAAATTTGATTATATGTACACAGCGGATGGGATCCAACGATCCATGACCGACCACCGCCACCACCACCACCACTCGGACTTGTCCGCTGTCGAACTCACGCTCGATTGCACGCTCCGGCGCGATGGCGCTAGATTGTCCGGCGACAGATTGTTTGTTGCTGGCTAGCTGGCGAGCCTAGCTGACAGGCGTGTGGTCTAGGGGCACGAGACTTTGGAGCGTAATTAACGCTCCGTGGAGCTCCGGGAGCGTTTGTTTGTTATTAATATGATTATTTTCTGATTTCCGCGCCGAGATTAAAAGTGTCTCCCGGTCCCTGGCACGCAGTTCCGCTTGTTCCGCGATTCCGAGTGGTGTAACGGCGACGGCGCCACGAAGCCCCCTGCGGCGTGGCGAAGAAAGTACACCCAGTACTGCGGATTGCGAAGAACGTTTTGATTGCTGTGGCCGGTGGTGGTGAACCACGACGGCACGTCAAGTGCACCGGAGCATAGCTGCCCCGTGAGGAGTCCCTCTCCGTGTGCGGAGTAATTACGCGTTCCAGTGACATCGACCGGCCGCGCCGGGCCCATTCACGCCTGACCAATTCCGTGGAAATACCGTTGGAATGATAACAGTCGGTGATAGCCACGCGACGCGTTCGACACGCCGGCCAGCCGAAAGAATGGTCTCGACCGTGGTCACGCAGTCTTGGACTTGGAGAGACCCCGGAGCCGGCTCCTAAGCTGATAGCCTCTAAGTACCGGTCAAGAAGGTGCTGATGAAGAGTTGCCACCGAATTTGGTCCGTTTCGGATCGACCGAGATTACAGCTAATTTAGAGACCAATTAAGATTCGCCAGCGACATTCGGACGTTCGTCTGATAGAGAGGTGCTGCTCATGGTGGTCGGTGTGAACTCAACGCTTTTGACAACACCAATCTCTCGTCGGGGCCGGTGCCTATTCTCTCCACAAATTGGTTCCATCTAATGGGCCTGTCCGCGATTAGGATTAGTCCGCGGCTTTTTTTTTATGGGAATGGATCGTTTGTTGATGCTTTGAAAAGGGTGAATGGGAGAACCGTTTCGACAGATTTCGTCGGTATCGACGTACAGTTGCAGACACAGTTACGCCTTTCTTATCGAATAGCTCTGGAAATTCCGCATTTTTTCGGCGGGAGAAATATCCTCTTACGACGATGAAGAATTGTCCAGATTTGCGAAAAGGTGAATGGTACAGCCCCAGAGGGGCTCCATGCTCCAATAACCGGGGGGAGAAAGTCAGTCAACTCAGGCAGGTCTTATCAGGTGATGCTCTTCAGCCAGACCAACTGGTCGTTGTCTAACTTTGCCGTTGCGTTCCGTGCCAAACGATCGCTGTCCATCACTACTTCGTCAGCCTAGAACGCGCTCTGCTGACGAGTGACGGCTCGGTGCAACGAAACGTGAAGCTGAAATAAGTAGTCTTGAGTTCGAGGCATAAATTAACACTCTAATACGTTGCGTTTGTATCGCGCGCCTGTCTGTGGAGAAGATATGGCCAGATATGGCACTCTCTGGCGGTTCTGACGTACTAGAAGTTTGTTTTGCAAAATACCGATAGCGTAAGTGCAGTATATTTCGAGTAGAATTAACTGTTGCCATCTGGTTGATCTATGGATTTTTTTTTCTGGAGTACCTGTGATCATCTGTTTGGACCTTCGCCCAGTGACCATTGGGTCATAGCTCCATACACCTCAGTTACTTCGAGTCGGTCGCGGTCTGTCAGTCGGTGCGTTGGCAAAAGTGGCGTACAGGGAGCAATTATTTCATTAAACTTCATTTATTTGCTCGGGTAATTGTTCAATTACTAACCGACATTCCGAGCAAACAGTCGGGAGACTAGGGCGAAGCATCGTGGCTGACTGGCTGGCTGGCGGTGCGATCAAGCGCATCGGTGTAAGGTAGCGCGTACCGCGTGATGGTGACGCAAATTGCACCTTGCACAATGCGTCGCTTCCGTCGTTGGAGGTGCTCCTTCGTCCTTCGTACTCTAACCTGCACGCTACCTCCACTCGCACGATCACTGATCACCGTAAAGAGCCGCTCGGTGCGAGAGCGCGCCATTCCAATGTAATGCTGGATGGATCAATGATTAACACGACATTCAACGCCACATTGCTGCGGTAACGGTGAACTGTGGCACTTCGGGACTGTCGTCTTCCCGATCCACGATCCTCACTGATAGATGCGCTGCGTTAATTCCAAATTTACTTGAAAACTCTCCAGCACATAATGTTTTCTTCGTCTCTCTGTCTCTCTCAACGCCCCCGAAAAAAAAGACACCTCGTAGAAAGTAGACCAAGGGGACGAGAATCGTCTTGCGAAGTCTATTAACTTACTATTCGTGCAAGCAACCACCACCAAGGACGGGTGGACGGGGTTCGCCGGGAACATGTTCACCGCGCCGCGAAGGAACCGTAAACCTCGTTCCCTCACCGAATACAATGCAGTTTTTCGCTCGCGCGGAAGCGGACCACGCGCACACAAAACGTGTCAGCAACAGTTAGGACTAGAGATCGTGAATGAGTTGGTGAAATATTACCTTTGCTCCCCCTTGGGTTAGTGATGCTTTTAATGCTCCATTTTGCGGCCGCGAAATGGTGGTGTGCATGTTTTGGAAAATTCATTCATTCTGCCGAACAGTGCTGAGCCGAGGTCTCCCGCAGGTTCGTACGCATTCACACTCGACTGTTCTCATCGCTCACCGCACCACGCGACCGGCACACGAGATTTGAAATTCAAACACGGACTGCCCGGACTCCCGGCCGCGGCCGCGAATTATCATAAACGAAATCGGGCGCCAGAGCCCCAGAGAGCTGCTCGGAACTCGACTCCGGGCCACCGGAGACGAGTGAACAGTTTTACGAGTCTGGGCGCCCCGGTCCGGAGCATTTTATTATTGATTTTAAAGGCAGCATTTTGCAACCAACCAACCACTGGCCAGTTCGGTCCGGTCCGGTGTGCATTCTGTGGCCAGCTAGACCAACAATGAAGATGTAGATGAGCCTGGCGGAGTTGGCTGACTTTCCGGTTGACTGCCATTTGGGCGCGCGCGCGCGCTCGAGCTCAAGACGCAGTTTGGATTTATGCTAAATGCGGAGTCGGGGGAAGGTAGGAAGAGAAGCATATAATCCTGAGGCCCTGGGGAGTGCTGATGCCACGCAGTGCGTGCGTCCGTCCGTCTCTCGACTACGAATGTGAGCTTCGAGTCGAGTGTGAACCAAGCGCGGACGTAGGTTATGCTACGAGGTAACGGTGTTCCTTTCGGGCAGGGGCGAAAGAGCGGAAGTACTAAAGCCCGTTGGCCTCTCGCATCTCTTGTGGGCCCTTTACGCAGGCGACACTGACGCTGGACCGAGGTGTTCATATTTTATCGTCCCAAAAGACCCCCTTCTCAGGTAACTCGGTTCTTGGTGACGATCTGCCGTGGCCCGGCCTGGCGCACAGTCGTACAATCTTCGAACATGTGTCGCTACATGGCATATAAATAAAAGAGTTAGATAAATTTAATTTATCTTGATTTAAATATCATTTTCCCTTCGCGGAACCCGCGGTGCATGCTGCTGATGCCGAATGCCGAATGCTGCAGGTGTTGTCCGTTGCCTGTTGGACCTTGGTGACAGCGTTGAAGGCGTCGTGTGGCCGCTGTGTCGCACTTGTTCGTGTCGTCGTCGTCGTTGTCGTGTTCTCGTGGCACTGGCTCACCCGGGAACTCTTGTACGGACGGATGGAGCCATATGGATCATCCTCCAGAGCGTCAGAGATCCAACCCGGCCGGCGGGGCGGGAGGGGAGGAGATCGCGATATTTATTTTTTTATGATCTGCGCCCCATGTTCGGGTACGTTCGGGGGCCTTCTACCGCCGTCCGCCCGTGCCCTGGCGTTCTTTTTCCATCATCATAAATTATGGCAAATATTAATAAATAATACATTCGGATTCTCGCACCAGACCTCGAGTGAGGGTGCTTTGGGGGAAGGTTCGCAATGAAAGTGGATATTTTACCACATTTTTGCCCCGTTGGCGACAAAATGGTTTTGGAGGAGAATTTATGAGCCTCGGGTCGCCTCTCGGTCTCCTATGGCGAGGGGGTCCACGGTCGTGGTCCACGGTCCTGTTGTTGTTGCTGTTGTAGTTGGGGCTTGTAGTCGTTGTCGTTGTTGTTAAATTTGGATTTATTCCCTTTTGCGAGGGGGCTGAGGGGCCGGAGCCAGACCTCATAACAGATTACACGGCTATTAAACAGTCCGGCTCGTTCCGGGGTCCGTCCTTTCCGACCTTTGACGTGTTCGCGAGCGAGGAGTACTGCGAGGTGGAGTTTGGTTTTTAGGTCGAACGATCGTCGCAATATTTATTTACTTCAACTTGAAGTTGACGGCTTAATCAAACAAACTTTAATCTGGATACAAAGCTATGTGGGATAGCAATGATTGATTGCAGCAAGTACACTTTGATGGAATGGCAGATGGAGATCAGGGAAATCATATTGCGAATAGTGGGCCATGAGCTGCCAGGTTGCAAAAAGCTAGTGACTTTAACTGTCAGAATGTAGAAGGTATTTTTAGAAGATATCTGTGGAGTAGAATGTGTAGCACGTAAACTGTGGGAAGGTACATGGAAGTCAAATTGGTTCAAGAGAGAAGCGAGGTCTTCTCATTCATATCGAGTTTCAGAAAGAGATTGAATATATCCAGGCAGTAATGCGCATCTGCTGAAATACACAATTGTAAACCTCTTCAAATGAAGAATATTGTTGAGTTGATTAAAGAAAGACGGTGTTGAAAGTTTTGCAGTGCCATGCGTATGAATAATCCTTAAATGCTAGCTTGTTGTGGGAAGAAGAAACCCTAGATAATCATTAGATATCTTGCGAATACCTAGAGAAGCACCTAGAACAATAGTGCCCCAGCCATGGAAGTTATCTAAGTCTTGTTGTACTCCGCTGTCCTGCTTGGCATCATGTATTAAATAGAAGAGTATAGAGACTTGGGCTCAAAACCAGCCGATAAGTCCAAGGTTGCTGTCTCGAGGATCTTCGGAGGTTATCGCGAAATATTTGGATCCATCTAAATTCAACTCGATATGATAGCGTCTGCTGGTAAGATAAGAATGAATCCAACTTACAATGCAGTCAGAAAGACCTCAACTTCGCTAATCCTAATTCATGAAGTGCTGTGTCAAAAACAGGTGATAGATGATAAATGCATAAAGATCGTAAAGAAAGAGAACTTTGGAGAAAATTCTTGTTGAAGGTTAGTGAAAATGTGCCTTCATGAATTGACCAAGGGTTTGAGCAACAATTTCCAAGACATTCGCGCATGATCACCGTAGTATTTAACTGTTATTTAAAATCATATATTCTATAAGTGGTTGATGAAAATATGAACATTCACCATATGAAAGGTTCCATCTCTGAATAGCTTCTGCACTAAACGACTCTATCAGTCCGCTAACTAATCTATTGATTGACCCTCGGAACTAACGAGTCCATTTCCGTCCAACCCCTGCGTCGGTGCGCTCGATTGTAAATTGAGTGAGCGAGTTTCGGTCCAGACCACAGACGTGTGACCCCGTTTTCGCACCTCCCGCCCCACCCCTCAAAAGACCGATTAGTGTGCGTCTTACGCGACGGATAAGCAAATGGTTGCGGTGTGCGTAGTGGACTAGAAAATGGTTTCATTATGCCCGTCAGAAGAGGAGTGCTGACGGCACCGGAGTGTCGATTCGCGCGCCGCCGCAAATAATGGTGTGATTTGCTAATCATCCGACATTAGCCAGCGGAGCGGCGTCGATTACGCCGGTGAAATCGTCACCCAGACCGGCCAGCCAGGGCTTAGGCTTCGGTTGAGTGCGGTCACAACATTGCGGCTTACCCTGGTCGACGCTCGATGGACGCTACTTTGCATTAATGGGCAATTCACTAATTATCGAGGGGCCGGACCGGCGGTGGGCTCGATTGATGGATTGGCCAGGTGAGCGGGTCCTCATCACAAAGTCAGATAGGTCACGCGTGCGTGAAATGAGCTTAAAAGGTTTTTGTTTTCCATCTTCTCAAAGCTCAACCTCGGCGCTTTTGAGATCGGACTGGATCGCGAGCGCATGCGCATCGCTTTTTGGGGGGCTTGGCCATTATGAGAGGCCTTCCACTCCCAGTTCCCACGACCAAGACCTCCACACAAACGGACAAATGCGATGGACCGGCTACCATCGGCGGTTTATCCGGTAAGGTCTTCATCAAGGCATCAGGTATCATCATCTGATCTCCGGTATCCGCATCCCGTCCCATCGACCACATAACAAATAATCGTAATAATCATAATCAACCGTCTCATCACCGTCATCATCGTGATCATTACACATCGCGATGATCGTGGTGTGCCCGGGGGATCGCACGACCCTCCCTGGCTGCTGGCGTCAGCATCTGGCGCATAATTCTCGATGATAATTCGAGCCTCGTTGCGATTGATTTCGATGCGTGCGTCCGATAAAGGGTACGGGAAATGGATGTCCCATTCCTTCGGGAGGGGAGATTTTTTTCCCTCTCTGAGTTCCTTCTGGCGACGCCACGGGGTGGCTTGCTCTGATCGTCGCTTCGCTTTCGGAGGATTCCTTGGATGATCAAGCGATGATCAGCGGTACACGTGGCCGGGTGGGTCTGCTATTAGAAGGGCAACAGCAACAGCAGCACCAGGCAATAGAAGGAGTCGATGCCGTGCCATAAATTCAACGGTTTTTTTTTCTTCTTCTGCCTCGATGTTCCTCGATCCACCGGACCAGGATGCCCCAACGTGCGTGCACACCATCCGGAGTGACCGATTTTATGGTCTCTCGTGAAAGTGCCATAAAAGTGCAATCGCCATGCGCCATGGCAAGAGGACCCACTTCCACTTCCCGGTGCATTGGATTGCAATCGAGCGAGCTGCGAGCGAACTGCGGTTTGGCCAGGTTCGCTCTGCGTCTCCGGTAGGTTTCATCTTGCATTTATGATGTTTGCTGTTCGGTTTCGGAGGTCTCTCCATGCGTGTGCATTGCGGAGGAGCAGCAGGAGGAAATGCGGACGTCCAATAAATGTATCTTCGCATCGTGGTCTCTCCGTTGTTGAATCATGCGGGAGTTATAAAGCGATGCAGCGAGCGTACGGGGCCCCCAGGGCGATTGTATTATTAATTCCCGACGGCCGCTCGTTCGTATCTCAATTGTTGCTCGCTGCTCAACTCATATCAGCTGTACGGCGTGCTGAGTGTGTTGAGCCATTTCCGGCCAGATACCGGTGGAGTTTCTTTTGAAATTGAAATCATCCGTCCAGCAAGTACGTCCTTGAGGAGTGTTAGGTGACCTCAAAGTCTTCTCGAAGTCACTCTGCCAACAACAAGCAGGTGGATCTGCAACCAAAGTTCCAGAGGATCGAGTGCACTGTAACTCAATCCTACTCTTGACAGCTCAAGGATTCAAATGAATACACTTCTCAGGTCTCAAAGGCAACGCAAGCCTGGCACCTACGACAGATGAGCATACATGGTCTGTCGCAAAGTAAACAGGACTTTTTGCTTAGGAAAATTTCTGGTGGCGCTATCCCAATGTGAGTATTTTTGTTTGAAAGGTGCATCTTTGAGCGACTTTCAGTCTAAATTTCATGGCATTTGGTCGTCTAAAAGCAAAGTTATTCAAATTAAAATGACAGTATGTTTGGGTCGTCGGTACAAAAATGACAATTCAACAAAAACCCATAATCACGTTTAGATTTTAAACTCGGTAAAACGTTTACCTAATTGATGCAAAAAGTGTTTGGGCATGATTGTCTATCCTGTGGCAGTATTTATGAGTGGAATACGCATTTTAAAACCGGTCGTGAAGATATCAACGACGATATTCATGTCAACTAAGTCAGGATCGAGATTACGCCTGGGAGCATCGAAAGAAACGCGAGATTTTTTTCAAAATTAACCAAACAACCGGCCAAACAATGGTTTGCATATATTATCATGGTGTTATGAAGCGTTTAATGGCAAGGCAATGGCATTAGGCAAGATTATCGTGAAAAAGGGAGTTGGCGCATGTTGCGCCGATAATGCGCTGCCTCATCGTTTAACGCTCACCACTGTCTTTTGATCAAACACTGCATTTTATCGAAAAATCCTTCCCTGTAATCACCTGATCGGATTTCCTGTGGCTTTTAAGTATTAGGTAAACTTCATTTGCGGATGAAAGGAATACGTTAAGGTAGGAATACACGAAGCGTAAACTCTCGTATAAACTCAGAGTGTAATGCCAAAAAGATTATACTTATGTCAAAAAGATTATAGGCCCGCGGAGGGTAAATCCGAGTGTAAAAGCAAGCGTAAACTCAACACCAACATGAAGCGTAGCGTTATGATGAATTGAATGTTCTACAATCGCTAATATACAGTAAAAACATCTTAAAATATATAAAAAGATGTTCAAAAATCAACTTATCTCGTCGATTTATGTTTTTTGTGGCCAGAAACACATATAATTGATGTAATAGCATAGTGTTATTGCAGGTACCCGAATGTAATTGCAGTTGGCGTTTCGGTATAAACTTTTATGCGATTATGCCTGCCACACGAAGCGTAAACTTTTGGCATTACATTCTGAGTTTATATGAGAGTTTACGCTTCATGTATCGCCGGCTTTATGCTGACATTTTGGCCGATCAGAAGGCTTGTACCGACCGTTTGGAATACTATCACTTGATGCGCTATAACTTTGCTTTATGTGGACCAAATGCCATGATATTTTGACTGAAAGTACCTAAAAGATGTACCTTTCAAACAAAATTACTCACATTAGGATAGCGCCACCAGAATTTTTTCTATGTAAAAGTCCTGTTTTTCTATGTAAAAAGTCCTTTGCGACAGACCATGTACAAATGTGACATTATAGTACGTCAGCCTTGCACTCCCTCTAGAACGAAGGACTCTTGACGTCGAGACACAGAACACGGTCTGACTGGTTCAGATGTTAATCTGGCGTAAAACATGCGAGCATTTATTAGCGAAGAGTAGTACCGGACACGTACCGGACATGGGTGATTGCATGCGGTGGCTGTTGGTATGATCGTCGGATGATGGCGAGGCATTAGATTGCTTTCTTTCGGTTGGAGCTCCCTCACCGATGGAGCTTCCTGGATCTCGTGAATCTGGTACCGAGCTCCGTTGGTGAAGCTGTTCTGCTGATCGGCCATGAAAGACAGCATAACAGCATAACTCATAGAACGCGCTTAACGTGTTTACGAGCGCACATTACGATGACGTGCACATGATGCCGCCCGAGAGCGCGCAGTCACTAGTGCAGCCAGCCATAATGCCCTTTGGGCATTTTACTTGTTTTGCAACCGATAAAGATGTCGCGAACCAGAGATCACGGTGCAGCATCGCGGGCTAACCATTGTGTGATTCATGGTTCTTTAACAGCTTTATGATGTTCATCCTGCTTCTCCTCCTGGTCGCCCCGGTCGTCACCGTTGATCGTTGTCGTCTTGGCTGGTTTTGCCTGGGCTTGCCCCTGGTACTTTTCACTCTCGTTGACAGTCCGACTCGAGTAAGACATAAACAACGGCGAACCACGGCGAACCAAGGCGGCGGTGAAAATGGATTGGATCGCAACGGAACGGAATGGATCGAAGAAGGCCGGCGCGTTGGGGCGTTGTATTTGCCTTCAGGTTCTCCTCACGACAAACGCACTTCCGCTCGGATTCGACTGTTGGTTGGTTAGCGCTGGATGATAAATGAGTTCTTTGCAGCCACGACGACGACGACGACCATCGATATGATTGATTTTTCTGTCAAAATCATTTCGGACCAGTAACCGGGCGAGGGGACCAAGGGTTGCGGGATCTAGGGACGCTGCTGACAGGTTGATAAAAGGTCATCGTGACGGGAGGAAGGAGAAGGAGAGTGTTGTTGGTGTCGTTGTGTGGCTGTGAACCAGAGCAGCTGTGGAAGCGTGACGTTGTTATCCAGCGCTTTTTGCATGTCATTCCGTTGTCGGTGTGTACACACGTACCCACGTAATCAAAGCCATCGATGTCATACTCACCTTTGACAACTGCCAACTCAGCAAGCATTGACTGTGTTTGTTGCTTTTCGAAAGCACAGAGCACAATAGAGACGTCCTACCTGAAAGGAAGAAGGAACGGAGAAGTGTGCATTGAAGGTACATCGTGCGTCAGTTTTGGAATCAGATTCAGATTTCACTTGTGCAGTCCCCCCCCCCCCCCCAGTTGCAGTTTTGCATCATCACACCTTCAGCAGCACCATGCATGTGTATGCGTGTGTACGGTGCACATTTCGTTCAAAGAACTACATCATTAGGAAGGGGGGGAGCCTTCGATCGATTCCTGCAGCTCCGAAACACCGAACAAGCACCGGGGAACAGGCGCCTATACAAGGGATGTCCGGTGAATAATGCGGCGCAAAGGGAGCGGGGCTGGGGGGGACATCGACAACGAGGGAAATTTTTCATCTCAATATCGAACTGACAACTTAATTAAAGGGCTCGACGGAGCAAAAACCGGACCGCTCACCGGACTCCAGGAATACGATCAGGTGACACCGCTGGTCGCTTTTACAAGCACTCTCCTCCACAGAGAAGCAGACGCAGAGCGGTCTGCGGTCTGGTGCGGTTTGGCATTGCAATGGGCACGACGGGAACGGCTGGCCAGTCGGCTTGGGCTTGTGTTATAAATTATGCAAAGCAAAACTTACCCAAGGCTCCAGGCTCCAGGTCTAGGGAATGTCGGGTTGACGGCAGGTGTATGGACGGGTAAACGGATCGACGACGTCACAGCCGCGCGGCGTCTTTTACGAGCGTACCGATATGCATCACAGTCGCGGGCATCGCGAGATCGTGTAAAGTTCAAGCCGCCACCTTCCCTGGCGCCAAGTGACGCACACCCGGCCGCCGCCGCCTTTCTCCTCCTTGCGATTGGCCGCCACCTCGATCTTCGGCTTCGGCTTGGTTGGAGTTTTATTGGACCCATAAAGATTTGATCAAACTTCGGTCTCGCGATCCTCCCTCCGTGCGGTCGGCGCCGGAGATTAATGCTTGACCAGCGCCAACGCTGCCGCCACCGCCACCGCCTGTGGCCATTTTTAGAGGATACCGTGTTTGATGGATTTCCGTGCTAATTTAACGACAGTTATGATTTTGTGGGCAACGCGCATTAGCTATGGCCGCTTATGTGTCGCCATAAATCGAGTTTCCTCGTAAATCGCGAGCAAATGAGCTAAACTGAGCGTGCCCAAGTATGTGCTAAGCGGGCGGAACACATCTCGTTCTTTTGGGGGTGCCATCGATCGCGCCCGGGGGGAGAGATTGAAGAAAGATACCGCATAAAATGGTGCTATTTGTTTTCATTTCCATTTCATATTCATAAACTCACCAGAACAAATGTGGCTCGCGTGCATGCGGTCGTTGTTTGCAAAATGGAAGCACAGACGCTTAATGTCAACCCCAGGTTCAGATACGTCTTATATACAACTTCATCATCATGACAGGTATTGTGGATCGTATCGTAGTAAGCCACGAAAGCGGGGGACCTGGAAACGAACCTGGTGCCGAACCAGTTGGGGCAGTGGCTACTTTGCAGATCAAGCGACAGATTTCGCTCTCCTCTCCCGGTCGTTGCTGCGTTTTATAAATCTTCATTTGCAAAGCACGCGGCGGGACCAAAGTGTCATTAATTGATGATTCAATTTTTGGCCCCCAAAACTGGGCCCGGGGTCATCACCGGAACGCGTGTGGTGGTGCTGGAATCGAAGACGCGGTGTCTCCGGTCCAAAACCGCAAGTTCCCGCAAGTTCTGTCGCGCGGACGAGGGCGCGCAAAGTAGAGATTAGTGTTCGGAGATTAGGCGTTGACAGGAAATGGCTTCACCATTTTTTTTTTCGATCCGACTGCTGCTGCTGTCGGTTTCTCAACCCCGGTAGGCCTGGTATGTTTTTGGCCGAGCAAAAATGGTGTCTTCCACTGTGGAGGATAAAATCGAAAATTTATTCAAATGTTCTGCCACGTTTTGCGATCTGCACCATCGGTGTTTTTTTTTGGGGGTCTCAGGCCATGGAAAGGGAAAGAATGCCAATCTGAGTCGATGAATGGATCGCGCTCGCCTGGTGGCATCAGCGATTCGGTGGCGGATATTTATTGGATTAGCAGACTGGCATTCCCTTTCCACTGAGTGTGGAGAGGCTATGGGTCCTGCCGATCGCTTATCGCGCTGGTGTGATCTGGGGATAAATGTGGTCGTCGGTCCCGCAAGTGAAACGCGAAAGTTATGGCCGCGAATCTCATTATTAGTCATTAAAAGAGACTTGGAGTGATCGCTTCTTTGTGGTTCTCCGGAGGCCCAGAGCCTCCGAGAAAGAACTCGAGTTTCGCTACATAGGTCGATGGCTGACGCGGTATTCTATCCCCTCGCATCACCTCCTTGGTGGTGGTGCCACCTGGTCTAGCAGTCGGTACACACCCAGGGCCCAGAGTTGTAACAGGCCCTCGGGCGACAAATTCCCGGTGATCCCAGACATCACTCGTTTTTCCCGCTTGTTGACGGATTCCCATCGGGTGGAACTGTGTGTATTCCAGATCACCAGCAGGTCTAGCGACCCCGAGGTTCCCGCCCATCTCTCCACAGTAGGCCGAGCCGCCTCTGAAACGCGGTTTGTCCTTTGACCCAAACCCGTGGACCAACCAACCGGGCCAGACCAGCACCAGACCTCCCGTAGAGATAATGCGCCGGTATCGGAGCGCCGATATCCTCTCCCTCTTCTTCTCCTGCTTCCCCCCCCGTCCAACTTGTCGAGCGGATCGATTCCGTCGGATTGTCAGTCAGACGGACACGTCAACACGATCCATGGATGATGATGAAGAGGAGGAAAGGAAGAAAAAAAACATATTTTCCCTGTTATGTTACCAACCCCTCCCCTTCTGCTTGTAAACGAACGCAAGGACCTCTGCCTGTAGGGGTTGGGTTCCGGTTTCCGTTGGTAGTTTCCCTCCAGTCGCCTGGCCACCGCGGGGGGCAACCGGTTACTGCTCACTGGAGTGTGCTTCGAGGTGCAGGGTTGTCGATTGAATAAATTCGATAATTACGGTATTTGTTTAAGGATAAACACTGTCACGCACGGATTGTGCGCGCAGAGCGCGGAACTTTGTGGGTTTGCCCGGTCCACGGCGGGTTCCCGGGTATTGTTCCGTTCCGTTGTTGGTTTGTTTGTTGTTTCCCCCTCCTCCCTGTTTTTCCAGGATGCATTCTCTGGACAACACGGCAGCTCGTCGATGGGAATATTGTGGCACTTCGCTTCCGCGACGCTCGCTTCGATGACGTAGAACGTTGAAAATGGTGGTTAGGGATCGTGGTACGAGGAGCTGTCAAAGCTACGACGATTCAAATGCCTACTAAGGAGATACCCGGTTCCACGATTTCCACCGTGACTTGGATCTTGGTTTTGACATTTCACTTTGAAAAATTCTCTCCAAAAGCGCGATTCGCTGCTGAGGGCGAAGTATTCTGGTTTGTCATATTTGAAAGGCCAACGGCAAGTCATAATTTGTGGTTTACGATGTAGTTCGCCCTCTCGCCAGACTCGCCAGGCACGTTTTTGTGATCATCCTCGTGGAGGAGTGAGACCATAAAATGCACTCCATAAACGTTGCGGGATGAATTTGCATCCACAGCATGTCGTCCAGAACGGAGAGCAAGAGGTGGAGAAGGAGCACGAGGATAGTTTGGTCACGGGTGAGAGGTGCACGGTGGGCGTAGTGACCGGGGCCTGTGCAGAACATATCTGAGACCGCATCGAGACCGGCCACTACTCGGCCGTAATCGGATATCTTACCGCGGTACGGTCGCGGGCATCGCCATCGTATCGCGCACCAGAGATCCTTATCAGAATCCCTGCCTGCGCTGATACGAACCTGCGTTGATCTGCGTGTTTCAGGATGCTCCCACCGAAGGGGGAGACTCTGCTAGGACACTAGCAGAGGAACATGTGTAAATATATCATCTGTAACGATTTCCCGCGCGGAAGATTGCAAATGGTTGCCGAAGAGGTGGGAGAGTGGGCACGAAAAAAAGGAGACACGAGAAGACCTGGTGGAACCTGGTATACCAGGGACCATGTAGGTCTGTTTATGCAACGGAAGGAACGGCAACTACGGCGGCCCAACATATGATTTATGCTGCTGCACTTTTGCCCCCGGACTGCACTCCAGGGCCCCCCCTCGGGTTGCTTCTGTTGCTTCTGCGCGGCCATGGCTCTCTCTCTCGTTCTCTCTCCCTGGGTGTGGGAAATGGTGTGCCAGTGGGACTGTCATTGGTGTTTTATGTGCCGTTCCAACGTCACCAGCTGGATGGATGGATGGTTCGCTTCGGGAACGATATCTTATGCCATCGTTCACATCCAGCGGCCTCGTGAGTCCAGCGTCGGATTTGAGTCACGATCGGAATCTGCCGATTAGTGGCGGCAAAATGCGCCACCAGAACGAACGTACGCCCCGTACTCTCGCTTCGTCTTTCGTCTCGTCTTGCGATGATGACCTTGCGAGTGTATCACGTTTCTCCACCGCTGCCGGGCCGTGGTGGATCGCGGAACGGCGGTGAATGGCACCACCGCCAGCTCGACGTGTTTTTTGGGAAACAAACGAATCACCCTATAAATTAAGACGACGACGACGACGGTCGACGCAACTGACAGGAGCCTGACCTGCACGTTTGTTTGTGTTGGGCACGTTTGGTCCGAAGCCGTAAATCAGACATTTTACCGGCACTACTTTTCACCTTCGAGCAAACCAGCAACAACCAGTGAGTGTCCCCCCCCCCGGGGGCCATAAGGTCCCAAAAATGTACCTCCAGTCTCCGGGAACTCTCGCGGGAACAGGATGCAGGTCTCTGCGTCCTCCCATTTCCATTAATCCCGAAATGATTCTATAACGTTAATTTATAATTCAATATATACAGCGGCTCATCTGTATTTACATCCCAAAAAGCTTCTTTTCTCGCGCGGCACTGGCCTGGTGGCCCATCCTTGTACATCCAGCTACCGATCGCGGAGTTCTCTCTCTCTCTCTCTCTCTCTCGGCGGGGAATAGATCCCGACGATTTAATCGAGGTCTTAAAACGCTCCTCGAGGACCGTCCAGGCATGTTGCTGTCGCTACTCTGGGAACGTAACGTTCAGGAACATGGCCGGGCGACAGGTTCCGGAATATTATACCAGAGAGTGGGAAAAGGGAAGGTAGAGGGAACTGACGACTTCAGCGAGGAGCGTGGAGGTTTTTGTGTCGTTTTAGTGAGTTGTTTAGCGTTTATCAGATGCCTATCAGCAGCAGGAGCAACAGCATCAGACTTCAACATCAGGCAGCAACAGCAAACGACAAACTGTCCGCCGTCGGTCCGTGGCTGTGACCCGATGTTGTTGTACCTCACTCCCTCCCATGCCCATCTCTCCTTCTCCCCCCTTCCCAAAAGGAGGAACATTGTCGCCGGTCACCGGTATCGCTCTACACCATCATCTTCCTTCCTTCCTTCGCTCCAGTCCGGATCGTTGTCCCTCTCCACCATGATGTCCCTCTCCTCTCTCTCCCCTGCTTTTTTTTATAGGAAAATCAATAAAAAATATCTTAATTTTAGATCTCATCGTCGTCGACTCCAGCTCGTTGTCGTTGCGTCGACGTCTTCGCCGTGGCTTAGCGCAGGTACCTCAACCAGCCACCTCTTCTGCTGTGTGCCGTGATTTGTGTCCTCCCGTATCCACGCGTGCGTTTACAGGCCTTTAGCCCAGGCACCAGGCCAAGATGGATGGATGTTTTTTGGGAGAGACCCGCGCACCGGCAGCAGTTTAGGGAAATCTGGTCCACGGTTCGGTGGTTTAGAAATCGTTTAAGAAATAATTTACGGTTATTACGCGGGGGGGGGGGGGGGGGGCTCTGAGTGCGCCTTTTGCTGAGAGGAGCACGGTTCGCGAGCACGTGAGATCGTGGCTCCCACCGTTGTGGCCCCGATTGAAAGCTGAGCCCGACTCCTTTCCTTGTGGTGTCGAATGGTTGGGCCATCTATCCTGGCATGGAAGGGAAATGGGGTTTTGTTTTCATTCCGGGAAAAGCCGTACTGCCACGTGAGCCGTGATCTACCATCGTTGTCGTCATCATCATCATGATCATCGTCGTCGTCGAAGGTCATGTTACTCGTAACCCTCGTGGTGAACGGCGTGTGTTTACATTACCTCACCGCACCACCTGACCGCTGGACCACAGTCACGGGATATAGTAAAACATGTCACACTAGTCGCTTAATAGACCTCCATCGCGGTGGCCATGATGCAAATGATCGAACATTAAAAACGTTGGAGTAATTAACCCCGTGGGGGAGAGGACTAGCGAGAGACTTTGTTCTGCTACAGGCAGTACTGGAAGGCCTGGAATGGATTTGCCGTGACCGTAAATTGTGTGCGCGCTCGCTCGCTCGTTCGCTCGTGCATTGATCCATAAATTTGGCCAAAGCGCTGGCGCGGACACATTGGTGATGGACCGTGTGGCGTGCGAATATGACGGCGATCGTAAATCGCTCCCTTCGCCACGTCGGTTGCATTTGATCAGTAGAAGGGCCTCTGGGAGCTATATGCAATCGCAGTAAGCTAGGTGCGCAGCTGGATGAGCGAAGCGGAACGTCAATAATAAGCTTCTCTTAGCAGGCGATGAAACCGTGGCGTTTCGCTCCCCCCGTGTGGCATTCGCACAAAAATGGTTACTTTAATGTAAAACAATCGCGAACAAAACTGTGCAAACGGCGGTTGCCCTCGTCTTCCGGGGGGCTGCTGCCAGTAAAAGCGCGCGTCGGAGTAACCACGGCGTCGGAATGCCACGACGGACGACGGTAATGGTTGGCCACCGCGCAAGCACCACTTGCGAGCGACCATTTAAACGCATCTTGGGCACATTTCCGAAAGCTATAAAGCTTACATTTACGACAAATAAATCATTCGCCGCACGTTGGAGGGAAATCCGAGGGGAGAAGCGCGTAAGTCAGGCCGTTAGCTGAGCAAAAAATATGAAATTAAATGAAATGGTGGCCACCTTCGTCAGTCAGTCAGTCACCGTCACTGTGCCCCTGGTGGTTGGGGGGGGGGGGGGGGGACAAGGTATAAATTCAGTTTCGGTTGGAAGTGGAAAAACGGTTTTGATTCCCCCGTGGCCGCAGATCCGTATCCGCGTCGCTGGCTGGCCACCACCACGAGCCACGAGGGAAGCAGCCACGACGGCAGTACACTTGTCCCCGTACCACCGATGGCTGTCTGTTTGGTGGTGGTGGCGATGCCAAAACCGGAACGTATCCGCTCCGTAGACTCAGGGTGGAACTGGCGAGCAGGGAGGGAATGATGATGAATGTGTGCAGCCGAGACATTCGTCTTCCGTGAACGGGCTACATGATTTACGGATATCTCAATTTAGATATCATATTTTACAGTTCGCCACCCTTTGCGGTGCGCAGAAGGTTCCTCACTGCCTCTCCCCCCTCCCGAGTGGCATTCCTTCACTTCCAAAGCCAAGGGGCTCCGGCTCCGGGGGTGCGTATGAATGACAAACATCGACCCTCTCCTCATCCGCGTCTTCGTCTTCGTCGCCGTCGTAGCAAAGGAGAAAGAGTGAGGGAAAAAAGGGAAATTTGATCCTCGATCCTGTTCCCGACCGGAGTATTCCGAGGGGCTTGGCTAACTGGCTGTGCACGTACGGGAACGAACCAATCACGGCCCCAGGAATCCACGACGCCCGTGGACTGGCGAGAGGGAGGGGATAAAATATTGCACCACAAATTGCATCCAGAGGCTGTCTCTCACCAGCAGCAACGCCCGGGAATAGTTCGTGTTCGTTGATCGACGGACACAGCATCCGAGCGGACGGAGAATGTCATTCGCAGATGCGGCCTGTAAATCATTTCGCGCCAAGAAGGATCGCCAGTGTGCAGAGCACAATTTATTGTTTTCCCAGAATCAGAGCAAATTTTTCTTCGGAATAACAAATTCCGTTCCATTTTCGGCATCGAGCGGCATTAGCGCCACGCTGCAGTAGGCGCTGGTAGCAATTTCCGTTGTTGATGTGTTTAGAACACTCTCATC